>NC_053036.3:533664913-533971246 GCF_002575655.3 Aegilops tauschii subsp. strangulata | reverse complement strand
AGCCCAGGCAAAGCGAGCAGTTTTCACACTTGGTAGTTTTTAGCAACAGATTAGGACAAAAGTGGTAGTTTTTGGCACAAAATCGTAAAGTGGTAGTTTCTCGACATATTTCCATGAATTGTGGTAGTTTTTGGTTAAATACTCCTAATTTCAGAGATAGAGCACTGTTTAGTACAGTCAGATACAAGTATAGTACAGATCTATGACTGTACTCCGTATTTTCAGAGATAGAGCACTGCCATGTACTCCCTCTGTAAACTAATATAAGAGTGTTTAAATCACCAAAGTAGTGATCTAAACACTCTTATATTAGTTTACGGAGGGAGTATATGTATAAATTTCAGAGATATGCCAGTACGTATGTGTATGCGTAAAATTCTACTGTAGTAAAGTAGTATGTATATTTGCAAATGGACTGGCATTATTTCACATTTATTTTCTTTAAACAGGGACTAAGTGGTCGGTCAAAATTTTCATAATTTTTCTTGCAAAATGGTTGTTCGATGCCTACCAATGTACATATCATTGTTTTATGATCAATTAGCATATAAACATATTCACTCAGACTCAGGCACCATGGGCATTACATAATCAACAGCCAAATCTAGTATCATAGTTTGTTTAAGTCAAACAGTTTCCAGCTTTTCGGCACCTAAAAGTTCACAACAGCTTTTTCAGAATCTACAGCTTAACCAAACAACAGCCTTAGAACCAACGTAAAACTATCAGTACGGACCTAAGGGGCTGTGTTGGGAATGGAGGGAGTATGAATGATGTCTCAGGTGGGTTTGGATGGAGGAACCTCTGGCAGTGGAGCTTGGTCAGATAAGATCATGCGGACCTCATAGATAGTCAGCCGCGCCGCTGGGTCCGGGTATGTGCAGGAGAGGGCGATGAGAAGAAGCTTGGTCGCCTGAGCAAAGTTGAAGTCGTCGACCCGCGCTGCTGGGTCGACCGCCTCGAGCAGGCGACTTTCCCCGTGAAGCGTCCAAACCCAGTCCACCAGTTCGGCCGGCGATCCCCGGCCGTGAAGATTTATTTCTTCGTTGACTGTAGCGATTTTGCACTGTTGAACCCAGTTGAACACTGTAGCGATGAAGCAGGCCCAGGGCGCGGTGTTAGCCTGGCTCCGCCCCTGGGGCCCACATACGACCTGCAATATCAGCACACCGAATTGCAGCATGTCCGCCTCCAGTGAACCGCGGGGCGTGTTGCTCTGGTCGGGTTGGTAGCCAAAGTGCCCGTGGAGCCGGGCGGCGAAGTCTTGTTCGAGCAAGATGTTGGACGCCTTGATCGACCCGTGGGGAACGTTGGTGACGTGCAGGTGGTAGAGCGCCCGGGCGACGTCGTTGACCATGCTGTAGCGGAGCGGCCAGGTCAAGCCTGTCCCGCGGGGCTCGCGGAAGAGGCGTTTGTCCAAGCTGCGGTTGGGCATGTAGCTGTACACCAGATGAAAATAACCATTTCCGAAGCTGTATCCTGCAGAGAATCAACCGTCAATGTTCCTATAGTACGTTTAGAATCCCCTTGGCTGGCAAACATTCGCTGGGAGGGATGGCATTTGCAAACGTTTTGATGGCATTTTATTGTGGAGGGTGGCCGTTTCTTTAGAACAGCTTTGCATTTTCTGGGTTCAAGGCTCAAAATTGTCATCCTCCCGAAAAATGTTATGTCGCTCTCTGAAGGAACTGCCATAGTCAACACAACTAAAACTACAACAATAACATTTGAAATGCCACCCTCTTGGAGCGAACGTCATCCAGATAAAATTTCTGTACGATTTAACCGTTACTCTATCGGTGCATAATTTGTTGATAAAAAACATACTCTTTTCACACAAGAGATAAGAGTGTATAATAGATCTTAGTCGTTGATCTAATTAATTAGTGGTTTAATTAACTCTTATCTTCTTACCTCACATGTAAAAAGAGGGGGTAAGAGGGAGCATGTTAACATTTGCCATAAGTGTGATTCTGTATCTGACAACAAAAATATAGGTAAATGAACTGCATCTAGGTCACATACCGAGTAGGCTTAGGACGTTCTTGTGTTGTAGGGTGGTCATGCGGCTGAGATCGTCCACCATACGCTCCCTCTGCTCCGTGCTAATGATCTCGTGGAACCTCTTGATGACCACAACAGCGGGCAAGCCGTCGTCGGCCACAAATTTGGTACCTTTGTACACCACCCACTGGCAACCCGGCTTGCGCATCCGAGATTTCATGTGGAAGTCGTTGGTTGCTACTTGAAGCCGTTCGTAGTCAAGCTCCTTAGGTCTCGCCCAGGACGCCCGTGAGCAGGGCGAGAAGGGATCCATAATCACGGCATCCTTCTCCGGCCGCTGCACGGGCGGCCAGCCGTGTTGGGTGGCTGCAGGAGCACGCTCGTCGGCAGGCACGGGCAAGGCGAGGAGCATCCAAAGCAGCTTCTCTGGCGACGGCGGGAGGCGCCTGGAATCGGGAGAGACGTCGGAGGATCGGGGCCGCGCGTCGGGGGTCGTCTGCGCACTGCGCACCATGCTTGCGTTGATTGACATGTAGTGGTCGGACTTGGGTGGCCCGGCGGTTGCCCGTGACCATTCCCGGCTGCCTTCGACGGCCGCCACGGCGCCGCCTTTTCCTCTACGGCATACGCAGAAGAGCAGGACTGCCAGTAGGGAAACGATGAGGCAGACGACGAACCCCTCGATGAAGTGCCAGTCCCATGTCCGAAGGTGGCCTTCTCCTGGTACTTCCCGGGCAGCACAACGCCCGCATGAAAGTACCAGCAGTGAGAAGGCGAGTATGGCCAGGGAAAGGAATGGCGCATGCAACCGCAAACTGCTCGTTGTCATGGCGCAACGGAGGTTGGTGAGGGAAGGGAGATGCGGGAGATGGTGAACTGCCCCCACGCATCTGCTTCATTCATTCGTTTTGCTCATAAAAGTTGTACTGACGTAGAGGTGGTTTTATAAGTGTTTGACGTCGGCCAAGTAGAATTCTACTTACATGCCAGTAAGGCAAGTAAGCTCAGCCTAGCTGTCGGACGAATCCATGCACAACGCGTAGCTGATAATGTTTCTCTCAACAAGAGTTTGAACAAGAAGACGGGAGAGACAAAATAATTTCTTGGATACAGCCGCCTCACCTTTCCATATCACTTTCATAAGATTCAGGCCGGCTAATGCCCGCGGTAAAAAACAAAAGACCCATGGTAGAAGCTCCCTCATCAGGTGAGGTCTAGGAAAGGATTCTAATTTGGTCTTGTCCTGCGTGGCCCGGACTGGTCGCGTAAATGCGGCTACCACTATGAAGGTTTAATTGCATGTTGTAAGAAGCTAGGGGACTCATCTGTCATCTCAGAGGTCTAAAAATAACTTTCATAAAATTTCTCTTTTTATCATTTTTTCATAGTATTTGTAAGTTATAGGCACCTGGCAATACACATTAGATTAAACAGCGTCTTTTAAAATGATTTGTGATTTTGATATTTGGTTTTGGGAATCACTTTTTTGTACTTTGGAAGTGCGCCCAAATTTGGTCCGTATACCGAATTGTGCACATGGCCCTCATTGTTACAAAGAATGACTTAATGCTAAAAGAACAATTCAACATGTGTTGCGGATTGACATATAGTGCTTAACGAAGGAAAATGGAGCAAAACCGAAATTTCAAGCATCCAAACCCTATTTGAGCTATTTGTGCTGGTACGAAAGCTGCAAGTAAACTTTAGTGCTTAATGCTCTTTTTTGAAGGGAAACAACAACAAGATATTACTGCGTGTAATTTTATTATTATTTTAAAAAATACAAGAAATTGTTCTTTTTTTTAGCAAAACAGCAAGGCTCTATTAATCAGTCTGAATGTTCATGGGCATTACAAGAGCATCGTGGGGTGTACCCAATCTAATATGTCTTCCCTCTGGAAGCAAAACACCCTAGCTATTTTCTGAGCTTGAAAATTAGTAGCTCCAAATTCATGCACAAGTTACATGAAATAAAAGGAAGTTTTCTCTGCTGAATCTCCTTTACGATCCCTTCAAACGAACCACCAGTGCCCTCACGGATACTTTTCACCACTTCCCGGCAGTCTGATGCTATATGTAGATGATTTAAACTGAGATCTTTTGCCAATAAGAGCGCTTCTCTACAAGCCAAAGCTTCAAGTTTAGAGGATTCTAGCAGTCCCTTGATCACCAAAACTGAAGCTCCCAGAAAAGTGTCATCTCTATCACGACAAATAGCTGCAGCAGTACCTCTGTTATGATCTACGGAGACACCTACCTTAGCTTTCTACATGCAGTCCAAATGCCCACATTGTCACTGTCAGCCGTGTAAGCTCCTCATGAGACAAAAAACCCATCATCGAAGTTCATAAAAACTAGGAAAAAACACTATACATAGTACAACAACAACCCCAAAGAGAGGCCAACTATCTAAAAGAGGCGACCCGAACCAATCTTCAAAGCTGGAGTACTCTTTCCTGTGAGCCTTGCAAATGATCCATTTGAGCTCCTCTTTGAATTTTCTCAATTATAGAGATTGGGAACAATGCCTTTGAAAATAAAATCGTTTCGAGTGTTCCAAATAGCCCATGAGGCCAGGATGATTATCTCTAAGGAGAAAGGAACCGCCAGCAACATTTTTCACCAATATAATCATGCAGCATGAGTTGAATAAGCTGGCAATAATACAGGCTACCTTCTCCTAGAAAAAGCACCACTACCACTATATGTAGTGCAACACAAAATATGATTATGCATTTACAAAAAAATAGCGTGACATAGGAATATGTATGTACAAAGATCAATAAACCTGCTTTCACAAAAAAAAAGATCAATAAACCTCACCTCTCATATCACAACAATTGTAGCTCTCTGTACGGTTAGCACAGGCAGAAGGTTGTTGGTAGCTTGTCGGGATAAATCAAGGAACATTACTTCAAAAGGAACTAAGGAATATATGAATGTGACTTAGAAATATAATATCAAATAATAAAGTGACGTTAAGAATTATCCTAAACTTGTATATCAAATGTAGACCATAATTTGTATATCGGAAAAATTGGGAAACTCCTTTCGCAATATATATATTGTGAAACTCAAAAATGAAGTAGTGCTGACCGAAACATTTTGTCTTCTACCGGCAGATTTTAGGTGGCGACAGATAGAAAATAATACGGCAGCGGGAAGAAAAACTAGGGCATGGCTTTGTTGTATGGCGGCGGAAACTAAACCAGTAGAAAATCATTATAAAATAGCGCGCGGCGGGATACAAATGGAATATGGTCTCTTTCTGGATCAGTGGATGCGCCAACTAGATTTATTTGCTTATTTTGGCACAGAGAACAACATGAATTGTTTACAACAACGATGCAACTGCAACATATCGATAGGAAAATAAATATAAAATGTAGGCTTACTTCTCTTACTTGTTGTCAAGATCTAACTCTCTCCTTCAACTCCAACGTGAGCAGGAAGCATCCTCGTCCCAACATTTTCTTGTATATGCATCGTGTAAAAAACAAGCCTCGTCTCAACATAGTACAGAACATACTAAGACCAAGCAAATTATCACCCTCGACCAATTGAACCTAGTTTTGATGAGCGTGGCGCCTGTGATAAGACCATCGTACGTTGTTGTTTCTGTTGTTAATGTCGTCGTCCTCGTCGTCGTCATCGTCAATTCATCCACAATGAGGTCACGTACTTACGTTCCCCGAGGTTATATATGGAGTGCCAGCCTCGCGTTCTCAGCCTCTGTCTTGTCTCCATCTCAAGCGAGGTCACGTACGCACTTACGTATCATTTCCTCCTGAGGTTATATGTGGAGTGCCAGCCTCGTTCTGCAAAACTGGTACCTCCGGTGCTTTTGCTTCTATAAAACAGGGTTGAAAGGCTTTTGTCTAAAAATTAAATAGATAAGAGTGCCATAGAGAGGAGAACGTCCCGGCCGGAGTTCACCTGGAGCTTCGCTGGTGACGACGAGCCAGAAGTATTTTGCGTGAACACTCAGGAGTAACAAGGACCGGTGCCACCTCCACCGCCCGGTCAACCGGATAGGCTGTATGGTTTTCAACTCTCTTATTCATTTGTGTGTGCCTCGTCTAGTATACCTAGATAGTTGATCTCTATTGACTATACTAGCACAAATGCCCGTGCGTTGCAACGGGAGAAACAAACTCTCACACACCCATAGCGAGTCATCTGTGTTGTCACTTCTCCTCTTCGTCATCATCTTTCATGATGATCACTTGCCCACCTATTTCATCCACTGTGATCAGTTCCAAGGCGGTGATCTTGGTCATCACACTCGCCATGCTGATTTCTCGAGCCCCTACCTTCACCCGCTTGTGATTCCTTGTGTGCTGGAACCGCATATACATGTTCATGTGCTTGAACGCCAATCATGTCTTAATACACCAGTCGGTGTATTTCTCTATTGAGCGCTCACAATAATAATTATTAATGCAAAATTAAATTAAGGTGTGTGGTCATCAACTTGTTGACTCAACTTAAACTGCATACACTTCACTGTCGCCACTGTCCACCTTCTTCATCTCTAACATGAACTTGGGCATGTTTATAGCAGTGAACCAAGTTGTGTTGTTCCGCCATGGCCATCGAACCATGCATTTGAGTGTTTGTATACGAGCTCCAAACCGCGATTCCGTATTTGAGCAGGTCCAATTCAACTATTTGGTATTTGAGCAGGTCCAATTCAACTATTTGGGTTTGTTCTGCCTTAACTCCCAAAAATGAATCGAATATGGCTCAACCCTTGCCAATGCATGCGCGACCTTCCTCAATACAGAGCACCAGTGCAGCGATTTGGGATGACTTCATTCTTTTGCCTCCACTGCCGCAAAACTTGCAAATAAAATGAATTTTGACTGGGATGTCTTCCTCTTCTTTCTCAAATAACACAATAGGTAGGTGGACTGGTTGGTGCGGCCGGACTCTTTCTTCATGAGTTGGGCTCGAGTCCCACCTGAAGCACTTTATTTTTTGCGGGTTGGCGGGGCGCGTACGGAGAGGGCAAAAACAGGAAGACGTGTGGGCGGGTTGGGCGCGTACGAAGGAAAAAAAATAGGACGACATACGAAGAAAGGGGATAACGTACAAAACATTTGATTGGATGTGGAGAAACAATCCTCCCTTTAATATTAGGTAGAGATATGTCAACTCAAAATGTCACCTTGCATGAAAAGAAAAAAAAATCATATTTAACATACACCATGCATGCTAGTCATATTTAATAAATATCCTATGGCAATACAATAATCAAGGTTGTACAATAACATATATGCGTTCCAGTTTTGATTTCATATTTTTAATCTAACTAATATGCCCGGAAAAAAACCTAACTACTAATATTCATACAACTAAATCTCATTAAAATAAACCAGTTCCCGTGGCAACACCTGGTACATCATCTCTAGATAACAAAGCACTCATACTCCATTCCGAGAGGCACTATAACAATTTCTATTATTGACATTAGAATCGTTGGCTCCTTCCTTATCTCTCTTTTGGCGAAAGGCATGGGATTGTCGTTTGTTAACTTGAGAAACAAATCAGAGAACTGGCTAAAACCTTGCTACTTCATTTATAGAGTGAACTCTAGATTTTACCCTTGCTTTGCTAAATTTTTACGTTACCCTTTGCTTTGATAAATTTTTGCGTTAATTAACCATTTGAGCACATTTTATCACTACAGGAAACAAGTAATTTGCTGTCTGTGGATCACAGACGGCAAAGACCTAATTCAGACGGCAAAGATTTTACCGTCAGGAAGCAGACGGCAAAGATAAGTCGGCAAAGAATACTTTGCCGTCAGCTTTTTATCGGACAGACGGCAAAGACTTTGCTGTCAGCCAAATCCGCTTTGCCGTCAGCCTGATAAATCACATACCGCAAAGAAAAGTACTTTTGCCGTCAGCCGGACTACATCTTTGCCATCAGCTATTCCCAGATTTGCCGTCAGCCTTGTATATCACATACGGCAAAGAAAGGGGTCAATTTAAAAAAAAAACTAGCATCCCAGGGAAAGGCCCAGCCGTGTTTATTGCCTTTCATTCAATGTTAGTCCAGTACAAAATGCAAACATGATCCTGAAAAAACTAATGTTATAGAATAGTCCTGGAAATTAACACAAAGGACCCTAAAAAGTAAAAGTAAAAATCAATCGGGTCCTTCTTCTCCATTGTAGTGCTCTGTTCGCCCCGCCGCCCGGCCCCGACGCTCACCGCACCACTCTGCCGTGTTCCGCTCGCTGCGCCGTCGTTCGGCCCTGCTCAGCCGCGCCGCTCCGGCCCAGCCGCGCTCAGGAGCTGACTCGCTCCGGTGTCGCGAGGAGGCACGCGAGGGAGGTCGGGGATGGGCGGTGCTCGACCGCCGGCGACGGCCCTGCTGAGCCGTGCCGCTCTGGCCCAGCCGTGCTAGGGAGCTGACTCGCTCCGGTGCCGCGAGGAGGCACGCGAGGGTGGTCGGGGATGGGCAGTGCTCGACCGGCGAACCTCGCAAGGCGAAGTTCGGGGTGTGGACGTCGGACGGGCTCGGGTGCGCGGCTGGAGGAGCTGGGGTGCGGACAGCCGGCGGGTGAGGACGAGCTCGCGAGGTGGAGCTTCACACGGCGCTGGCGACGTGGCGGACGGAAGGAAGGATGCTGGGCGCCGCGGAGGACGGACGGGCTCGCGGTCGTCGGCCGCAGTGTGCGGCTCCTCAGGGACGGACGGGCGCTGGGCTCAGTGTGCGGCTGCTCGCGGGTGGGCATTGGCCGGCGGCGTGTGGCTGCTCGAGGGAGGAGGGATGAGGGAGCAGGAGAGAGCGTGCGTGATGGAGAGAGGAGGGAGCACGGGGAGAAGGAGATGGGACTGGGAGTCGTGGCTCGTGGGTGGGGGCGTGGGGCAGGTACGGTCATGGCATCGTGGGTGGGGGCGTGCGCGGGGCCGCGTGCATCGTGGCGGTCGGTGGGAGCGTGCGTCCGACGGCTCAGAGTGGGTGGGATATGCGTCTAGGATGTTGCCAAGTCATCGATCCGTGTGATCGATCCGCATGGTGTGCTTCTTCTTTGCCGTCTGCGAAACAAAATACAGACGGCAAAGAGCTCACTTTGCCGTCTGTCAAAAAAACACAGACGGCAAAGATTTTTTGCCGTCTGCCAAAACAAACACAGACAGCAAAGGTTCTTTGTCGTCTGTGATTTTTATTGCAGACGGCAAAGTGAGCTCTTTGCCGTCTGTGTTTTTCTCTGTGGACGGCAAAGTTTATTCTTCCGTCTGTTTTTCGTTGTCGTCTGCTACTGACGGCAAACCCTTTCTTTGCCGTCTGCCCGACGAAAAGCTGACGGCAAAGATGCCTCCTGATGGCAAATTAGTTGTTTCCCGTAGTGTATCAAGATTACACCATTTAGAGATTTTTTCAGTTTTACTCCTTTTAAAATAGCTAAGAGAAATCTACTAGGTGGGCATATGTCTTTAGGTACACAGTGGCATGCCAAATCATGGCTTTTGTCACAATGTATTTTCCCTCTCCGCCTACATAACCATTTAATATTCTTGCCCTATGTTACTTGTGAGCTGCGTTGGGATTTTCCCCGAAGAGGAAGAGTGAAGCAATATAGTAGCGGATAGTATTTCCCTCGGTAGAGAACCAAGATTATCGAACCAATAGGAGACTCACGCAAACAAACCATCGACAATACCTACATACAGGAGAGCAAATACTTGTACCCAACGCGGACAAGAAGGTTGTCAATCCCCTTGTACTCGTTAATTGCAAGGGCCAAATCTGATAGTAGTTGATAGATAAATTAAAAAATAAAATAGAAATAAATAAATTGCAGCACTGTATTTTTTATTTTATTAATATGATTAAAATAGTCATATAGGGTCATAGTTTTCATTAGAGGCATCTCTCTCATAAAAATAGCATGCGGTGGGTAAATAAATTATTGTTGAGCAATCGATAAGCGCATAGTTATGATGTTATTCATGATATGATCATGTACATAGGCATTACGTCCATGACAAGTAGATCGATTTCTGCCTACATCTACTACTATTACTCCACTTAGAGAGCGCTTATATGCTTGCCTCTCTACATATTAAGTTCTTAACAAACAAATTAATGCATGAAGTATGATGACATAATGTAGACAGAATAAAACCAAGCAATATGATTAAATCCTGTCGTTGTCCTCTTAGTAGTAACAATAGAAATACGTGTATCGCTACCCCTTCTGTCACTGAATGAGGACACCGCAAGATTGAACCTACTACTATACACCACTTCCACTGAAAATAAATCAATCTAGTTGGCCAAACCAAACGGATAGATCAGAAAGCATTAAATAGCTATAACAGTCACACATAATAAAGTACGGAAAAGACTCAATTACTTTCGATGAATAATGTGCATAAACAAACAATTCATTGGATCCCAACAAACGGACCGCAAAAGAAGATTACATTGAATAGAACTCCAAGAGGAACATTGTATTGAAGATCAATGAGAGAGAGCCATCTAGCTAATCACTATGGACCCATAGGTCCAGTGGGAACTACTAACACATCATCAGAGGTGCAGCAAGGTTGATGTAGAAGCCCTCCGTGATCGATTTCCACTCTGACAGAGTATAGGCTATGGCCTCCAGATGGGACCGCGAAAGAACAAAAGTTTGCGGCGGCGGAAAAGTTGTTTCGTTGGTGCTTTCTTGGGTTTTTCCAATATTTGGGAATTTATAGCGCTGGAATTAGGTCAGACAGAGCCATGATGGGCCCACAAGACATCAGGGTGCGCGTCCCCCCAGGGCGCGCCCTGTTTCCTTACCGTCTCCTCGTAGGTCTTCTAGTCCTCTCCTGAAGCTTCTAGGGTCTCTTATGTCTAGAAAAAAATCGTCAAAAAGTCTCATCGTGTTTGGACTCTGTTTGATATCACTACTAGGGATAACCCTAATAGTAGCATTTGTTTTATAGCTATCAGTAGCGCTTGTACAAGTGCTACCAGTAACGCGCTACAGCTAACTAGTAGCAGTAGCGCTGATCTTTCAGCGCTACTGCTATACCTAGTTAGCAGTAGCGCTCGTTATGGAAAAGCGCTACTGACAATAGTAAGTAGTAGTAGCGCGCGGTAGGGAAAAGCGCTACTGCTAAATTTTCCAGTATTTTTGAAAATGCAGCTTATTGTCACTGTATTTGTATAGGTTTTATATAGTACTTTCATCATATGATTTTATGATCATGATTAGTTATTATATATAATAGTGGGTGAAATGAATGTGGATTAGATTCAAGTGGAGGCAACATGTGGTGCATGTCGAAAGTACAACTAATTCAAATTTGATCTAGTTTGGATTAGTAGTACTTTCGATGTGCACCACATGTTACCTCCACTTAAATCTAATCATGTTCAGATCACTCACTGATATATATATATATAATAACTCATCATGCTCAGTTAACAACTTAGCATCATGCATCATCATAATAATAAATAACTTATCATTGGTATCATAATAATAAGTCCTACTCATCATCATCATACAACTTCTACTGGTTATCATAATAACAAGTCATACTCATCATCATCATAGTCATCTAACCAACCCTAATTAATTGTTCTTACAACATGATCATGAGTATTAGTTAGGACCTAACTACCCTCTCTAAGGTAAAATAGCATAAAACAAGATAGGCCCTGAGTCTCCATTATGAAGAATGAAGATTAATTCTTGCGCTTCGCACAATGTTGCTTCCAAGTAGCTCCCTATGATTGTTCATACATTTTTTCCAATCTTTAATTGTCATGTCTTCATTGGTTTTAGAAATCCGGTATGAACAACAGTGAAGCCTAGGATGACCTGGCCGTAAGCTCATAACATCAAGGCGACCTTTCGGAAACATTAGAGCAGGCACACAATCCTTTAGGATTTTCTGTTGAAAAACATAATAATAACATCGTAGTTAACAATGTAGTTTAGCTTTAGAAGAATATATGCAAAAGATGCACGGATGTCGTGATAGTAAAAAATCTTACCATGCCATCTTCATAGATGTTACCCTAGGTCAGCACATGCACTAGTGGCACGTATTGACCATAATATGCAGGAACATGATAATTGATATTGTAATTCTCAACATCAATAATAAATAAGATAAGATGATCTTTCTCCTGATAAGTTAATTCCGCGCCATCCGTGTAGTAGGTTCTATCTACCATCTTTCGTACATTTTTTGAAGAATGAAAATATGATGTCAATGGAAATAAGCTGTCAACTATTTTGAAATAAACAATATAAATTACTTAATAACTATGTTTGAGAAACTCACATAGCGGTAGAATTGGAAGCGTATCAACAAGGACTCAAATGTCCATATTCTCTTCGTCGATGTCAGGACCACCAAGATCCAAGGTGACAAGCATACCCTCATAAAAATTATACGTCTTGCAAAGTGCTTCCCAATTCGGGTAACCAAAATGGGATATGTTCTCAGAATCGTATAGATTTACAGCAAAATCATAACCATGATGGGTCCTTAGGTGAACTATCTTTGTTTCCATACTTTCATGATCTTCAAAATCCATCCTCTTCAAGACATAGCGTCTTGCATGATATGGGATAAGCTAGTCGAATTATAAAAGACGAAAATTACACGTTGAAGAAGTAGAAGTCGTGCTTAATTACGAAAAAACACTTGTCGTCGTTACATACCGTTTCAACATCAAAGGTCTCGTCGAGCTTAATACTGAAGCGCCGACCTTCGCACAGACCCCGGTCATCGCCGCAGCAGTCGCACTCCGCGAGCCTACCGTCGTCGTCAGACATTTCCTAAGTTCATAATTCAAAGATTAAACTTGTACAATTCAATATATGTACTACAAAAACTAAATTAGATCATTATTATTCATCACGGGTTGACTATCGGTCTATCGAGTCTTTTCTTGAAAACTCTTAGCTCACGTGGTGTATAAATTCGACCGTTGGTGATGGTCGCTCCTCCTTTCGTTCTCAAGTGCATTACACCAAAATGTCTAGCACACGGGAACGAAGGAGAAGCGACCCACGACAACTGTCGGGATTCTTCGTCCTCTCATATATGGTGGAGACTCTCCCTTACTGATTCCTCTCTGACATTTACGACCGTCGGTGATGGTCGTTACTCCTCCTTCCCCTAGTGCATAACAAATGTCTAGCACAAGGAGAAGAAGGAGAAACGACCCCCACGACAACAGTCGGGATTCTTTGTCCTCTCTCATATATGGTGGACACACTCCCTCACTGATTTTTCGACCGTCGGTGATGGTCGTTACTCCTCCTTCCCCTAGTGCATAACAAAGGTCTAGCAGAAGGAGAAGAAGGAGAAACGACCCCCACGACAACAGTCGGGATTCTTCTTCTTTCATATATGGTGCAGATTTTCTCCCTCACTCATTTGTTGACTGTCATGTATGGAGCCTCGACAGACTTAAAGTCAACCCAAAATGTCGATTAATTATCTTTCTACAAAATCCGGGCGACTCGATATTTCCTACATATTCTAGCACAAGTCATGCCAAAATTCACGGAAAAACCGGCATGACCGTTACTAAAAAGGACATATATCGAGCGCCTGAAATTTGCTGGAGTGAAAATTAATCAGCACTCCGGCAAAACATAGGCCACTGTGAGGTGTTCCTGCAAACATATGCCACTCATGTAGCTACTACTCTACTACAACTATCAAAACATCTACATCATCAACGACATCGGGATAGCGCTCTTTCTCACCTCGAGGTCGGAGTTGGTCGGTGACGGGGACGACGGCGGGGATGATGCAGGGGCTTCTTGATTTCTGCAAAAACAAAATATAAACAAAAACATTATTATCCCCATCTTAGGACTTAGTGAAACCCTATGTCTAAAACATCCTACTTCTAACCCTACCATTTACTAAAAATACCTTGTTCTAACCCTAAAAATTGAAAAGACCTATATACATTTACTAAAAGAGAAAAGTATGTTTTTGGTCCCTCAAGTTCCCACAAAGTATAGACTTGGTCCCTCAAGATTTTTTGATATACATTTGGTCCCTCAATTCTCAAAACCGGATAAGTTTGGTCCTAAACCAGATTTTGAGCACGTTGACCGGGTTTGACCGCCACAAAACCGCTCGATGAATACTATATTAAAAAAAACTTCAAAAAATGACAAAATTTTACCAGAGCCCGTCCGATGTCATTTCATGACAAAATTTTGGTCGCACCTTGCGCACGTAAGCATATTGGACCCCAAAAAATTTCAGAATTTTTGATTTTGTTTTGATATTTTTAATTTATTATTCATTAGGCAGATATTTTTGTTTTTTTGCCACGAGCTCCTCGAGTGCTGAAAGAGCCCGAAATTTTGTTCCCATCTTGCGCATGTAAGCATATTCGACCCCAAAAAATTTCAGATTTTTTTGAAGTTTCTTTTTAAATTACTGTTCATCAGGCGGTTTTGTGGCGGTCAAAACCGGTCAACGTGCTCAAAATCTGGTTTCGGACCAAACTTATCCGGTTTTGAGACTTGAGGGACCAATTGTATACCAAAAAATCATGAGGGACCAAGTCTATACTTTGTGGCAACTTGAGGGACCAAAAACATACTTTTCTCTTACTAAAAATACCCTAGTTCTAGCCCTAACATCTGTCCATCCATCTATCTATATATCCTCATAAATCATAGAAAAATGCCTTGGTTTTTTTAACTACTATCTACTTCTTGAATCATAGAAAAATGCTCTAATTTCACATAACTTAGAAAAAATCCTATTCTATTCAAAAGACCTACATTTACTTATTTTTTTCAATTCTATTGAGAAAACCTACATTAATAAAAAAATCTCATATAGTATAATACATTTCTGTACCTAAAAATTTCTATTACTAAGTTCTTTTACTAAAAAAATTATACCTAAATTTTTATACAAAGAGATGAGGGCAGTGGGAGGACGAGGAGGGAGGAGGGAGGAGTGAGGGGTTCGAGCGGCTGGGGAAGGGAGGAGAGAGGAGGGCAGTGGGAGGAGGGAGCAGGGAGCAGGGCGGCGGTCAGACGAGGGAGGAGGGGAGGAGGGCCGCTGGCACGAGGAGGGAGGAAAGAGGAGGGCCGCCAGAGGGAGGAGAGAGGGCGGCGAGAGGAGGAGGGAGGCAGATACCTTGGTGGCGACGGCAGGCGACGACGGCGACGTCGGGCGGCGGAGTGGGCGAGTGAGAGTGTGAGGGGGAGAGTGAGGACGCGCGCGAGCCGGGGTGTGGATAAGGTGTTCCGTAATAATAACATTGGTTCTAAAAATCGCTACTGCTAAGCTTCATAGCAGTAGCGCTTTAAGGGATGCCATACATTTGGAAGGACTCCACTATAAATCTGACGTCAGATTTTTTACCATAACAAATTGAACGTCTTTCATGATAAATTTTGTTTTTTTAGGATGGCATATTTAATTGGCGAACATGAGAAATCCCACTCAGTTCATTTTCTTTTATTAGAAAATTACCGTGCTTGCAATTAAATTTATCATCACCGCGTCATTTAAATTGTCATAGGAAACATTAGATTTACCATGCCTAAAAATCTGACGTTAGGGATAACCCGATTTAACGAATATTCGATCCTTTTTGCTGCCGTGGAAAATTGGCCGAGTAGGGCAGCCATGCTCGCTCCGCTTCAGTTCACCTCACGAACAGAGACCGCCGCCCCTCTCTCACCTCTCACGACAGGAAAAGAGCGGCGGCTCGTCTGAAAACAACAAGAGTGGCGGCGCATCGGCAGCTTTGGATCGGGCGCTGGCGGCGCGTCGAGGTGCCGCATCTCTCTATCTCTCTCTTATGGCATAGTGAGCGGTGGCGGCGGGAAATGGGGGATCTGGGCGACGGGGAACCGGCAACTAGGCGGCGGGGCTTGGCGAGCGCAGACGGCGGGGAACGGTCAGCGCGAGCGGCGCGGTTTGGCGAGCGCAGGCGGCGGGAATGGCCAAGCATGTCTCCTCTGCCCTCTTCTGTGCTCCGATCTGACCTCTCTCTTTCTCTGCGACAAGCACGGAAAAGCACCGTGCTGCTGCTCTTTTGTGCCACGATTGACTTATATCTTCCTAGTTTTTCTGCTGCTAGCTAGTTGGTGCATGAAAATGTCTAGATTTTTTAAGCTGGGGAGAGACCTGGTTATCCAACCGAACGAAATAACAACAAATGACTATCCCTAACGAGGTGGTTGGGGATACCCTCAGCCAATCCATTTTTGCCCTGGAACCAAATATAGACATATTTTAGAGTGTAGATTCACTCATTTTGCTTCGCATGTAGTCCATAGTGGAATCTCTAAAAGGTCTTATATTTAGGAACGGAGGGAGTAGCAATAATATTTTTTTCCTATGGTAGCACTATTTGTACGTTTGGCTCAATGGAGCAAATAAAAAGGAGAGAATCCTTTGAACTCATTTTAAAAGAAAAACGCGGAAATCCTACCATCCACTTGGATTGGTTTTTAAAATTTTCTATGCACGAAGAACGAGATTGGGATCCTTAGTGACATAATAGCATTCTAATTATACTTTTTACGTAGTTTGACTTTGATTTGACCATGTTTATTAGGATTTCTATGTTTCCTCTATTCTTGTGAATCAAACACTCAAGTTTACAAAGTTCATGTGTTTTCCGATCATCTAGTTTGCACATGCATTCGTATCATATTCCTATGTGTTTAGAATTATGCGAACCAAACAGGTCCTAAGCAGCAAGGAGATTGGCAATCACATGACCTAGGGGACTGAGTTCGTAATGCCTCCCAATAATAGAATTATCTCATTGTGTATGCTTTCCAATAATAGCATTACCTCATAGCTACTGAACAAGAAAATAATCTGATGATGTAAAAGGGACGTCAATGGCTTTGAAAACAGTATCCTCTTTGTTGATTAAGTATCTCATTGTGGTGTCTTACAAAGTGATTTTCCTCATTTCCTGGCAGTTATAAAATCACCGACGGGAGGGGTCAACCAGCTGAAGTAGTGAAGTCAGGAATCATGGCAGAAGGTCTGATACTTGTTGTGCTTTCGAAAATCACAGCTACCTTTGGAGGAGTTGCACTGAATGCAATTAGGTTGAAATTGGGGAAGGAAGGCAACATTTTACTTGAAACAGAAAACAGGATGAAACAAATTGAGATTGAATTTGAGATCATGCAGGCCTTCATAAGTCAAGTAGATCCATATAGTGAAAATAACCAAATTCTCAAAGCATGGCTGAGGCACATAAGGAAGATTGCCTCTGAAGTTGAGGATATCATCGACGAATATTCATTTCTCCTTGGAAAAATGGACAATGCAGAAGGTCTTCTGAATAAGGCACTCCGTCGATCAAAGAGGGTGAAGGCATGGAAATATATTTCTGCTCAGCTCAAACAAGTACAAGAAAGACTTCAAAATCTATCAACTGTGAAAGAAAGATACGGCATAACAGTAGCTGTTGGACTTGGGGGTGGATCTTCACGCCACAATGTTACTCGTAAGATGTACATGTCTGATTCTTCCTACTTAAATGATAATGACAATGAAGAAATCATAGGAAATGAAGATGAAGCAAAAAAGTTGACACAATGCATAGATGATGATGGTTTGGATCGTACAATTATCTCCATCTGTGGAATGTGTGGGTCCGGCAAAACAACTCTTTTAAGCAGCATCTATAGGAAACAAAAAATCAGAAAGAACTTCGATTGCTATGCTTGGATCACGGTATCACCAAATTATCCCGTTGAAGATCTTCTAAGTAAACTGATCAACCAACTTTGTATCCCTGATGAGCACGCTGGTACAACTGATCCAACAGATTTGGTGGATAAAATCCACAGTTACCTTGGGAACAAGAGATACCTTGTTGTCTTGGATGACATGTGGAATAGAGATTCTTGGTTATTCCTTGAACGAGCATTTGTCAAGAATAAGTGCAGAAGTAGAGTCATCATTACTACTCGCACAGAAGCTGTTGCATCATTTGCAGAGGACAACCAGACTATCAGAATTGGTCTTCTTCCACAAAGAGAATCATGGGACCTCTTCAGCAGAAAAGCATTCTCAAGGCAAAACAGGGCAACATCGGGATGCCCTCAAGGTCTTGTTCCCTGGGCAGAAAAAATTCTGGAGAGATGCCAAGGCTTGCCCCTCGCTATAGTAGCTATAGGGAGTCTCCTATCTTACAGAGAAATGGAGGAACATGAGTGGAAACTATTCTACAATCAACTGAATTGGCAACTAACAAATAATCCAGAGCTGAATTGGGTTTCAAGTTTCCTGAAGCTAAGCTTGGATGATCTTCCAAGCCACTTGAGGAACTGTTTCTTGTACTGTGGGTTATTCCCGGAAAATTACCCAATACGACGGAAATGGATAATCAGAGTGTGGGTAGCTGAAGGTTTCATCGAGGATCGTGGAACAGAGACGACACTGGAGGAAGTCGCCGAGGATTACCTCAAAGAACTTGCTCAGCGCTCACTGATTCAAGTGACGGAAAGGAATGAGTACGGAAGGCCAAAAAGATTTCAGGTGCATGATCTTGTGAGAGAAATGACGCTGACCATATCAAGAAAAGAGAGGTTCGCTCTTATCTGGAATAACCCAGACGTGACAGACGGCGGCGACGAAGCAAGCCGTGTATCAGTGCATTGTGGAGGCCAGGTCTTTCAGCCAGGCCCAGCTTCACAACATCTGCGCTCATTTTTGTTGTTCGACAGGAATGTGCCGGTTCCATGGATCTGCGCCGCTTCATCGAATTTCAGGCTGCTAAGGGTGTTGTGCCTCAGATACTCCCTCCTCGAGCACATCCCGGAAGCCATCACAGCTGGTCTGTTCAATCTGCACTACCTTGATTTCTCGCGTACGAAAGTGAAGACGATACCAAGATCAATAGCGAGGCTCAAGAAACTGCAGTCGTTGCACCTCAGGTTTGCTCGTGTGATGGAGCTGCCACGTGAAATAGCGATGCTCTCAAGCCTCCGGCACTTGTCTGTGAGCAACGATCTGTATGGCACATCAGTCACTGGTAGCATCTGCATGCTCAAGCACTTGCAAACTCTCCGAGAGGTGAAGGCCAACAAAGATTTGGTTCAGAATCTGGGGTGCCTCACGCAGCTAAGAAGCCTGGGCATCACGGCAGTCCTTCCAAGCTACGGCGGGGACCTGTGGACTTCGATAGGGAAGATGACCGTCCTGACTAAACTGGCGGTCGGAACTCGCGGCGAAAACGACGAAGTCCTCAGTTTGGACAAGTTCAAGCCGCTCAGAAACCTGGAGAAGTTTTACCTGACGGGCAAGCTGGAGAACGGGGTGCTCTTTCCGGTATCCGAGGGGTTTGACAAGCTCAAGGTCCTGACAATGCGCTGGTCCGGGCTGGCGCAGGACCCGCTCAAATCCTTGTCTGAAATGGGGAACCTAGTTTACCTCAACCTCTATTGTGCGTATGACGGGGAGTCCCTGGCGTTCTGTTCTGGATGGTTTCCCAAGCTCAAGCGGCTGTTCCTAGGGAAGCTGGACAATCTGAGTTCAGTTGAGATAAGCGATGGCTCCATGACCAACTTGACATACCTAGAGCTTCGTGAGCTTTGGAGCCTGGAAGCCGTGCCTGAAGGCCTCGGGTACCTCAGGTCGCTTCAGCACCTGTATGCGCGGAACATGCCGAGGGACTTCGCCGCGCAGCTGGAAGGAGACCGCAAGGGATTTGTTCAGCATATTGCCAACATCGAATGTGTCTGACCGACGCACTTTCGTCATCTCTGTTTTCTGTAACAGTTAACACAGGATGATTCGGACAGAAGAAATGTTTCGGTGCGAACTGCGCTAGTTTCAGACCTCCAGTTTCAGCAAGGTGTTGATAGGCGAGGCACTGGGAATGCAGAGACCATTTATTTCCTTTTGTTGTTGGCCATGCAATAAGAGGGATTGCTTAGAGAGATAGTGCTGCGTTCGCGGTTGTCTTCAGTGTTTCTAACCAAAAATAATAATCCGTCAGAGATATTAATTCCAGCGTTTTTCTCAGCTATATATTTCAGTCAAAACCAGTCAGAGATTTGCTTATGGATTGTAGGCTGTGTCATATTATGCTGTAACAATCACTCCAGTGCTTTTGATCTATGTATATCCGGGTTGCTGGTCGGCAAGAAGCACTCGTTTATTCAATATCAGATGGGTTTCGGCCCCAGGCCATCCATTCAGTCCTCTCTTCCATTATACTACTTGCAGAATTAAGCCCTTTCTCTGTAAATGCTTTGTTTTTAACTGTAAACCGCATCCAGGCCAGGCTGATGTATTTGCAGATTCTGCTTCAGTAGCATTTGGAGGCCATATGATACGGGCGAATGAATCTGGTCATACTTCTTCGCATTTCGCAGGTGCATTCATCATATCGCAGTGGCGAAAGCGCCAAGGCCACAAGCGACAGTGATGGTGTCACGGCATGCTTTCCATGTTGGAGCTGATACTTGACAAGTTCTTTTCGGTGCATCCGGCGTGACGGTTGGATAAACGCCACCCAAACCCACGCACGCTTCACACGGCCTTGGATAGGCCGAAGGCGCGAGTGGCGCTAGTCCCACATGTCCGGTGACACCTTTTTTTTATTTTATTAATTTTTAGTTGGTTTTATTTTATTTACTGGGAGACTAGTCGAAACTATTGCCTTTTTCAGAAAACAAAATCTTCAAAATTACATTGGGGAACTTGCGAGTTTGGTGTCTCCCATCTCCGTCTGGCCGAAGGATTATCTCTCGGCCCTTCTCGATGTACTACTAGCTTCTCCGGAACGGTGATCTCTCGAGATTGTGGTCGCCGGCTTTTTTGGTCTACGATCGATGGCTTTCTGGTCGCTGCTTATACAAATACAAATGCCTTGGTTTTTTCAAGATTACTCCGACACGAGCTTTCATGCGCCTCGGGCCAAGAGGCAACATTGAGTTTTGCTGACGCGTACATGTGTATACTTTTTTTTTTAAACATTGGTGTCACCCAGGAAAGCATATGCTCATGTGAGCCGATTTGAATGTCCACCCTTTCAGTTGGTGCTGGAAATGCTGGTGCTATGGTTTCAAGAGATGGTTTCAGAGACCCCACCACCGGCGTACGGAGAGCTGTTAAGGGATTGGCGTCCACACGCTAGCTAGTGACAATTAACTGGCTTGAAAGCCTTCAGAAACTGTGGCCAGGTGGGCCATTAGTGACTCAGTAAAGCTCATTAGCTTTCTATCCTGTAGGGGCGAGAACAGTATGCGAGGACAGTACGGCGCGAGACAGCACAGTAATTATTACCACTAGTACTAAACCTGCTCTGCTTTGGAACAGTCTCCTGTCCGAAACTCAGGCCTGCCTTTCAATGCGCCAATCAATAGACGGATGAATGGCTCTAGCATGGTGGTACTCAAGGGCATGATTCGGAAGCTGTACCACTACGTACTAATCGCCATTTTTCTTTTGCTGATGGGCATCCGTCTAATTAATTAATTTGGGTAGTAGGACTGGGATTAGCTGAAACCTTCCACTAGTAACCTAGCTGTCTCAAGAGACAGAATCGAATAAAAGTAAGTTTCGGTCGAGTAAATAAACTGTGCGCATCTATTCTAGACCCGCGTGATGCTATTCCACAAGATCCCCAAGCCCAAGTGTACTTTCTGTAGGAGAAAGGATAAAAGGTGAAAAAAAGATGGATGATAAAGGCAAGGAATAGATGCCGTTTCAAAGCCTACACACGCGGTGAAGCCAAAGTATCTATCCACATGACAATGCCAAAATGCCAATCACCACCTACCCATCATATATATAATGACATATTAAGACGAGTCCAAAGTTTTCAACTTGCACGCTGACACCATCCCCCAAAGATCGAGTGAAATGGAAGATCACAGCGGAGAGGGAGGCTGCATTTTAATCCGTGATTGTTAAGATGGTACACCCCAAAAATTTGTAGCCGGAAACGGATACTCCCTTCGTTCCGAAATATAAGCCTTTTTTAAAGATTCCGCAACAAACTACGTACGGATGTATATAGACATTTTTTGAAGTGTGGATTCACTCATTTTGATCCGTATGTAGTACGTAGTAAAATCTGTGAGAAGACTTGTATTTAGGAACGGAGGGAGTAGATATTACAAACAAGTACAACTACTTGCTATGCACAATTATATTTAGTTGCATTATTATTAAATACTTTTTTTTATCATTGTTGTTATCCTCATTTTAGATGATAAGTTGCGAAATGTGCATTAGGTTAAGGGGTTCGGGAAGACAGAGATAGGAGAGCGGGAAACCCGCCGCGGAAGCGAATTTTGGAGAGGCACCAAGAAAGAGAATAAATAAATTGTTTTGATTGAAATGAAAAAATATTAAAGTTGACGAGAAAAGTAAGAGCAACTCCAATGGGGCGACCCATTTCGTCTGCGGCCATCCGTTTGGGTCGGCGCGGACAGAAAAGGAGGCCCAACGCGCCGACCCAAACGGACGCGTGTCCGTTTTTCGTCCGCGGGCGACCCATTCCTGGCCCATTTTTTAGCCTGATTTGTGTCGCCGCGGACACGCGACGGACGCGCGCGCGGTCGCCTACTCCTGTCCCCGGGCCCGCTGGTCTGTGGCACATTGGCCTCCCTCCCCCCGGCCAACAAGCAACCCTCGCCCCCCGCCTCCTCTGTTACCGACGCCACCGCCCATTTTTGCGGCGACTCTTCCAGCTGCCACCGCCTCCACATCCGCCCAGCAACGCCGCCCCTGCCCCCAGTCGCCCCCCGCCGCCGGGGAACAAACTAGTTCCCGCCGCCGCTTCCCCCACCGCACAGCCGCCCGCGACCAAGAAGACGCCTCGCCGCCCCCGCCACATACGACCGGCACGCTCGTCGGACGCCGTCACACTCGTCAGACGCCGGCAGGGCAGCTAGCTGGTCTGTGGGCGCCGCGTCTCCCCTCGCCGGCCGTCTCCTTCGACGCCCGCAAGCTGTTCGACAGTTTGCCAAGGTACAAAAATGGACTCCGCCGACGAGTTCTTTTTCCACAATTTCATTTGCGACTCCGACGATTCATCGTCCGACGACGAGGAGGAGATGTTGGCTGCCGTGTTGGTCCATCACCACCTCAACAACCAGCGGCCGTTGTTCCGTGGCTCCATTCCGGGCCACCTTCCGGCGTTGAATCGTAACCGAGAGAGCGGGCATTTCCTTCTCTGGAAGGACTACTTTGATACAACAAACCTGTTGTTCAAACATCACAAATTCCGCCGCCGGTTCCGTATGAGTAGGCATGTTTTCAACCGTATTAGAGAGGGAGTGGTCGGCTATGATGACTACTTCGAGTGCAAAGAGGATGCCGTCGGCAAGATTGGTTTCTCCTCTTATCAGAAATGCACTGCCGTCATCCGAATGCTTGCATACGGAGTGCCCGGTGATCTCATTGACAAGTACGTCCGTATGAGCGAGTCTACATGCCTAGAGTCCCTGTATAAGTTCTGCAAGGCTGTGATTGCTGTGTTTGGCCCTGAGTACTTGAGAGAGCCGACAGCTGCAGATACAACCTGTTTGTTGGCGATGAATGCTAGCAGGGGCTTCCCGAGGAAGCTTGGCAGCATAGACTGCATGCACTGGGAGTGGAAGCATTGCCCTTTTGCTTGGCAAGGGCAGTATAAGGGACATGTCAGGGCTTGCACTGTCATACTAGAGGCCGTGGCGTCTCAAGATCTCTGGATCTGGCACTCTTTCTTTGGCATGGCTGGATCACACAATGATATCAACGTGCTTCAGCGCTCGCCGGTGTTTGCTAGGCTTGCCGAAGGCAACAGCCCACCGGTGAACTTTACTGTCAACGGCCACAACTACAACAAAGGGTACTATTTGGGTGATGGTATCTATCCTCAGTGGACCACTATTGTAAAGACAATACCCAACCCTGTTGGAGAGAAAAGGAAAAGATTTGCCCAAGAGCAAGAGAGTGCTAGAAAGGATGTCGAGCGTGCCTTTGGTGTTTTGCAATCTCGATGGGGCATCGTTCGGTATCCTGCTAATACTTGGAGCACGCAGAAACTATGGGAGGTGATGACTGCTTGTGTGGTCATGCACAATATGATCGTAGAAGACGAGCGCCCGGAACGTCTGTACGATCAAGGCTTTCAGTTTCAGGGTGAGAATGTTGTGCCTGAGCATGGAGTAGCGGCAACATTTGAGCAGTTCACTCAGTTTCATAAAGACATGCGTGACTGGAAAACTCACGTGAAATTGCAAAATAATTTGGTTGAGTATATGTGGATTCATGTTGGCAACCAATAGATGTATCTTCTTTTATTCGTTCGCAAAACTATGTGAAACATTTTTATTTTTATTTGGCCTGTAATATACTATTTATTTGAGCGGACTATTTTGTTTGTTAAATTTTCATTTCACAATATGTTGAATGCAATGCAAAATTGGGCGAACAGCCGGCCACGCCTGCACATATGGGTCGGCGCGTTGGGCGCGCTGCCGACCCATAAAACACAGGGCGGACGCCGGGCGGGCGGCCGACCCAAACGAATAAAAAGCGGACGAAATCGCCGTCCGTTTGGGTCACCCGTTGGAGTTGCTCTAATGCCACATGTATCCAAAGACGCCTGGGATCTCACATGGCATTACTGTGTATCCAAACGTCGAATTACCCCGGTCCCCCACAGCCACAGGCCACTAGGCTGGCCTTTCTTCCGGCACGCCCGTACGTGCAGCCACCGATATTTCCAAGTACAGTGAGGACTCAGTGGACACTCGCTAGTCACTAGCTATAGCTCGCGGGTTCCGGGCAGCCAATCCCGTTCGCTTGTTCCCGATCGGACGCCTCGATTGGAGGAGATGGGTCCTGGCCCCGGCGTGGGAGGACGGCCGGCATCCTGAAGAGGAAAGAGAGAGCGGTAGGGCTTGAGTACTGTTGCGTGATGCCCTTTCACGGGGTTGGGGGCGTCAAACAAAGGCCCTGTTTGCATCTGAGTTTGAGCTAGTTTGACCGAACTAGCCCTATAAAGTATTTAAACAGGAGGAGTTAGTTTGAGCTAGTCGGCTCTAACCCAGTTAAAAAAACTAGCCCGGTGGAGAGGTGCTAATTGGGTTAGTTCTCCTGGGGCCCATTAAAAGAAAAATAAAAAAATATCCCTCCCGCACCAGATCCCTCCCTCCCGAACCCCCCTCGCACGACTCCTCTTCGTTCCCATCGCGCCGCCGCTCGCCCTCCTCCGGCCGCCCTAGCCCTCTGGCCTCCGACGCCCTCCTCTGGCCGCCCTCGCCCTCCTCCGACCGCCCTCCCCCTCCGGCCTCCGAAGCTTGCCCCGCTCCCTCGTCACCGGTCGTTTCTCTCCCTCTGTCGTGTGAGGTGGCGGCACATCTACCAGAGAGGTCACGAGAGGGGTGAGTTCTTTCGTCCCTTCTCTGTCTCACAGCCATATCATTGATCTTGCTCGCTCTAGCGCTGATTCTGATTTAGAAAAGTAGATCCTGATTAAACTTGGTATAGATTTGTGGTGCACGCATGGAATTGTTTGATGCTGTTTGAGGAGGTAATAAATCTTCATGCAATTTTTTGTGTGCTCAGGGAAGGATTTTCGATTTGAAAGCTTGGATGCTTCACTGTTATTTCAGATGTGTTGTGGACTAACATCCTTCGGCACTGTAAGTTGTGTCATCTCTTAGCTCAAAAGTTTTAACCTAAAGTAGAGGATCACTACATATGCTAGACAAACTTAATTCTGAGACTCGTGTATTATTTGGCATGGATGAAATCACATATCTTAGTTGCATCCTAGCGTTCTAGTTATGCCTAATGTTTTATATTCTGACTTTGAGTGTCTGGGGTGATCCAGTTCATATTTATTGGAAGAAGTAAGAAGGAATACCTTCCCTTTTTGTCTCTTTGTTATGTCCCTTGATGTTGCCTTTTCCGTCAAACATGTTTTGTAATGTGCCAGTGAAAGGACCACGATGTCGCCTAGAGGGGGGGGGGGGTGGTGAATAGGCGTTTTAAAAACTTCTACGGATTTTGCTTTATCCGAATGCGGAAATAAACTAAGCGGATACTTTTCAAGCACAAATCCTAAATATACTAGGCTCAACTAAGTGCACCAACAACTTAATGTAAATGAGGTGAGCACAACAAGGATACTAACAAGCACAAGTAAGATACACAAACTTACTTGAGCAATATCACAAGATATGTAAGTGTATGACACAAGTTAGAAATTCACACTAAACACAAGATATATCAATAGTAGCAAGTATGAATTGCAGGATATAAAGTGTAGTCCTAAATAATCTCTTTAAGGAAAAAGACAACACAATATAATGAGGACAACAATATATAGTGAATGCAAGGTCAAATGACCAAAGTAAACCACAAGGAGATAGGGTTAGGGATAACCAAAGCCACGGAGACGAGAATGTATCCCGATGTTCACTTCCTTGGAGGGAAGCTAGTCACCGTTTGGAGAGGTGGATGTTACCACGAAGGCACAGCAATGCCACGAAGGCTCACCCTATTCTCCTTGAGATATCACCACGAAGGCGATTCCCAACCACTAGTGGTAGACCTTGAGGCGCCTCCAAACCTTCACAAACTTTTCGAGGGACAAATCACAAGTTGATTCTTCGTCGGAACACTCCTACCGCCTAGGAGTCTTCAATCTCCAAGAGTAACAAGATCAAGGGGGAAATGCTTAAGACTTGCTCAAATCACAAATTGCTTTTGTCAAAAGAGAGAGGAGTGGGTGTATGCTTGGATGAAATCTCTCTCAAGAACTCTCACAAATCTCTTCGGGGTCTAGCAGGAGAAGGCTCAAATCCCTCTTTCTCAAATCCCACCAAAAGCAACTAATGCTATGGAGGGATGGGAGAGGAGAGGAACAATGGAGGAGGTCAACAAATGAACCCTAGATCCATGGGGTAGTTTTCCCCCAAATGGATTGGAGTTTTTGAGGCTTGGGGAGGAGGATAGAGCTCAAAAGAATGGGGAAAACTCAGATCCAAAAGCCCTTCCTCGATGGGGAAGAAGGGTACCTTATATAGTGCCCCCACCAAATCTGCCCGTTATGTACAGAAAAACGCAGCCCGGAACTTCTGGGTATGCCCGGAACTTCCGGGCTCCCTATTGGGCAGATATGTGCAAACTCTCTGGTTAGCCCGGAACTTTCCCCGGAACCTATCCGGAACTTCTGGCCCCCGGAACTTCCGGGCTCCCTTTGGCCCGATGTGTGGGAACTTTCTGTTTAGCCTGGAACCTGCCCGGAACTTCCGGCTCCCGGAACTTCCGTCCCCGTAGAAAACAGCTAGCATACTGAAAGTAAAACATTCATAACTTTTTCATACGAACTCCGACTTTGATGATCTTGGGCTCGTTTTGTAGATATTGAAAAGCTCCAGGTCCTCACATAGAGAACCACCCAATATCAAACAAAATGGATGATTACATCAATGAAAATGTTTGATCATAGGATTTGGGGAATCCTATTTGGCTTTGGATTTTACTTTGGAATGTATGGTAGGAGTGGAATTGTGTATAGAAGATGCTGACTTGAGCAAATCCATCACGAACCCCTTTGATCCCCTCTTAATAGTGCGGGATCCCTATAACTCAAGAAACATAAAAGGCCTACACTAGATAGCTCCTAGAAATCCATTCTTGGTCATATACCTTTTTTGATGGTCGTTGATCCATGCAACTACAACCAAAGGAAATAATACCTTTGACTAGAGCATTCCACTTGAGCTTAATGTTGACATTTATTCTTGCTCAAGATGGAAGGATAACCTTGATCGGATCATTTGATGAAGACTTCAAATAGCTCCCCCATAAGCCATGCGGGGAGAACCCATTGTATCCCATCTTCATATGTCCATCATGTGATCATCCACAAACTTCATGCATGTAATACTTCAGGATGCTTATCTTGAACTTGCCCTTGTTAAGCATGATCGCCATTACTTGATGTCATCCTCTCATGGATAATAGGAATCTTCATCTTGATGCAAGCCCATGAGAGTCACCTAACCCACATAGATATAGAAAACACATAGTATGGGTTAGTACACATAATGTAATTGACCATTACGTACCATACCACAAAAACCCATGTGGTACATTATTTGAGCTTGTGTGTTGACCATATTTAAATTCAATCTTCGATCTTCATCTAGGTCACATTTATCTTTGTTCCATGATTAATCTTGATGTCTTGAAGGCCATATTGAACTCTTAAGAGGTACAATGAATTCTTCACTTGAATTACTTGCTTCAAGACATAACCATACATGACTCAACATATGAGAGCATCATGCTTCTAATCTTCAAGCCATATGGTAATTCTTCTCTTTAATCATTCCCTCGAGAAATTGATCCATCATGATTAAGTCATTGATCTCAATCTCGATGAATGTAGATGACATTCATTTCGAATTCATTCAATCTTCTTATTGCATTACCCATGGAACAAACTTTCATATGTCTCCTGATGCCTTTGTTTCTTCATAGGAATTGTCATTCATTATCAAGTCTCAGTGCATATGTTTGTATTGATGGATTACATCCTTCAATTCATCCAATATTCTTCAGGCATTGCCAATGGGACTTTCCTTCAAATGTATAACTCAATGCAAACATTAGTCCATTAGGATTGTCATCAATTACCAAAACCACACATTGGGGACTACGTGCACTTTCAGCCAGTTCACTATTTAAATGTAGAAACAAAGAACTTTACTATTTAGTTTCCATTTGTTTACTTATGCTGGATCGTCGCCTGGTTACTAACAACTAAAAGAAGTGATGCATAGTGATAAATAATACTGTACATCGGGAGTTGATGCTCACTTATAGCTGTTTACCATTCATTTATATAACTTCTATAACAACCCATCTTTAAAATTAGGCTCATTCCTGTAAATAACTACAGTGTGTCTGCATTGTTCTTATTTCTGAATTTTAAATTTTTTAGCTCCATGAAGTAGTCTACATTAGTGCTCTTATTTTATTGGCTGCAATCATTTATTTACTTACTTCTTCTGTGTTGAGTATATATTTGTGTTGCATGTATTTAGTATTGTGCCCCACCTCCTAGTTGTGTATAATCTGTACTTATATATACGTGCACCGGCACCCCATCAATACAACGATTATTGTATTGCAAAACTATTTGTCTACATGGTATCATCTCTGAAGGTCCTGACCTAGGGCGAAGCCGCCGCCGCACTCCTGCCACGCGCCGCCGCTCCCCACCCCCTGCCGCACCCCGCCGCCGCGGCGCCATCCCCCTCCCGCGCCGTTTCCACCCCTGCCGCGTGCTGCCGCTCCTCTCGCTGTGCCATGCCTTCTCCTTGCTGCCGTGCCGCTCCTCTCGCCGCCGCTGCCGTCCCCTCTCCCACCACAGCCGCCGCGCCCCCGCAACAGCCGCCCATCCCGCCGGTGCCGCCCTCCTCTAGCCTCCCCAACAAAACCCTAACCCTAGCCGTCGCCCTTCACCACCGCCGCCGCACTCATGGACTCCTCCCCGGGCTCCTCCACCACCCGCTCGTCGAACCCGTTCGCCGGCCCCGAACCCTCCGTCGCCGCCATCTGTGACCTCAACATTGAGGACCGGGTTCCTATCCGCCTCGATAGCTCCAGCACGTCATACTACACGTGGAAGACCTACTTCAACCTCATCTTCCGCGAGTACTATCTCACCGAGCACATCGACGGTTCAGTGGATAGCGAGTACATGCAGGGCGATCCGGAGTGGTCCGCCATTGAGGCCACGCTCATCCGATGGTTCTACCAGACCGTTTCGAAGGACATCTTCCACACGGTTGTCGCCGAGGACGACGACGCCTGCGCCGTGTGGGCCAAGATCAACGCGCTCTTCACCGACAACAAACTCCAGTGCCTTGTTTTCTTGCAGCAGGAGTTCTTCGGCTGTCACCAGGAAAACTCCACCATCGATGAGTATTGCATGAGGCTCAAGATGCTCGCCGATGAGCTTCGTGACATCGGCGCCAAGGTCTCCAACGACCTCATGCTGAGCACCCTCACCACCGGCCTCAGCGAGGACTTCGGCAACGCGGCGTCCAACCTCACCCTGCTGCCGCAGCCCACTTTCCAGCACGTCGTTGTGTACCTCAAACTTGAGGAGCGTCGGATGACGAAGCTGAAGCAGCGGATCCAGCACACCGCCCTCGCCGCCGGCACCACCCGTGGCGGACCTGCTCCACCGTGCCACCAGCGCCCGCCGGCTACTTCCCGTTGCCGCCCGCACTGCCCGCGCCTCCCCAGCAGCCGCAAGGTGGCGGGGCCGGCGCTACCGGCGGGGGCCGCCGCCAGCAGCAGCCGCAGCAGTAGGCACAGGGCGCGCGCGGGGGGGGGGGGGGGGGGCGCTACCATCAGCCTCCTCCACCGTGGGCCGCCGGGCAGAACCCGTGGACGGGCGTCATCCAGGCCTAGCACATGCCCGTCCCGTGGGCCCCTGCACCGGGTCTTCCTGGTCCCCGCCCCGCGGGCCACCAGGCATTCTTTGGCGCCCCCTACCAGTCCTACGGTGCTCCCCTCGCGCCGCCACCCCTCGGTGGCTATGGCGCGCCCGCCCAGGCGCCGCCCTACGGAGGCCAGCTGCTGCCGCCGGTACCTGCATCATGGGAACCCCCCCTCCTGGCCGCCCTACACTCTGCGCCATCGTCGAGTAACTATGGTGGTGGAGGCGACTGGTACATGGACTCAGGTGGTACTACGCACATGACAGCTCATCCTATCCTCTTCCACTCCAGTTAACACACCCACTCGTATCACCGCTGGCAACGGTTCTTCTTTACCTATCACTCATGTCGGTAGGACTAGTTTTCCTTCTAGTTCCACACCTATCACTATGTCTAATGTCCTTGTCTCACCTGACTTAGTCACTAGCTTAGTTTCTGTTCGTCGTCTTACACGTGAGAATCCACTTACTGTTGAATTTGACGGTGTCGGTTTTTTCTGTGAAGGACGCTCGTACCCGGATGGTGCTTCACTGATGTGATAGCCCTGACGAGCTCTATCCCGTGCACGCCGGCGCCTCCACCTCCACATCCGTCGCCCTCACCGTCGGCGTCGACCTTTCGCATGCTCGCTTGGGCCACCCCAACCCCGCCGTTTTGCGTCAGATTGTTAGGAGTTTTTCTTTCTCATGTAATAAGCACGACGAGCATACTTGTGAGGCTTGTCGTTTGGGCAAGCACGTTCATCTTCCCTTTAGTGCGTCTACTACAGTTTCCAATTTTCCATTTCAATTACTTCATAGTGATGTTTGGACGTCTCCCATTGCGAGTAACACCGGCTATCTATAGTACTAGGTGATTTTAGATGATTATTCTCATTATGTGTGGACTTTTCCTCTTTGTCGTAAATCTGATGCTTTAGCCACATTCGCCGCCTTTTATTCCTATGTCACCACCCAGTTCGGTCGCCCCATACTTGCACTCCAAACCGATAACGGAGAAGAGTTTGACAATGTCGCTCTCCACACACTTCTCGCCTCTCACGGCACCACCTTCCGTCTGACTTGTCCTTACACCTCACAGCAGAACGGTCGCGCCGAGCGTATCCTCTGCACTCTTAATGACTGCGTTCGCACGTTACTCTTTCACTCTAACGTGCCCGCTCGGTTTTGGCCCGATGCTCTCTCCACCGCCACTCTTTTAGTTAACATTCGTCTGTGTCGCCCTCGGTGGAACTACGCCCCTCACCACCTTCTCTTCGGTACACCACCGTCCTATGACGGTCTTCGCATCTTTGGGTGTCTTTGTTATCCTAGCACTGCGTCCACCACGCCACACAAACTCGCACCACGTTTCGTACCATGCGTCTTCCTTGGCTACCCCCCTAACACCAAAGGTTACCAGTGCGATGATCTTGTCACTCATCGTGTGTACACCTCGAGGCACGTGTACTTTGTCGAGACGATGTTCCCTTTTTTCAGGTTTCTCCGGCTTCGGCTCCTTCGGCGTCGACCCCGCGCCCCCTGCTTAGAGCGATGCGCCATGGCGCCCCCGGAGACCCCTCCTAGCACGGCGCCTCCTCACTACAAAAAATACACTTCCGTGTTGATACGTGTTTGTCACAATAGGTCATGTTTTGTCGGTGTACAAAAGAAGGGGCACACCTTTGTACCCCTTTACCTGTGCACGGACAGTCGGAGCCGCGCCCACGGCCGCACCAAGCAGAACAGGGGAGGTGAACCGAGGTAAAATCGAAGCCCAAGACAGCCGGGGCAACGCCAAGGCCAAGAAGCACAAAGAGCTGAGAGGCGAAGCAGGTTCCCCCGGCAAGACCCTTGCCGGGCGGCTCGCCCACACCAACGGAGTGAGCCACCCTCGAGCCCACGGACTCCAACTCAACCAACCACGTTGGAACTAGGGCTCGGGAGGCACCTCCATGGTGGCATGCAGATCGTTGTCAAGACCAAGGAACATTCAAGATCAGATGAGGATTAAAAGACAACGGTCCTCGGCAAGATCCTTGCCGAGGAGAGCCACAAGACCCCCGGCAAGATCCTTGCCGGGGACGACAGCGCGCCACGGCAAGACCCTTGCTGGGCCACCTGGCAAGGCCCTCACCAAGGACGCCAGCAGGGCCAGTGCCAGGCCTGAACCAACCAAGTCTTCACCGCCATTCGCATGCAGCTGCCAGGCCAACCAGCTGGGCAGGCACCTGCGTGGCAACATGCAGCTTCCAGGCCAACTCAGCACACGCCTGTGTGGCAGCATGCAGATCTTCGTGAAGGCTCCACCATCGCGCCACCTCAGCTGCCTGCCTGCCTACATGGCGCCGCACGCATCGCTGGCCAGGGCGCGTGTCGAAGCGAGGAGGAGCAGCGACAGACGGGACGGGCCTCGCTCCCGCCCCCGATAAAGCTAGGGGACACCTCAGCGGCGCATTAAATGCGTCTTGTCCTATAATACAGGCGATAAGCTCACAGTACTGTACGCCTTTCCACCTCCTGTGTGCCACTGTGGCAGCCCCTTTCGACTATAAAAGGAGGTCCATGGCATACTGGAGGGGGATTCGGCTCTTTGGAACCGCGCGGCCACCGCAGCTAGTTCAGGAGCTCAAGAACACTCAATACATCCACCAAAGCAGGACTAGGGTTTTACGCATCCTCGCGGCCCGAACCTGGGTAAACGATCCTTGTGCTGATTACTAATCCTGCTCTTCTCACAACCCTGCGCCCCGGCAACCGTAGTAGGGATTCTTGTGATCCCATAGGTGTCGTTCCACACCGACATGTTTTTTGTCATGCATGTACATCCATGACAATCTTATGACAGAATCAAGATAGTCATACCTGTGTTGTTGTAGAAGTGTTCCCTGACATTACCAAAATTATCATCACTAAAGTGTCCACTTCCATGACGATAAATCGCGCGTCATAGAAGTGCTTTCGTCTAGGGTGATCGACATGTGGCATCCAGCGTAACGGGTCGCCGTTAAGCTATCAGGTTCCAGTTTGGATCCGATAACCCGTTAACAGCCCGGACCAATGGGGATTTTCCACGTGTAAAATTATCATTGGCTGGAGGAAACACGTGTCGGCTCACCGTTGGGACAGATGTCATCCACTCATTGGACATAATGCGCCAATGATACATCGCCACGTGGCACAGACCAACAGAGGCCCATTCCTGTGAAATGGCCGGCCCGTTTGACTTGGTCAAAAGATAGTGGGCTGGCCCACGGAAAGCCTATTAACGGCTTGTTCGCACATAGGCCATTTACAGCCCGCTAACCCATGGCCCGTTACGGCCTATTCGAATTAGGCCCAGTAGCGTCATCTGGGCCGTCCAATATGATTCCATCCCGTTGTAACTTCCGGCCCATGTATGGCCCATGACGTCTTTCGGCCCATATGAGGCACTTTGTAACTCTTGGCCCATTAAATGGCCCGTGGTGAAACTGACCCGAAATGAATAGTATATCGCTTTATACCCATTAACGGCCCATTATTCCATTGGGACGTTTCAAGCCCATGTTATCTTTTGGCCTTCTCAGGGCCCATTTATTCTTGGGCTCATTTCCAGCATTCGGTTACTTACGGCCTGTTACTAGCCTTTTCTGCTTGTGGGCCAAATTCAGCCCATGGTTACAGTCAGCCTGTTTGTGGCCCGTTAATCCGTTGGGCCATTTTCGTAGCGTCATCAAATACGGCCGATTAACGACGGCCTGTTATGGCCGGCCCATGAACGGACGATTCCAACTCTAGCCCGTTTAAGGCCCATAATGCGGTCCGTTAGTGGCCCGTGTTTGGCCAATCGATCATACGGCCCGTAGAAGGCCCATTGATGCTACTCACCGTAGAAGGCCCATTGTTTCTATGGCTCGTAGGAGGCCCAGGGTCACTACAGTAAATATGTAGCCCATGGTTATTGTGGCCTAGTTTTAAAAATAGGTTATTGCGGCCACTAGCAAACCGCGAAAAAAGAACTGCACTGACTACAAGCAAACAAATAAACAAGACAACAAGGAAATAAATATGCAAGCAACTTACGCTAGGCTATCACGGCTATTACACATATCACATCCACCGGGCATCGAAGTTTGCCACCAGTGCAAATATAGGGAACAAAGCAGCATATCACATACACTAGTTGTCAAAGTTGGCGACCAGTGCAAATAAACGCTGCAGCAAAACAAGTCTAGAACTGAAACCACTTCAGAAGAGCTCAAGAAACAATATCCTGGCTACCCATAATGCTGGCAAGATGCTTAGCAAGCTTATTAACTTTATCTTGTTTGGCGCTTAAATCCTCCAGCGCTTGCTGTTGCACAAGAAAGTATGCATCTAAATTCTGCAGGGACTTCCTCAGTCCTTCGGCTTCTTGCCGCAACACAGCTGACTGATGCCTTTCAGCTTGTAGCCGAGACTGAAGAAGCTGAAGTGATTCAGGCAGCTAGTTCGAAGAGCTTGTGCCAGCGGTACTGGCCAGTAACTCGAACACTACATCAACGCAACACTGTGGGGTTTTCTCACTGTCTACAAGATCGTTTTTATCACCTTTCTTGGAGACCAACAGGGTTGTCTCACTATCTTGAACCGTATCTGCATTACTTTCTCTACCATTGCATAGTGGGGTGCTCTTCTCCAATATTCGGTTCACATACTACAAGAGAAACAAGCAGGCACATCACAGGTTTAGCATGTAGTATAAGAAACTCATTTTGGTAAACCGGTTCAGTAGTAAGGTGGACAGGATAACAACATGAAACAAACATATATCTATGCACTATGGTCATTGTATTTTCCATATCATTCTAGTTTATGTTGCCAAATCAAGATAGAGACACAGTTCAACTCATATATTTTGAAGACACAGCAGCATAGACATAATATAAGTGTGAGAAACTACAGAACATTGGCAACACTTGTAATGTGCATCACATGAGAACATAACTGTTTATACAACTGAAACTGAAATCAACATAGAGCAAGAAGTTAGAACAACAATCCAGTTAAAGAAATAGGTTAAAACATACCTGTTGCGCCATGGGAGTTTCAATTGGATCCTTCAAATTCGAAAGTAGCTGGTATGAGTAAATACAGTGATGCAACAACAAAGGAGTATGGACCATAGCTATGGAATCTGACCTGAGAACAGTTGCTCTTCTAATTTAAACGTGGAGTTTGGGTTCGCTGTGGTGGTCTTCGTGCTTTGGGCACTGCAGTTGCTTTACAAACTGCTCGTGTGGGGGTACTCTGTGGTGGACATGGTGCTTTGTCAACTAGAAGTGGGTTACTATCCGCTGGGTTAGGGTTAGATGGATTGTAGCCGGTTCTCTATCCGACGGTGTAAGTGTGCAATCTGGAAGACTCTCAATTATGTGTGGCGGGGCTAGTTCGTGGTCCATTCAACCATGGTTCTATCTGCATCGACGGGTAGCACTGTCTTTTGTGAAGAATAGGTTTTTGCTCCCTTAGATACTGCCATCAGCCCCTCCAATTCAAATGGCTGATAAACAAGAAAAGAAATTGAACGTACAGACATTGTATGATAGACAGATGTGGTAAGTCACATATATATTTTCTAACCAAATACGGCAGCATGATACAATTATACATATATGATGCCTAACTAAACATGATAGCATGACACAGTTTCAGATATATGATGGATAACTTAACATGATATAATGGCATAATTCAACATATGATGAGTATCTAAACAGGATGACATGACAAAACAAATGCTGGGGATATCGCTTATCGGAAACTTATCGGTCGACCCATGATAAGGGGTAAATCAGCTAGTTTATCGGCATATCGACCGATTTATCGCCATATCAGCCAATTTATCTTATCAGCCACACACCGGTAAGCGATAAATCGGCCAATTTATCGGAATATCGGAAGATATCTTGAACAATGGAAAAAACTATATGATGTCTTTCTAAAATAGGTTGGGATGAAATAATTCACATACATGTTGTCTAAGTATACAGGATGGCATGATATAATTGACTAATGTCTACTACGAAACTTTATTCTTGTAGATACGTGTTGGGCCTCCAAGCGCAGAGTTTTGTAGGACAATAGCAATCTTCCCTCAAGTGGATGACCTAAGGTTTATCAATCCGTGGGAGGTGTAGGATGAAGATGGTCTCTCTCAAGCAACCCTGCAACCAAATAATAAAAAGTCTCTTGTGTCCCCAACACACCCAATACAATGGCAAATTGTATAGGTGCACTAGTTCGGCGAAGAGATGGTGATAAAAGTGTAATATGGATGGTAGAAATATATTTTTATAATCTGAATAAATAAAAACAGCAAGGTAGCAAATAGTAAACGGGCACAAAAATGGTATTGCAATGCTTGAAAACAAGGCCTAGGGTCCGTACTTTCGCTAGTGCAATTTCTCAATAGTGCTAACATAGTTGGATCACATGATTATCCCTCAAAGTGCAATAAAGAGTCACTCCCGAGTTCCTATTAGCGGAGAACAGAAGATAGAAATTGTTTGTAGGGTATGAAAACCACCTCAAAACTATTCTTTCCGATCAATCTATCCTAGAGTTCGTACTAAAATAACGCAAGCTATTCTTTCCGATCGATCTAATCAAGAGTTCATACTAGAATAACACCAAAGCAAATTCATATTCATAATACTCAATCCACACAAAGAACTACAGAGAGACCCCAAAGTTTCTATTGGAGAAAAGATAATAAAAACGTGCATCAACCCCTATGCATAGATTACCCCAATGTCACCTCGGGAATCAGCGAGTTGAATGCCAAAACATATATCAAGTGAATCAATAAGATACCCAATTGTCACCTCAAGTATTCATACCGCAAGACATACATCATGTGTTCTCATATCTGAATATTCAATCCGACAAGACAAAACTTCAAAGGGCAAAGATTCAATTCATCACAACAAGAGTATAGAGGGGAGAAACACCATATGATCCATCTATATTAACAAAGCCCATGATATAGATCATGAGAGAGAGAGAGAGAGATTAAACACATAGCTACTGGTACAAACAGTCAGCCCCGAGGGTGGACTACTCCCTCCTCATCGTGGTGGCCGCCGGGATGATTAAGATGGCCACTGGAGATGATTCCCCCATCCGGCAGGGTGCCGGAACGGGTCTAGATTGGTTTTTGGTGGCTACAGAGCCTTGCAGTGGCAGAACTTCTCATCTAGGTTAACCCCGATGGGTTTTGGAATATTTGTGAATTTATAGGGTAAAGAGGGGGTGCGGGAAGCCACCGAGGTGGGCACAACCCACCTGGGCGCGCCTGGGCCCCTAGGCACGCCCTGGTGGGTTGTGCCCCCCTCGGGGAACCCCCCAGGTGCTTCTTTGGCCCACTGCTGGTCTTCTGGTCCATAAAAAATCTCCATGAAGTTTCGTTGCATTTGGACTCCGTTTGGTATTGATTTCCTGCGATGTAAAAAACAAGCAAAAAACAGCAACTGGCACTGGGCACTGGGTCAATAGGTTAGTCCCAAAAAATGATATAAAGTTGCTATAAAATGATTGTAAAACATCCAAGAATGATAAAATAACAGCATGAATACTTCATAAATTATAGATACGTTGGAGACGTATCAGCATCCCAAGCTTAATTCCTACTCGTCCTCGAGTAGGTAAATGATAAAAGAAATAATTTACGAAGTGTGAATGCTAGCAAAGTGCACAAGTTTGATCAATGACAATTTCAATCACTTTTCCTAGCATCATAACAGCAATTCTTTCTTATGAAACTACTCATGTTATAGTGGCAACTAATTCACATGTTAAGGTTCAAACAATGAACTCTCTTGAAACTCAACAACCTATGTTCTTAGTCACTAAGCAATTGCAATTCAACTTATTCAATAGAGTTTAAGTAAGAGCTCCACATACTCAACCATCATATAGTCTTCTATGATTTCTAACACTCACCGCATACACATGAGGAAAACGTTTCAACCGGACACATAGAAAGATAGGGGCTTATTGTTTTGCCTCCCAACGTATTCACCTCAAGGGTGATGTCAACAATAATAACTCATGCTACCCATATTCAACTGGACATATGTGCCTATATCTTTCCTCACCACATGATGCTTGCCAAAAGAGAAAAATAAAAAGGAATAGAGAGAAAAACTTTGACTCTTTGTATAAAAGTAAATACTGAAAAGTAAAAGATAGGCCCTTCGCAGAGGGAAGCAGAGGTTGCCATGCGCTTATTTGTTTGTATGTTCAACCCCTTAGTTCAAAAGAACATCACGTTATATTGCCCCTTATGATAGCAACCTTTATTATGCAGTCTGTCGCTTTTATTCTATGCCATCACAAGTTCGTACAACGCTCAATTTTCTCTTACACTAAATGATCTCACACTTTTAGAAGCAATTTTTATTGCCTTATTGCACCGATGACAACTTACTTGAAGGATCTTGCTACATCCTTAGGTAGGTATGGTGGACTCTTGAAAATAAGATTTGGGTTTAAGGGTTTTTGGATGCACAAGTAGTATATCTACTTGGTGCGGAATTTTTGGCTAGCAAAGATGGGGGGCAAGCACCACATGTTGAAGGATCTATGACAATATAACTTCTGTGTGAATATGAACAAACAGAAATCATTACGTTGTCTTCCTTGTCCAGCGTCAACAATTTTGGCATATAATATTTTGATGGGGGCTCACAATCACAAAAGATTTCTCTTCCTTATACTAATTATTCGTGAATTGCTTGTATGACCAAAATTGTGATTGTCAAGCCTCAAAAGATTTCACTTTCTAAACCCAATGTGAAGCTACCACTAGGCATGATATGATTTCAACTTCATGACATTCAATTTATTCAACAATTTACTCATAGGATATAAGTGAAGCACAAGAGCAATTCCAAAGAAAAGAGCTTCGTTGACGGGATGTGAATGCCGCTTACTTAGCCTCCTTGGCAACTATTTGAGGACTCTATTTTATTTAAAAAAATTCAGATCTAAGTACTTTATTAAAACATCAAGCAAAACAAAATTAAATGACATTCTAAGAATAGCACAACTCATGTGAAGAAGCAAAAACTTAGGTCAACCGATACTAACCGATAATTGTTGAAGAAGAAAGGTGGGATGCCTACCGGGGCGTCCCCAAGCTTAGATGCTTGAGACTTCTTGAATATTATCTTGGGATGCATTGGGCATCCCCAAGCTTGAGCTTTTGTGTCTCCTTAATTCCTCTCATATCACGGTTTTCCTAAATCTCAAAAGCTTCATCCATACAAAACTCAACAAGAACTCGTGAGATAAGTTAGTATAAACCAATGCAAAAACCTTATCATTCTCTACCGTACAAAATCACAAATATTATTATTCAACATTACATACTAAATGCCTCTGCATATTTAATACTCCTATCCTCAAATAGAATCATTAAACAATCAAACATATGCAAACAATGCAGACATAACAGCAATCTGCCAAAACAGTACAGTCTGTAAAGAATGCAAGAGTATCAATACTTATTCAACTCCAAACATTATGAAATTCTACCACACTGTAGAAAATTTATCGGAGCTTATTATGCAAAAAGTTTCAACATTTTATCACCTTCTAACTTTCCTCAGGAATTTTTGCAACATCGATAAACTTTCTGTTTTCAAACAGCAACATGTATACTTGCAAGATAAGGATGGCAAAGGCTATCAATGCCATTTTTATTGAAATAAAAGATGCAAAACATTAATCTAAATAACAGCAAGCAAATTCTTAACAAAATAACTTGACGCTCCAAGCAAAACACATATCATGTGACGAATGAAAACATAGCTGCAAGTGAGGTTACCGATAATGTTGGAGATGAAAGAGGGGATGCCTTCCAGGGCCGTCTCCAGGAATTTGGAGCCCTGGTGCAAAAAGAAAAATGGGGCCCTAAATTTTTAAAAAATATACAATTACGCAAGAATAATCACCTAATTATGTAATGAAAATTTATATTATTTCATACAATGGTTAGAATATTCTGAAGTATCAACGCGAAATACTAAAACCAGTAAACTGACCTTATTCTCTATTGAAAAGTGTCATCCATCTTGTGTTCCTTGAAATGAAATCTTCAATTACATCTTCATAATTAATCTTCTCCAAGACATCATTTTCAAGTGCTATTGTCGCCAAACCATTGAGTCTTTCTTGTGCCATAGTTGAACGCAATTATGATTTCAACAACTTGAGTTTAGAGAAGCTCCTTTCCGCAGTTGCAACAGTTACAGGAATGGTTAACAAAATCCTGTATGCAATAATAGCATTAGGATAGAAGGGGCGCTTCATCAGAATCTCAAGAATATCAACGGGGCCCATAAATTTCTTAACTAAATCCTGGATGAAAATTAACTTGTAAAACAGTTCAGCTCCATCAATGTCTTTGTGTTCTCCACTCTTAAGTTCATCCTCAAGATTAACACAAGCAGCCAGCAAACTCTTATCATTGATAGACCGCAGCCTATCTGAATTAAATAAGAAACCAAAAGTTTTTTCATACCCCTGATATTGCTCAAACCTCCTGGTAAGTGAAACTATAGCTTGATCGACCACTTGCAGAAAATAATTGACCCTAAATGACTCCTCTGTAGATTGTGAAGCAATAGATGCATCATCTGCACCCTCATCGAATTGTCTTCTTCTTTTGATTTTCCGCTTGGTGCGGAACTCTGGATGAATATCCATCTCAAGTGCAATTTCTTTTGCATCTTCCAATGCTTTTGAAAAGCCAGTTTCTCTATACTTCTTCAAAAAGGAAAGCAGACCCTGTATAGACTCAATTGCAATATCAATAAGCATGTCCTTTGATTGTAGCTGTTTGCTGACCAAATTAACAGCGGATAATATATCATACCAGATAATTATTGACACTAAAAATTCAAAACCACCAAGTTCATTTTCCGCCAATGATTGTGATTCACTACTTGTCAATGGATCCTTATCAATTTCAGCCACTTGTAGTAAAGCCTCCCTTATTTCTGGCATTTGAATCCGTATAACCTTAACACTCTCAACATGACTCTCCCAACGAGTAGATGACAATGACTTGACAGTCAACTTCTTTAAGTTATCTTTGAGAATTTGCCATCGTTTAGTCAAATTAGCAAATATTGTATAGATGCGTTGTATAATTCCAAAGAAGTCTGTTGCTTTATGGCAAGACTTCGCCATATCGCATAGTGCCAGATTTAGACTATGACAACCACAAGCTGAATAAAATGCCCTTGGATATTTGTCCAGAAATTTCTTTTGTACCCCTTTATTGTTTCCTTTCATATTTGACCCATTATCACAACCCTGTCCTCTCACATTGTCCACATCAACGCTAAGATTATTCAACTCCTCTTCTAGAACATTAAACAAACTTACCCAGTGGTATCATTCACCTCCAAAAAGCCTAAGAAAGATTCTTCGATGCAAACAGAAGCAGAAGATGTATCTACATACCTAATTATCAAAGAAATTTGTTCTTGGTGGCTTGCATCAGGAGTACAATCAAGAATAACTGAGAAATATTTTGCTTCCTTTACCTTCTCAATGATTCTTGACCTGATGGCAGTAGCGAGCATATTTATTAACTCATTCTGTATAGAAGGGCCAAGGTAGTGATCATGAATTTTTTCATTGGTGATGCGGTCAACATGCTCTTTGATAACTGGGTCAAATTCAGCCAACATTTCAATAAGTCCTAGGAAATTCCCATTGCTCTCTTGGTACAACTTGCTATTGCTGCCACGAAATGCTATATTATGTTCTGCAAGAAATTTTACAATCAACAAAATCTCGAGCAAAACTTTTCTCCAATGCTCCTTTTCCTTTTCAAGTTCTCGCTGAGCAAATTTATCAATTGTTTGATTCTTTTGTATCCTAAGACGGAAGTCATACCATGTAGTCATATTTGTGATATGCTCTCTACTTGATTCATGCTCTTTTAGTCTAGCCCCAAGATGAATCCAGTCACTTAAACCCTCATTTGCTAGCTGTCTTCTCACATGCCCCCTTTTTAATAATTTGCAACAAAAACAAAATTCTTTATCGAGGTTGCTGTTGTACACAAGCCACTCTCTGTCAAACTTTTCTCCATTTGAGAGAATTCTGCTAAATGATAATGCAAAAAACCTTCTAGATAACTTGTCATAAGGACCATACTCAATATCTTTTCTTTTAGGACCGTTTTGCAGCAAGATATCAATCTTTTTCGGATCAAGTCCATCCCAATTGCTAGGATCAAATATATCAGGCTGAACGGAATTATTCATGTCATCCGAAATATTAGGATCATGATCTTCATCTAAAATATTGACAACATTACCTTCATCAATTTCTGTAGTGACAACCTCAACCTCTTGCGCATTATCAGCAAGACCATGATCACCTTCATGAATTTCTGCAGTGACAACCTCAACTGCTACTGCATTATCATCGTGACCATCATCAATATTACCATCTAGAGTATGATTTTCAGAATTAGTTTGGGGGTACTATCACAACATATTTATCAAGAGCACCCCTTTGAATTTGAGCATCTTCTTCTAATTTCTGTTTCTTCTTACGCTTGAAGGCACCAGAATCTTACTTTCTTCTAGAACTAGAATGCATGATTATTTCTGTTTCAATGAAATATATACTCTTTCAATTTATTTGAACTGATGAGCTCACATGAAATATAGGCTTGTGACATGTATAGGTAGTTCAAAAAACTTACAATCCGATAGAACCTTGATTTTGGACTTGGATGGTAGTACGAGCAAGTACTGAAATTCTTGAATCTGTGACTACTTCTGAACTTGAACGACTGCACAAAAAATCGTTCCCAAACATATTAACACAACTTTGTAATTTGTATCAAAATTAGAGAAAAGGGGAGATCGTAGGGAGCAGGGAGGGCACCACACCGGTTGGTCTTCTATTCCTGTTGGGCGGCACCATGGCAGTGTCGGCCGGCCGCCGGCGCGACGACGTCCAGCGGTAGAAAGTAGTCCGCTTCTTGCCCATCGCCTCGCTGAACCTGCAAGGTTGCAACGCAATCGCCACGACGCCACCGAGCCGCCGATTCAGTCGAAAGCGATGGGGAGATGGAAAGCCTAGCGACCAGGCAGGGAATAGGAAGCGGTAGTTACGGAACGTACTACGCTGGGGCTGTCGTTTCATCTATCTACGATCGATCAATCCATCTCATCAGGGCCTGCATCTCATCCATGCAACGGGAAAGCGTGTATCACTGGAGACTTGACCGGACCAGGCCCAAGAAGGCCTAAAACTGATTTTTTAGACTATACATATATGTATATGGACCCTAGTTGGGGGCCCTGTGCGAGCGCACAGCTCGCACAGGCCCTTGGACGGCCCTGATGCCTTTCGGGGCATCCCCAAGCTCAGTTGCTTGGATCTTCCTTGGATATTAACTTGGGGTGCCTTGGGCATCCCCAAGCTTAGAGTCTTGTCACTCCTTATTCTCCTCATCTCAATATCTCACCCAAATCTTGAAAACTTCAATCACACAAAACTTAACGGAACTTCGTGAGATAGGTTAGTATGATAAAGAGCAAACCATTTCACTTCGGTACTGTCAAAGACAAGATTCATAATTGATCTCACACAATGCCTACTATAGCATATCATTTCCACAATTTATATTGAGCAATATAAGCCATAGAAACTAGAAAGCAAGCAGACTATGCATTGAAAACAGAATCTGTCAAAAACAGAATAGTCTGTAATGATCTGGATAACTACCATACTTCTTCTACTCCAAAAATTATGCAAAAATTAGGATCACGTGAGCAATTTGTATATTAAACTTCTGCAAAAAGAATCAACTCAAAATCACTCTTCTGTTAAAAGTGAGACTTAAGGTCTGTTTGGTTCCCTTGCCTGTTCACCTTGCTGGGCGAGGCTAGCCTTGCCGACGGAGGCTAGCCAAATCGGCTCGCCCGCACGATTGAAGGAAAAGCTGGAAACCACAGGCAACGAGGTATGAACGCCCAGGAACCAAATAATTGGCTTCCTTGCTAGGCTGGGCAAGGCAAGCGCTTGCCAAAGAACCAAACAGACCCTTATTTTCGTGAGCGCAAAAGTTTCTGTTTTTCAGCAGGGTCAAAACAACTATCACCCAACATGATCCCAAAAGCTTTACTTGGCACTTTATTGAAACAAAAGAAATAAAACATGATCAATACAGTAGCATAATCGTGTGAACACACAAAAACAATAGGTAAAAGTGTTGGGTTGTCTCCCAACAAGCGCTTTTCTTTAATGCCTTATAGCTAGGCATGATGGTTTCAATGATACTCGCATAAAAGATAAGAATTGAAACATAAAGAGAGCATCATGAAGCACATGACAAGCACATTTAACTCTAACCCACTTCCTATGCATAGGGATTTTGTGAGCAAACAATTTATGGGAGCAAGAATCAACTAGCATAGGAAGGCAAAACAAGTGCAACTTCAAAATTTTCAACACATAGAGGGGAAACTTGAAATTTTTGCAATATGTTAAAGCATATGTTCCTCTCTCATAATAATTTTCAGTAGCATCATGAATGAATTCAACAATATAACCATCACATAAAGCATTCTTTTCATGATGCATAAGCATATAAATTTTGTTATTCTCCACATAAGCAAATTTGTTCTCATTCGTAGTAGTGGGAGCAAACTCAACAAAATAACTATCATGGGATTGAAAATTAAAATCATGATGACAAGTTTCATGGTTATCATTATTCAATATAGCATACATGTCATCACCATAATCATCATAGATAGCAACTTTGTTATCATAGTCAATTCAAGCCTCATCCAAAATGGTGGATTCATCACTAAATAAAGTCATGACCTCTTCAAATCCACTGTCACCATTATAATCATCATAAATAGGAGGCTTGCAATCATTATAACAAATTTGCACATCAAATCTTGGGGGACTAAAAATATCATCTTCATGAAACATAGCATCCCCAAGCTTATGGCTTTGCATATCATTAGCATCATGGATATTCAAAGAATTCATACTAACAACATTGCAATCATGCTCATCATTCAAATATTTTGTGCCAAACATTTTATTGACTTCTTCTTCTAACAATTGAGCACAATTTTCCGATCCATCATTTTCAAGAAAGATATTATAAAGATGATCAATAATATGATGCAATCTCAATTCCATTTTTATAGTTTTCTTTTATAAACCAAACTAGTGATAAACAAGAAACTAAAAGATTCGATTGCAAGATCTAAAGATATACCTTCAAGCACTCACCTCCCCGGCAACGGCGCCAGAAAAGAGCTTGATGTCTAGTACGCAACTTTATTCTTGTAGACACGTGTTGGGCCTCCAAGCGCAGAGTTTTGTAGGACAGTAGAAATTTTCCCTCAAATGGATGACCTAAGGCTTATCAATCCGTGGGAGGTGTAGGATGAAGATGGTCTCTCTCAAGCAGCCCTGCAACCAAATAATAAAAATGCTCTTGTGTCCTCAACACACCCAATACAATGGCAAATTGTATAGGAGCACTAGTTCGGCGAAGAGATGGTGATAAAAGTGTAATATGGATGGTAGAAATATATTTTTACAATCTGAATAAATAAAAACGGCAAGGTAGCAAATAGTAAATGGGCACAAAAACGGTATTGCAATGCTTGAAAACAAGGCCTAGGGTCCGTACTTTCGCTAGTGCAATTTCTCAATAGTGCTAACATAGTTGGATCATATGATTATCCCTCAGAGTGCAATAAAGAATCACTCCCGAGTTCCTATTAGCGGAGAACACAAGATAGAAATTGTTTGTAGGGTACGAAACCACCTCAAAACTATTCTTTCCGATCGATCTATCCTAGAGATCGTACTAAAATAACGCAAGCTATTCTTTCCGATCGATCTATCCTAGAGTTCGTACTAAAATAACGCAAGCTATTCTTTCCGATCGATCTAATCAAGAGTTTGTACTAAAATAACACCAAAGAAAATTCATATTCATAATACTCAATCCACACAAAGAACTACAGAGAGACCCCAAAGTTTCTATCGGAGAAAAGATAATAAAAACGTGCATCAACCCCTACACATAGATTACCCCAATTTCACCTCGGGAATCAGTGAGTTGAGTGCCAAAACATATATCAAGTGAATCAATATGATACCCCATTGTCACCTCAAGTATTCAAACCGCAAGACATACATCATGTGTTCTCATATCTGAATATTCAATCCGACAAGACAAAATTTCAAAGGGCAAAGATTCAATTCATCACAACAAGAGTATAGAGGGGAGAAACATCATATGATCCATCTATATTAACAAAGCCCATGATATAGATCACGAGAGAGAGAGAGAGAGAGAGATTAAACACATAGCTACTGGTACAAACCCTCAGCCCCGAGGGTGGACTACTCCCTCCTCATCGTGGTGGCCGCCGGGATAATGAAGATGGCCACCGGAGATGATTCCCCCTCCGGCAGGGTGCCAGGACGGGTCTAGATTGGTTTTCGGTGGCTATAGAGCCTTGCAGCGGCAGAACTTCTGATCTAGGTTAACCCCGATGGGTTTTGGAATATTTGTGAATTTATATGGTAAAGATGGGGTGCGAGAGGCCACCGAGGTGGGCACAACCCACCTGGGCGCGCATGGGCCCTGGTGGGTTGTGCCCCCCTGGGGCACCCCCCAGGTGCTTCTTTGGCCCATTGTTGGTCTTCTGGTCCATAAAAAATCTCCGTGAAGTTTCGTTGCATTTGGACTCCGTTTGGTATTGATTTCCTGCGATGTAAAAAACAAGCAAAAAACAGCAACTGACACTGGGCACTGCGTCAATAGGTTAGTCCCAAAAAATGATATAAAGTTGCTATAAAATGATTGTAAAACATACAAGAATGATAAAATAACGACATGAATACTTCATAAATTATAGATACATTGGAGACGTATGATTGACATAATTGATTCATATACTAAGCAGCTGGCACTCGCATGTATGATCTCTAAACTAAGCAGATGAAATTCAATATTGTGCATATGATGTCTAAACTAAGCAATGCAAGACACTATATGCATGATATGAGAAATATAAACATTGCAACTTAGAGCATACACCTCAGGTGGGATATAGGACTGGTCATCTGTCTCTGAATCCTCCTCCGAGGAGCTACCTGTAACCATCGAGATATATGCTTCAACATGTACCATTGCCTGCTCTGAAGACCTTGTTTTCACCCTGATTTTTCCGTAACCGGCTCAAATGGCTGATACACATGAAGAGTAGTTCAATATACACAGATTCTCGACAAATGGAATACGTAATGAAGAAAAAGATGGCATGAGATAATTCACATATATGATGCCTGGCTACATGGCGGTGCATAATTCACATATATGATAACTGACTGAAAAACATGGCATTGCATAATTCATATATCTGATATAGAAAGCAAACAGGAGGCATTCACACAAAGCATGTCTAATCTAAGCAGATGGCATGGCGATGCAAGACACCATATGCATGATATGAGCAATATAACCCTGCCAAGTTAGAGCATGCACCTTGGGGGGGGGGGATACGACTGGTCATCTGTCTCTGAATCCTCCTCTAAGGAGCTATCTGTAACCAGCAAGAAATCTGCATCGATTGGTAGCACTAACCGCTCAGAAGACCTTGTTTTCACTCCAGATTTTCCCATGACCGACTCAAATGGCTGATGCATAGGAAGAGTAGATGAATGTATAAACATTGTTGACAAATGGAATACATTATGAAAAAAATATGGCATGATACAATTCACATATACAATGACTGGCTTAACAGGATGGCATTACATGATTCACGTGTATGATGCCTGGCTAAAGAAGATGGCATTGAATAATTCCCATATACTCCCTCCGTTCCTAAATATTTGTCTTTTCAGAGATTTCAAATGGACTACCACATACGGATGTATATAGACATATTTTAGAGTGTAGATTCACTCATTTTGCTCTGTATGTAGTCACTTGTTGAAATATCTAAAAAGACAAATATTTAGGAATGGTGGGAGTATGATATAGAAACCAAACAGGTGGTTCACACAAAGCAAATCTAAACTAAGCTGATGACATATAAGATGTATAATGTAAGCAATGCGAGGCGCCATATGCATGATATGACCAACATCAGCATGCCAGGTTAGAGCAAACACCTCAGGTGGTAAATAGGAGTGGTCGGCTCCCTCTGAATCCCCATCTGAACAATTATCTTCCTCTGGAATACAATCTGGAATGGCGGGAGGGGGGCCCACTTCGCCCACCATGGAGCGGCATCTGCATGACATTATATTCCCACACAACAGTCTTCTCTTTTTCTCTACATGTTGAGTACGATTGTGTACAATAACTGACATGCATAATAAAAACATAGTTAGATTATGTAAGGTCTAAGGGGTGCATGCAGAAATCAAGACTGATGGTAGCAAACGAGTGGATAGATCCAAAACTAATGATTCCATGTAGATTATAGCTTTAGTTTAAAAAGATAGACAATGGATCATCTACTGTTTGTTGCCCACCCAACATGAACCACATAGAAGACCCCAGATGAACCAGATAGTAGACAGATACTATTCGTTGCTGCCTCGATATGTGCCCCACGGGCATTTTAAAACTCAAGTTTGAACAATAAAGTAGCAGGTAATAATAACCGATGTATAACGTAAGCAAACACGAAAGAGTGTGACCTCTCTTCCGGAACTATGTAGTCCTCAGGTTCATCTGCTCAGTTGATGATGGTAATGCAGTTGGCGTGGTTGCCAGCAACGGGGAAGTCTGTAGGGGGAATCTCTAATGCAGTGAACGCTTCTGTCGATGGTGCACCTTAGGTGGGGTGGATGACGACACAGCAGGAGCAGGACATAACACACAGAGTTTTCTTTGACGCCTATATGAAAATGAAGTAAATCTGCAAGGGCTCCTTAGAATTGGAGGATTCTATAAACGCAGGGACAGGAAAACCACAAGAATAGGATAGGAATGCACGTGCAAAACAGAGCATTTGGAAACATAGGATTTCTGTCAACTTGGGTGTTTGGTTCACATGAATTGGAAGAACACAGGAATGGAGAAACATGCTCAAATTAAAGTCAAACCACGTGAAAATGAAAAAAATAAGAATCTTATTATGCCAGTAATGCAATTAGTCCTGTTCTTCATGCATATTAATTTGAAAAGGACATCCAAGTGGATATTAAAATTCCTACGTTTTTTCTTTGAAAGAGACACCAAAGGAAAAAAATCCTCCAGTTTTGCTTTGCTCCACTCCCTCTAACCAAATGCACGAATAGTAGTACCATATTAGTTCCATAGCAAAGGATCCCTGAGGGATCGACATGAATGCAGAGTAACAAAGTGATGCGAGGAGTGTACAACCTCTTTGGCATAGCCTTGTCGACCTCAGCATCATTGGGTTGGACGTGGAGGATGGTGATGCTGGTGTGACTATCGGAGGCGGGGAAGAAGATCCGAGGCCTCTGGAAACAGCACCGAGGGTACTGCTCCGCTATGATGGACGGTTCCGTCGTTGGAGCAGCCCCGGTGAGGTGTACGGCGGCGAGGCTGGAGCAGGACGAGACAGACAACGTTAATCTGAAGTGGGACTCTAATATCATCTGCAATAGATGATATAAAATACATCACCAAAAAGTGCTAGATGTAAAATGCATCAGCCACGCCACGGTCGCTCTGACAGATGTTGTTAATACTGTTCACTCTGAACTTAATTGAAGAAGTTGAACTTTACAGTCGAAACTGAATTTTACTGTTGAAACTGATTGAACTAGTAGCAGAGCATTGCAATAGATGTTTAGGGCGTTCGAGCACTAGTAGCAGAGAAGCAGTGATCTAAATCAGCAGCCGCTCGAGCAGGGAACACACTAGCAGAGAGCTAGTCGTGCAGCAGCACCGCGAGCGAATGCTAAAGCAGCAACTCCTGTAGCCGACGGAGGTCGTGCAGCAGCAGCAGCGCAAGCGGGAGCAAGAGCAGAGCGGTAGCACGAACGAGAGCAAGAGTAGAGCAGCAGCGCAACCGACAACAATAGCAGAGCAGAGCAACAACACAAACGAAAGCAAGAGCAGTGCAGCAGCGCGACCGACAGCAAGAACAGAGCCGCAGCGCGAGCGAGAGCCGGAGCAGCTGCAGCTAGTGCCGGTGTGGAAGTCGCCGCCGAGGAAGCAACGACATGGGGGAGAGACGCCGTGGATGAAGTGGCCGGTGACGGTGCCGTCGATGGAGACCCGTCATGGCTATTCGGTATAGAGCACCGGCAGCCCCATGAGATCGAATAAAAGATAAAATGCAGTGGTGAGTGCAGAACCTCCTTGGTGGCGCCGAGTAGGCCTCGGCTTCATCGGAGGAATTGGTAAGGGTGCTGCGGTTCCGGTGGCGCAGGTCAAGACGGTGCTGTGGGGATGGAGGTGGCGCGATAGACGAGGCGAACGTTGGGGCAGCTCCTTGGACGTGGAGGACGGGGCGGCTGATCCGGCGGGACGATGAGATCAACGACGGATCCTCATCCGGTGCGGTGGATGAGGGGCGATGAGCTATTGCGGTAGACGATGTCGTCGGGGAAGAATCTCCGGCTGGGCGGCGGTCGGGAGGCCGACAGAGGAGCGTGGGGTTTCGCGGGTTTTGGCGGCCTCGGTGTACGAATGGGGGGACGAAGGGGAAGGTAGGGGGAGCCATGGCTTAGGGACGCACTTATCCGAAATGTAGGGTAAGTTACCAGCGTACACCCACCGGTTTTGTCCATGCGACGTCGAGCCGGCATTTCCGGCTGAGGGGTAGAAGGGGGATTTCGCGTGTTTGGACTGCGAGACCAATTTCGGATGAGGAGGGAGTTTCGCGTTGAAATTTCGAGATAACAAGGCGCGGCGCGGGTTGAAGAGGCGGGAGTTTCACAGTAGATGAGACAAAAGATACTCGAGCTTGGAAATTTCGGGATAACAAGGCGCGTATTCCATGTTCGGCGGAACAAACTTAACGTGTACAAAAAACAACAATTCATACAAGACACAAGAGAGTCATGTCCCCTTTTACTATATTGCTAAATGCCATTGACAAAACTACAAGAAAAATGTAAAAAAAAAATCGGGAGAACAAGATTACCCTATAAGTACCAAATCAATTCACACTTCCCTCAACAACACCAAAAAACAAATCAATTCCCACCACAAGAAAGAGTCATGTCCCTTTTTATATGAGTACAAATGACAGGATCTCGAATTTCAACTTTTGAATCCATGTTATGTTGAATTTGAATATATCGTTAGGTGACCTTGCGGTTTAGAATGGATGTAGTCCTACATTTTGATATTCCATCATATATGAACATTTTACTCCACCCTATGAACATATATATTGTCGTTTACCATTGTTGAATACGATTGTTGTCAAGTTATACCATCATTTAAATATTATCTTGATAACAAAAAACATGCATATAGCAGTAATCATATTTCACTATGAACTACATGTAACATATGATCTCCAATTCAAATATTTGCATCCATTTTATGCTGAATTCAAATCAGAGTACATTGGTCTAGGTAGTGACATGTTCGGGATGATCTAAACCCTGTTTTCATATGAATAATTTTTGGCTGAATTGGGACAAGTTTTGGTATAAGCTTCTTGCAAAACCGGAGATTCTCTCAACAAGCCTCGTGGTTCCGAGAGGGAACGTGTCACCTTTGTGTGCGAAACGATAAACGCTGCCTCACCCTGATTTTCTTTACAGAGGCAACATAGAACTATATGAGTGCCCTGTTAAATTTTGGAATTATTCCGGGTTCGTTTGGCCTTTTTATACATTAATTGAGTTTCTGCACATTTAATGTGCATAATTCAAATTTGAACTGCAAGCACATGCTCCGGTGCACCAAAGTTGGTTGAAAAATCACATGTGTATCCTTGGGTGAATTTCTAGGTCCGATGCAAGAAATGGGAATGAAATTCAAACATTTGGGCGTCGTGACTCGGCTGAGAACATCGAGAAACTTGGTTTTTAAATTCCTGTAATTCCAAAACTCGCCTGGAAATCATGAAACTTGGCATGGTGTCATGTCATGGCACTAACATGCTGTGGTAAAAATTTGGGCCGAACTGGAACAAGTTTTGGTATAAGCTTCTTGTAAACCGGAGCTTCTCTCAAGAAGGCTTGTGGTTCTGAGAGGGAACGTGTCACCTTTGAGTGCGAAACGATATACCCTGCTCCCCTTGAGTTTCTTTACAGAAGCAACATAGAACTACATGAGTGCCTGGTTAAATCTTGGAATTATTCCAGGTTCATTTGGCCTTTTTTATACATTAATTGAGTTTCTGGTCATTTAATGTGCATAATTCAAATTTGAACTACAAGCACATGCTCCCGTGCACCAAAGTTGGTTGAAAAATCACATATGTGTCCTCGGGTGAATTTCTAGGTCCCATGCAAGAAATGGGAACGAAATTCAAACATCTGGGCATCGTGGCTCGACCGAGAACATTGAGAAACTTGGTTTTAAAATTCTTGTAAATCCAAAACACGCCTGAAAATCATGAAACTTGGCATGGTGTCATGTCATGGCACTACCATGCTGTGGTAAAATTTCTGGCCAAATAGGAACAAGTTTTGGTATAAGCTTCTTGCAAACCGGAGCTTCTCTCAAGAAGGCTCGTGGTTCTGAGAGGGAACGTGTCACCTTTGTGTGCGAAACGATATACGCTACCCAATTGATTTTCTTTACAGAGGCAACATATATCTGTAACAGTGTCCTGTTAAATTTTGGAATTATTCCGGGTTCGTTTGGCCTTTTTTATACATTAATTGAGTTTCTGGTCATTTAATGTGCATAACTCAAATTTGAACTACAAGCACATGCTCCAGTGCACCAAAGTTGGTTGAAAAATTGCATGTGTGTGTCCTCGGGTGAATTTCTAGGTCCCATGAAAGAAATGAGAATAAAATTCAAACATCTGGGCATCGTGGCTTGGCCGAGAACATTGAAAAACTTGGTTTTAAAATTCTTGTAAATCCAGAACACGCCTGAAAATCATGAAACTTGGCATGGTGTCATGTCTCGGTACTACCATGCTTTGTTAACAAATTTTTCCAAATAGAAAAAAGTTTTGGTATAAGCTTCTTGCAAACCGGAGCTTCTCTTAAGAAGGCTCGTGGTTTTGAGAGGGAGCGTGTCACCTTTGTGTGCGAAACGATATACTCTGCCCCCCCTTGATTTTCTTTACAGAGGGAACATAGAACTATATGAGTGTCGTGTTAAATTTTGGAACTATTCCAGGTTTGTTTGGACTTTTTATACATTAATTGAGTTTCTGGTCATTTAATGTGCATAATACAAATTTGAACTACTAGCACATGCTCTAGTGCGCCAAAGTTGGTTGAAAAATCACATGTGTGTCGTTGGCTAAATTTCTAGGTCCCATACAAGAAATGGGAATGAAATTCAAACATCTGGGCGTCGTGGCTCGGTCGGAAGCATTGAGAAACTTGGTTTTTTATTTCCTGTAAATCCAAAACACACATAAAAATCATGAAACTTAGCTTGGTGTCATGACATGGCACCAACATGTTGTGGTAATTTTGCTGCCCGATTTGTGAAGGCGCACACATTAACAATCAACAAACTCATTTTGGAATAAGTGCGGTCACGTTAGAATCGGAAACACAAGTATTATTGAAACCGTGGGCGTTCTACTTACCATTTATGTGCCGCCACGCGTCCCCTTTTTTTATTAGCTAGGAGGCACCGTGCAGGGTAGCTATTTGAGTAGGGGAGGCGTTTGATCAGACCCCTGCGCATGCTTATCGGGAGGAGAGCCCTTTGACCTCCATCCGTCGCCCACCTCTCTTCCAAGGTCTCCATTAATGGCGCCCGAGCCCCTGTTTAATGGCGTGGCTATGTCTCACTCAACTGAGATTTAAGAGAGAGAAAAATCTAAAAAGAAAATTTTGCACAGATCTTGATGTAAGATCCGACGGACCTATATAGCATCTACTGCGACTTATAGCAAGACTAATGAATATATAAGGACGACGACAGTGGATAGTAATTGTCTTACATAACTAGGAAGATAATTAAAAAAGCCACATGCGGCTAGGCCTGAAATACACAAGGGCAAAAGAAGAAGGAAGACAACTATCTGGCTCGCTGATCTCTACCTTCTTGATGCGTTGCTGCAGGCCGCGGGAACTAGTCTCCGCGGCGAGTGGCGATGAGCTCTTTCGTGTCCTCAAGACGCTACTTGAGAGCATCCACGGATTCCCCCACCAGCCTTTGGCACTCGATGCGGAGCATGTCATTCTCGTCCATAAGTTTCTTGACGATGACGCCGGTCCTCTTCAACAAGGCACTGGTCTCCTCTTGCTGCTCTGCACTTCCGATGATCTTCGCCCTCAGCAGGTCGCGCTTGGACCGGAGCCTCTCATTGCCCTCCCTTGGTTGCCGGATGACGCCGGTAGCCTGTTCAAATGAGACTTTCATGTCATCCTGCAACCTCGCCCAGCCGGAGATCTGATCCATCTGGCTATGGACGATCGCATGCATGCGCCTGTAAGAGTAGTCGCATGCCCGCGAGACATTTTACCAGGCCGCCGCGGTGCGGCGGGACATCTCTGGTCCATTCGCGGCACAGCGGGACATCTCTGCTGCTTCTGCGGCGCGGCCGGACCAGTCTGCTGCATCGACGGCACGGCGGGACCTCCGTGCTGCTTCGGCGGCGCGGTCGGACCTCTGTGCTGCTACTTCCGCACGACGGGACATGTCGGCTGCTTTCGCGGCGAGGCGGGACATCTCTCGTGCTTCCGCTTCCATGCTCGCCTCTCCCTGGTAGTAATATCTCGACCCAGAACTCACGCTAGCCATGGCACACGCAAGGGAAGGATGCTGAATGACTTGTTTGTTGTTGTGGATGAGGAGTTGAGGAGGAATGTGCAGTCATCTTGGCATAGTAGTATTTATAACCGAGTACTAATACTCTCCTAAGTGGGAAACCGTTTTGGTTGAACGTGTTTGCAATTAAATATAGCATGGTAGTAATTTGGAATGTGACGAGATGCAAGCTCAGAATTTATTGACGGTTCTAGTTTCTAAGTGTGGCACTATTCCCGGATGGCGTAACGTGGGCATGTGTTCTCGGCCGTGGTGTAGCATATGCTATGGTACTTCTTTTTCTACTGGTGTGTACGTGCAATAACTGGCACCGTCGGTTACATATCTTACGGTGCTAATGTGGTGGGAGAGCGCTAGGCCAGGCCTTCGTAGGCGCAGACGGGCATGGGGCATTTGCAGGGCGTGAGCGGACACACGCTCTGGTAATCGGCGAGCTTGTGGTAAGTGACGTAGAGCTCACAGCCTTCGTGCGGGCACTCCACCCTCACCGAGGAAAGGATGGCGTCCACCACCGTGTTCCGCACGTCAAAGCCACCATCGCGCTCGCACTTCTGGCACTGCCGCTGGTTCCCGGGGCGCTCGACGCGGCAGTCCGCGCTGGTGCCCTCCCTTGCACTGCACAAATCAATCGAACAGCACATCAATAAAGAAACCTGCACCTTGCTCGATCAGCCGAACGGACGAGGCACAAGGGGCAGTGGAGCAAGGTGAGGTCCATCGAGACCATAGAGAGCTCCATCGTCGGGTCCTGTTCCGTTGGCATGATCTCGCCCTCCTCGTGCACAATCATCTCTCGCTTTAGGGCCGGGGCATTACAAAGCTTTACCGTCACATGTTGATACTACTTCAAGGTGCATTAAATCAACACATCCAAGTATCAAAAGGAAAGTCACGACATGCATGCATGCGTTGTAATTAATGCATCGGTAAACGCAAATTATTCAAATATATCGAGTGCAGTGCTTTGATGTGTCGCGTCAACTCGTACAACAACGAGAAGTTTGATTACAACGTCCTCTCTGATAACCCACAAGTATAGGGGATCGCAATAGTTTTCGAGGGTAGAGTATTCAACCCAAATTTATAGATTCGACACAAGGGGAGCCAAAGAATATTTGCAAGTATTAGCAGCTGAGTTGTCAATTCAACCACACCTGGAGATTAATTATCTGCAGCAATGGGATCAGTAGCAAAGTAATATGATAGTTTTGATAATAGTGGCAGCAGTAACAGTAACGGTACCAGTGATAGCAGTAGTTTTGTAACAAGTGCAACAGTAACAACAGCAATATTAACTTACCAAGATCAATATAAGATATATTCGTAGGCATTGGATCGGTGACTTGTTGGATGATATTCATCATGAGACAGTTATAACCTAGGGCAATACGACACTAGCTCCAGTTCATCAATATAATGTTGGCATGTATTCCGTAAATAGTCATACATGCTTATGGAAAGAACTTGCATGACATCTTTTGTCCTACCCTCCTGTGGCAGCGGGGTCCTATTGGAAACTAAGGGATATTAAGGCCTCCTTTTAATAGTGAACCGGAACAAAGCATTATCACACGGTGAATACATGAACTCAAACTACGGTCATCACCGGGAGTGGTCCCGACTGTTGTCACTCCGGGGTTGCCGGATCATAACACGTAGTAGGCACTACAAAAAAATACACTTCCGTGATGATACGTGTTTGTCACAGTAGGTCGCGTTTTCTGTCATGCATGTACATCCATGACGATTTTATGACAGAATCAAGATAGTCATACCTGTGCTGTGGTAGAAGTGTTCCATGACATTACCAAAATTATCATCACGGAAGTGTCCATTTCCATGACGATAAATCGCGCGTCACAGAAGTGCTTTCGTCAAGGGTGACCGACACATGGAATCCACCGTAACAGAACGCCGTTAAGCTGTCGGGTCGGGTTTTGGATCGGATAACCCATTAACAGCCCCGACCAATGGGGATTTTCCACGTGTAAAATCATCATTGGCTGGAGGAAACACGTGTCGGCTCATCGCTGGGACAGATGTCATCCACTCATTGGACAGAAGGCGCCTATGATACGTCGACACATGGCACGGCCCAACAGAGGCCCATTCCTGTGAAAAGGCCGGCCCGTTTGACTTGGTCAAAAGGTGGCGGGCCGGCCCATGGAAAGCCTGTTAACGGCCTGTTCGCATATAGCCCATTTACAGCCTGCTAACCCAAGGCCCGTTACGCCGTATTCGAATAAGGCCCAGTAGCGTCATCTGGGCCATCCAATATGATTCCAACCCGTTTTCACTTCTGGCCCATGTATGGCCCATGACGTCTTTCGGCCCATATGAGGCCCTATGTAACTCTTGGCCTATTAACGGCCCGTGGTGAAACTGGCCCGTAATGAACAATGTATCACTTTACACCCATTAACGGCCCGTGGTGAAACTGGCCCATAAAGAACAGTGTATCACTTTATACCCATTAACGGCCCGTTATTCCGTTGGGCCGTTTCCAGCCCATGTTATCTTTCGGCCTTCTCAGAGCCCATTTATTCTTGGGCTATTTTCCAGCATTCGTTTACTTACGGCCCGTTACTGTCATTTTCTGCTTGTGGGCCAAATTCAGCCCATGGTTACAATCGGCCCGTTTGTGGTCCGTTAATACGTTGGGCCGTTTTCATAGCGTCATCAAATACGGCCTATTAACGATGGCCCGTTATGGTCGGCCCATGAACGGACGATTCCAACTCCAGCCCGTTTACGGCCAAAATGCGGTCTGTTTGGCCCATGTTTGGCCAATCGATCATACGGCCCGTATAAGGCCCATTGATGATACGGCCCGTAGAAGGCCCATTGTTTCTACGGCCCGTAGAAGGCCCACAATTTCTACGGCCCATAGAAGGCCCACTGTTCATACGGCCCGTAGAAGGCCCACTGTTTCTACGGCCCGTAGGAGGCCCAGTGTCACTACAGTAAATATTAGCCCATGGTTATTGTGGCCTAGTTTTAAAAAATAGGTTATTGCAGCCACTAGCAAACCGCAGAAAAAGAACTGCACTGACTACAAGCAAACAAATAAACAAGACGACAAGGAAATAAATAAGCAAGCAACTTACACTAGGCTATCACGGCTATTACACATATTACATCCACTGAGAATCAAAGTTCGCCACCAGTGCAAATATAGGGAACATAGCAGCATATAAACGCCGCAGCAAAACAAGTCCAGAACTGAAACCACTTCAGAAGAGCTCAAGAAACAATATCCTGGGTACCCATAATGCTGGCAAGATGCTTAGCAAGCTTATTAACTTTCTCTTGTTTGGCGCTTAAGTCCTCCAGCGCTTGCTGTTGCACCAGAAAGTATGCATCTGAATTCTGCAGGGACTTCCTCACCTTCGGCTTCCTGTCGCATAACATCTGATCGATGTCTTTCAACTTGAAGTTGAGACTCAAGAAGCCGAACTGATTCAGGCAACGAGTTCGAAGAGCTGGTGCCAGCAGTGGTAGCCAGTCACTCGAACACTACATCAAGACAGGACTTTGGGGTTGTCTCAGTGTCTTCAATATAGTTTTTATCAGCTTTCTTGGAGACCAACAGGGATGTCTCACTATCTTGAACCTTATCTGTATTACTTCCTTTACCATTTCATAACAGGGCACTCTTCTCCAATATTTTATCCGCGTTCTAAAAGAGAAACAAACAAACACATCTCAGGTTTACAATGTAGTATATGAAACTCATTTTGGTAAATCAGTTTAGTAGTAAGGTGGACATGATAACAGCATGAAACAAACATATATCTATGTAGTATGGTCACTGTATGGTCTATATCATTCTAGTTTATGTTGCCAAATCAAGATAGATACAGTTCGAATCATATCTATTTAAGACAGAGCAGCATAGACAGAATATAAGTGTGGGAAACTACACAGCAATAACAACACTTATAATGTGCATGGCATGAGAACATAACTGTTTATTCAATTGAAACTGAAATCAACATAGAGCAAGTTACAATAGCAAACAGCCAAACACGTTGAAGAAACAGGTTTAAAACATACCTGTTGCACCATTGAAGTTTCAATTGCATCCTTCAAATTTGAAATTAGTTGGTATCAGTAAATACAGTGATGCTAGAGCAAAGTAGTATGAACCATAGCTACGGAACCTGACCTGAGAACAATTCTTCTTCTGCTTTAAGCGTTGACTTCGGGTTCGGAGTGGTGGTCCTCGTGATTTGGGCACTGCAGTTGCCTTACTAACTGCTCGTGTTTGGGTGCTCTGTGGTGGAGACGGTGCTGTGTCAACGGGAACTAGGTGTCTATCTGCTGGGGTTGGGGTTAGAAGGGGTGTAGCTGGTTCTCTGTCCAACTGGGTAGGGGTACAATCTGCATGAGTGTGGGTTATGTGTGGTGGGGCTGGTTCTTGGGCAAGTACAACCGTGGTTCTATCTGCATCGACAGGTAGCATGTTCTTTTCTGAAGACCGTGTTTTTACTCCCACAGATACTGCCATCACTCCATCCAATTGAAATGGCTGATAAACAAGAAAAGTAATTGAATGTACAGACATTGTAAGATAGACAGGCGCAATGGATAGTAGGGAAGAAAACAGGGCATGAAATAATTCACATTTATGTTGTCTAAGCAAACAGAATAGCAGGACATAATTTCACATATATGATGGCTAATTAAACAGGATAGCATGACACAATTTCACATGTATGATGGCTAACTAAATAGGATAGAATGACATACTTCAAAATATGATGACTATGTAAACAGGATGACATGATATAACTATATGATGTGTCTATTAAAGTGGTTGGCATGCCATAAATCACAAACATGCCGTCGATGGAAACATGATGGCATGATATAATTCATGGATAGAATGACATAATTTAAAATATGATGACTATGTAAACAGGATGAGATGATATAACTATATTATGTCTTTAGAAAATGGGTTGGCATGCCATAATTCAGATACATGCTGTCTATGTAAACATCATGGCATGACATAATTCAAATATATGATTTATATACTAAGGAAGTGAGCAAAGGGCAATCGCATATATGATGTGTCAACTAAGGAGATGGCATTCAATATTGTGTATATGATGTAAAAACTAAGCATTGCAATACAACATATGCATTATATGAGTAATATAACCCTGCCAAGTTTGAGCATACACCTCAGGGGGATAATAGGACTGGTCATCTGCCTCTGAATCCTCCTCTGAAGAGCTATCTGTAACCAGCAAGATATCTGCTTCAGCAGGTAGCATTGTCTGCTCTGAAGACCTTGTTTTCACTCCAGATTTCTCCATCACCAATTCAAATGGCTGATGCACACGAAGAGCAGTTGAATATACAAACATTGTCGACAAAAGCAATGAGAAATAGAAAAAAAGGATGGCATGATATAATTCACATATATGACGCTTGCCTAAACAACATGGCATTGCATAATTCACATACATAATGCCCTGCAACAAGATAACATTGCATAATTCACATATATAATGTCTTGCAACAAGATGGCATTGCATAATTCACATATATGGTAATTAGACACTAAACATGTGGCATTCACACAAAGCATGTCTAAACTAAGCAAATGACATAGCAATGCAAGATACCATACACACGATATGAGCAACATAACCCTGCCAAGTTAGGGCATGCACCTCGGGGGGGGGGGGGATATGACTGGTCATCTGTCTCTGAATCCTCCTCTGAGGAGCTATCGGTAACCAGCAAGACATGCGCTTCGTCAGATAACATTGTCTGCTCTAAAGACCTTGTTTCCACTCCAGATTTTTTCATGACCGTGCCGAAATTGAATGTACTAAAATTGTTGACAAATTTAACACGTAATAAAAAAATGATGGCATGATATAATTCACATGTAAGATGACTGGCTAACCAGGGTGGCATTGCAAAATTCACATATATGATGCCTGGCTAGACAAGATGGCATTGCATGATTCACATATACGATAAAGAAACTAAACAGATGGCATTAACACAAAGCATGTCTAAACTAAGCAGATGACATCTTTAATGTATACAGTAAGCAATGCAAGGCACCATATGCATGATATTACCAACATCAGCATGCCAAGTTAGAGTGAAGACCTCATGGGGTAAATAGGAGTGGTCTTCTCCTTTTGAATCCCCCTCAGAACAATTATCTTCCTCTTGATTACGATCCGAAATGGGTGGAGGGGGGCTGCCTTTGCGCCCGCCATGGAACAACATCTGCATGAAATTTTATTGCCACGCAAGGCTCGTGTCTTTTGCTTTACATGATCAGTTCCATTGTGTACAATAACTGGCATGCATAGGAATAAAACTTAGTGAGATTATGTAAGGAGTGCATGCACAAATCCAAAGTGATGGTAGCAAACTGTGGATAGACCCAAAACCAATGACAGCAGGCAGATAATAGCTTTAGTTAAAAAATACAGATAATGGCTCCTTTAATGTTTGTTTGCACCCAACATGAAACTCATAGTAGACACCGGAGATTAACCAGATAGTAGACAGATAGTACTGATTGCTGCCCCAATATGTACCCCACAACCATTTAAAAACTCAAGTTTCAGCATTGGTTTGGACCTGACTCGGAGTCTAATAGGTGAACACGACGATAATGTAGCATGTCATCATATTAAGCGACGCATAACGTAAGCAGACACGGAAGAGTGTGACCTCTCTTGCGAACCCGTGTAGTCCTCAAGGTCATCTGCTCAGTTGATGATGGTAATGCAGTTGCCGTGGCTGCCAGCGGCGGGGAAGAAGATCTGAGGCGGCGAAAGACAGTCTGGAGAGCGGATCCCTGCTGTGGTGAACCCTTCCGTCGTTGGAGCAGCTGAGCTGGGGTGGAACACAGCGCCGCAGGAGCAGGACAAACCACACAAGGTTTTCTTTGACACATATCTGTAACAGAAGTAATTGAGTAAGGGCTTGTTTGAATTTGAGGATTCTAACAATGCAGGGATAGGAAATAGACAGGAATAGGATAGGAATGCACGTGCAAAACAGAGAATTTAAAAGCACAGGATTTCTGCCAATCTGGGTGTTTGATTCACAACAATTGGAAGATCACGGGATGCAAAAAAGCATGGTGAGATTAAGTCAAACCACAAGAAAATGTACGGTTATAATGCTATTATGCTACTATCTCTTAGTCTTGTGCTTGATGAATAGGAATACGAAAAGGAGGAGAAGTGGGAATTAGAATTCCTACGGTTTTTCTTTCAAGGAGACACTAAAGGAACTAATCCTACAGTTTTCCTTTGCTCCATTCCTTTGCACCAAATTCATGGAAAGTAGTACCATAGGAAACTTTCCAATTCCGATGTTTTTCATTCACTTTTCCTTTCAAGCACTGGCGATTCTAGTAGGCAGGCCTGAGCAAGGAAAATCCTACACTAAAAAAATGTTTTTGTGCTACTTCTATTACTTTGGACCCAGGCCACTGCCATACTAGCTCAACTCCCAGGCCCATCGACAAATGCACAACTCAAACACGCAGAGATAAATAATGATGGCGTTCAAGAGAGTCCATCACGGATAGCTAAGTTGCCTGGTACCTCACTGCTTGTCATATAGTAGGATAAAATAATCGTATTTCCTGTTACTATGAGTGCTCAGTGGACAATATATATAACATGTAGAGTAAAAAAGAGATGCAGCAAGTGTACAACCTCTTTGGCGAAGCCATGTCGATCTCAGCGTGATTGGGTTGGCCGGTGAGGATGCTCCGGCTGACTTGGCTGTCGGAGGAGGGGAAGAAGATCTTAGGCGTCTGGAGATGGAGCCCGAGGTACTGCTCCGCTGTGATGGAGGGTTTCGTCGTTGGAGCAGCTCCGGTGAGTTGTACGACGCCGAGGCTGAAGCAGGACAAGAGAGACAACGAACAACGTTAACCTGAGTGGAAGTCTAATAGCATCTCCAATGCATGACGTAAAATACATAACCACAAAGTGCTAGATGTAAAATACATCAGCCGCTCATCTCTGAACTTAACTGTCAAACTGAATTTAACTGTCAAAACTGAATTTAACTATCGAAACTGAACTTAACTGTCGAAACTGAATTTTGCTGTCGAAACTGAACGCACTAGCAAGGTGAGGCTACACGTCGGTCGACTGACTTTTTCATCTCTGGTCAGTCGATTTTGCAGCCGTTGGATACGAAATCAAGGGCCTGCGGTTCATCTTCAACCTCCACCCCCCTGAGCCGCCAGCCACCACCGGCCAAACAGCAGCCCCCCGCCGCCCCGCCCGCCCCGAAAACACTCCCCACCGCCGGTCCGCCGCCGCCCCGGCCATCCCTCTAGGCCCCCCGTGCCGAGCTTTTTCTCCGGCGATCCCCACGCCACCGCCCCGCCAACGCCCCGCCACCACCGGCGACCACCGCCCCCATCCTGAACCCTAAGATAGATAGTGGGGTACCTCTCTGGCGAGCCCCCCTCCCTGCTGCGGCTGGTTCTTCCTTCACCCCGGCGAGCCCCCCCCCACCCCCTGAAAATCGACTGACCCAAAAGTCGATTCGGTCGACTGGAGTGTAGCTAAATCAGAGCAGCATCGCAAGCAAGAGCAAGAGCGAGAGCAGTAGCGCGAGCAAGAGCAATAGCAAGAGCAGACCAGGCAGGGGACCGAGAGCAAGAGCAGAGCAGTAACGCGAGCGAGAGCTAAAGCAGCAGCAGCTCCTACTGATGTGGACGTCGCCGCCGAGGGAACGACGCCATGGAGGAAGTGGCCGGCGACGCCGCCGTGGATGGAGCCGCGCCGTGTCGGCTCGGGACCAAGCGCCGGCAGCACCGTGAGACCGAATCAAGAAGAAAATGCGGCGATTAGTGTACAACCTCTTTGGTGGCGCCGATTAGGCCGCAGCTTCATCCGAGGAAATGGTGATGATGATGCTCTTCCGGTGGTGCAGGTGAAGACGGCGGTGTGGGAATGGAGGTGGTGCGAAAGACGAGGGGAACATCGGGGCAGCTCCTTGGAGGTGGAGGACGGGGTGGTTGAACCGGCGGGACGATGAGATCGATGATGGATCCTCATCCGGTACGGTGGATGAGGGACGTCAAGGTGTTGCTGTGGACGACGTCGTCGGGGAAGAGGCTCCGGCTGGGTGGCGGACGGAGCAGGGTGTCGGGTTTCGTCGCGGGTTTTCGCGGCCTCGGTGTACGAATGGGTGGGCGGATGGGATGGCAGTGGGGAACCATGGCTTAGAGACGCGCTTGTCCGAAATGTGGGGTAAGTTATGAAAGTACCCCCACCGATTTGAGGCGGTTCTTTCGGTTCAAGGGTACCACGGGCATTTCGCGTGTCGGGATTTCATAGGAGGTGGGAGTTTTCGCGCGCGTTGTAATTTCGGAATAGCAAGGCGCGGGTTGAGATGGAGGGAGTTGTCAGAGCACAACGAGACAAACATATATCTTAAATATTTCGGGCTAACAAGGCGCGGGTTGAAGAGGCGGGAGTTTCGCAGCACGATAGACAGAGACGCTAGCTTGAATTTTCGGCATAACAAGGCGCGGCTTGAAATTTCGGAAGAACAAGCTTAACGTGTACCCAGAAAAAGACAATTTGCACCTCAACACGCACAACACACACACAAACACCATTTAGACTAGAGTAAGGTACACGTGCATTGCACGCATGAGATTTGGCAACCAAATTATGAATAAATACCACATTATAGCATGCAAGCTTTGAGTCATATATGCATGATGTAGATGTTCATTTAATTCTTATAGTTCATTTCATTCAAAATGATCTAGTTTTTATAAGAAAGCTAATCTATTTTAAGATTCATGGAATTGTGCGTCGTAAGACATAAAGTAAAAACAAATAATGGCAAATCATGTAGAAAAACATTTGGGCAATTCTGATACGGAAGATTCTATAACAAATAAGAAGTGCTTGTGTTTTCATGTTTGTGCATTATGCTTAAGTTCAACCATGGAGTCTTCTAGATTATACATGTGGCGAAATCTGGTGGAATCTAGATGATATCCAACAGCCAGTAGTGCTCAAATTTGCCATCTTTGGACCATCGGATTCACCTCATCCAACGACCATCTTTCAAAGTTAAAGTTACCCGCACACAATATTAAAAAAATATAAAATATAATATATATATAGGGGTATAGATATAGATATGTGATGCGAAAGCCGCCCATCATCTCCAATTAGAATAGTGTGTCCATGCACGGATGCGAGGTGGCCAAATGATGTCTGCCATCGGTATCTCAAATTCAAATCAGGCTGACCTTGTTCAATGTGTATACATTACAACATGCTCGTTTCCAAACCACACCGCGCAGATCTCCGTTATATTCATGCATGCATGGGTTTCAAACATCAGGATCTCTTATTCAAATATTTGAATTCAACTTTACATTGATTATGACCTCACCTATTCTTTTACACCCACACAGTAGTCTTCTCTTTATAATTGTACCACTAACTTTCTCTCGTGCATGCATGCACACACACTACCAGTCGGCATTATCCATCGCATGCATGCAATCTTTTTCTTCAGGTCGGTCTCCCATGAAGGCACACACCCACACACATCCCCTCTCCATCATATCGGGCATTCTTTATCTCTCACGTGTGCATGCGCAATGATCGATGTTCCTCTATGTATGTGTGTATATAGCTAGGTCTTTCATAGTTTTCCACACAAACCGATCAATCGATATATCCAGTGAGGTCTCACCCTCTTTCCCACGTCCACATCGATCAATCTATACCTCTCTATATAGGATTAACATATATAGCTAATACACCCACATTAATTATATATCCAACGCCCCCTCTCATCATTCATGCCTTCCGCTTCATCTCTCAGACGCGTGCACAATGGCGAAGACAGGGGGCAGTAAGGGCCCTGCCCCCTCCCCCCTAACATCACTATATATCGAGGCTAATATGAATGTGATCATTAGACAATTGCTGCTAAAAATGGTTTAAGTTCATGAATTGACCCTCCTCGTAAAGGATTAGCAATGCTTGGCCCCCTAGCTCATTTATTTTTCATGGCTCCGCCACTGCGCGCAACCGCGCACGTGTTCGCCCCCTCTCTCTAAATATCGATCTCGCACTTGTGCATTCCTTCATAGTCTCCCTCCTCTTGGCCCCTCGCACCATCTTCTAGCCCCCCACCGGATTTTGCCACATGTACAATCTGGCAGACTCCATGGTTGAACTTAAGCATAATGCACAAACCTCAAAACAACAGTGGTTCTCTTTTGTTCTAGAATCTTCCGTATCATAACTGCCGAAAAAAAATTCTAGTTGAATTGCCATTATTTGTTTTTACTTTATGCTTTACAATGCACAATTCCATGAATCATAAAATAGATTAAGGGCTTCTTTGATTCAAAGGATTCTCAAAGGAATTTTGGAGGATTCTAATCATTAGGAATTTTTCCTATCTTGGTTGTTTGATTCGTAGGATTGTAAACCATAGGAATTTTTCCATATGATTCATTTGCACTAGATTTCATAGGAAACATCCCATCCACTCAAACCTCTTTGAAAGAAGTCTGCGTTTTTTCTATGCACAATCAAACACTCGTACAATCCTGTAGGATTCAAGACGACATTCCACAGTAATCCCATGTTTTTCCTATTCCCGCGTTCTTAGCTTTTTTATAAAAACTAATTGATTTTGAATGAGATGAACTATAAGAATTGAACGAAGGGCTACATCAGGCATATATGACTCAGAGCTTACATGCTATAGTGTGGTATTTATTCATAATTTGGTTGCAAAATCTGATGCGTGCAATGCACGTGTACCTTACTAGTACTTCGAGTATGTGCAAAACACGTAAATTAGAATACCAATGGCACGCTACACAGTGTCTCTCTTACAGTTCATGAAGCCACGTGGCACATGTGGAGGCGTTGTCGCGACCTCCTTGCGTGGATTGATCACAGTGACGTGCTGCTGGTTCCAGAAGAATGTACTCGTCCTCCCTGAGCCATACTGGCGATACATGCACGAAGCGAGGATGTGCACGCACGCCACGCACGCACTCATTCCCTCGCACGCACACGCGGGTACACGGGCGGACGCAATTTTGTACCAAGATCCACCCCATGTGATAATTTGGCACGTGTAAAGTCGTTCACTTCATTGATGGTCAATTAATACAACGCATGCAAATTGAGTGGAAGGGAGGGCGGAAGAAAGACATTATTACTCCACTGCGCGCATGCGAGTAGTTAAATCGGGGGTTGCTAGTAGTACTTCCATTGGTCTCCTTCGTATTTTGTGCCAATTTTTGATAGTAACATAATATTTACGCATTTGAGCAGTGTAGTACTTGAAATTTATGTTCCGCTAAACTCATCGGGAGCCGTTTCGGGCCTCGAAACCAAAACCATCAATTAATCTTTACCTTGTTCCCATCACATTCAAAAGCCTGCTCACACCTACTAGTACGTACCAAACCTGAACGTGTTCCCACTATGCAGGTATTAGTACTAGTGCTAGTACTTAGGTTATAAAAAGGGGAACTACCTAACCGAAACTTACTCTACCTTTCCTCCTCATAAGTGCTTCTTCTTCGTCCGTCGTTGCCATGGCCGGTGAGCAGAGCTCTAGGTCGAGAACTACTCGTAACAAGGGAGCGGCAACCAAGGCTGCGGAAAAAAAGAGGGCTCGCCGCCACGCAGAGACCTCGAAAGATTTCTCACGGGCAGGCGATGGCTCCCAGGAGCGCCCTAGCCGCGGAGGCGAACATGCCGAGCCGGCGGAGCTGGAGTCGTTATCCCTCGACGGCATGCCCGGTCAGCTCAATAAGCAGAAGGAGTTCATCCAAGGCTTGATGGAGTTGCTGAAGGAGAGCCTCGACGACATGCCCGCTAGGCTCAATCAGCAGGGGGAGTTGACCGCCGGCTTGGTGATGCTGCTGAAGAAGAGCATTGCCTCGGAGAAGAAGGCGACCGGCGAAATCCTGCGACTTCAGGAGGACAAGGCGAAGCTCTGCCACGAGATCGACCTGTTGAAGTAGAAGAACGCCGGCTGGAAGAAGCTGCATGAGAATAGTAGTTCCTCGATGAAGATGCTGCAGGCCCTCGTCATGGAACAGAAGGGGGAGTTGGCGAAGCTCCGCATCGAGCACCCGGCTGCTGTCAAGGTACGTAATGCGGCCGTGGAACAGATGATGAAGGCTCGCGTCGAGAAATCCCGCGTCATGGACAGAATGGAGAAGATGGCGGAGGAGATGCGCAAGGAGATGGAGGTCGTGGAGGCGATGAAGCAGTTACGACTCCACGACGAATTAGATCATTTGGGGTGATAATCTTCCTTCTTCTTTTGCTCCTGTGTTTCATCTTTTGCTTCGGGTGTTTCGCCGCACGTGTCACGTTCTCTGTGAGGCATGAATAGAACAATGGTTTTTTAGGGAATGAATAGAACAATGCTAACAATGAGATGACTAGCAAATTAGATCATTTTTCATCGCCATATGGCACTGGGCTGCCGTGTTTCGTGCTCCTCTGTCGCAGTACTACTCCAGTGGAAAACTTGAGTATACCGCACGGTTCTTTGCTCCTCCTCGATCAGGTCGTCGGCGCATTTATACGAGCAGTCAAATCACAAGGCCCCGCCTTCCAGCAGTAATGAGCCGTCAAATCACAAAGGCCCTCGCCTCTCGTGAAACCGACCAAGCTAGACTGCCCCGCCCTCTAGCCTTTTAAAAAATGTATACTTTTGTACAGCAGTAGTATCGATGGATTGCGCCATGGAGCAAAACTTGAAATTAAAAAAAGGTGGTACATATAGAGAGCGCTCGTCGCCAAATTATGCATATAGTACTATTAAAAAGGCTAGTCACAATAATGGTGTCCAGCACAACCCACCCCTCAAATAAAACAAAGAGGGTGCTTGGATACGTTTTAGTCCCATGACTAAAAGTAGTGGGACTAAAACATGCTAGCCTCACCCATGCTTGGATCCAAATACTAAAAAGGCTAAAATTAAGTTAATGAGCATTTATTATCCTCCAAACCCTCCAATCATGAACTCGCCTGTGTTAAAGGAGAGGAGTTAAATGAGTAGAGAGAGGATTAATCCACATTTTAGTAGGGGTACCCCTGACTAAAATTTTTTAGTCTCAAGACTAGTTTTAGCCCCTCTTTAGTCAGGGGTGCTTGGAACTTTAGCCTCTTAAAGAGACTATTTTTAGTCAGACTAAAATAAGTCCCTTGGATCCAAGCACCCTCTAAGCATCCTGGAATTCTATGACAAAACTAAGCACCCTGAAATTCTTTGACAACTAAACTGCTGGCTATATGATGTTGGCCATATATAATGTGAAGAAATGAGTGGTAGTACTATACCAACTAAAAGATGAAATGTAAGAAATACTAGTATGTACGTACTGAAGAGTTAAAGTAACGAGAAGAAACATAACATAGTTCTGCTGGGGGCTCAGCACAACACACCCCTCAAATTAAATTAAGCACACCTGAAATTAAACTTTGCAACTATTCCGGTAGACACTGCATTAGAACCACCATGAGCAACGACACTGCCACCTTAGTCGGAGTCCTCGTCCACGTCCTTGTCCCTCTTCCTCTTGGCCGATACTTCTTTGCTTGAACCGCACACTTGGCTGTTGCTCTTCATCCAACCCTTGTAGATATTGAAACAAAGGTAGCCATCCATTGCAGCGTAGTGGATGTGGTCTATATCTAGTACATTCCGCTGCCATGCATGACGATGAAACGTGTAATGAGGTTTCTCCAGTTTACGGTACGAAGGATGAACCATGGCTCCTGCCAGGGTCAGCATTGAAGGCTGACGAGAGGGCACCAGCCGATTCTTCTGGAGGTCGAAGGGGTTGCCTACAACGAGGCCTATCCGACCCAGGACTTCTTTGTTGTTCTTAAAGTCTACAGTAACGAATTTCACTGTTTTGTCCTTGAGGAAGTTCTTAAAATCCTGGCACTCAACGTCGGCATGGCATATGTGGTAGACCAAGCAAACGTTATGTACGCAAACCTGGATCACGGTGGGCTTCTTCCTCTCTTCGTCCTTTAGATCCTTCTCTCGTCCCAGGACTCTGGTGTACTCAACATCTAGCCCAGCGACCCACTCATCATATGAGTTTTCGAACATGCGTCTGAAGCGAGAAAGGCATCCTTTCACCGTCGCGGAAGAACGGGTGTAGATGACGTCGAACTCATCGCCGGTGATGGTTCTAACCTTGTACTCACCGCCGATCGTGGAGATTTGGGATGCCATGGATTTGGGAGGAGGGTTAGGATTAGTGGAACTGCCGTAATGTGAATTGACGGGACAACTAGGAGCGAACCGCCGTAGTATTGAAGGACGTGCGGGGACGAGTAGGAGCGAACTGCCAGCGTGCGAACGGCAGGGTAGTGGCTTTCCATTCTCCCATGATACGGGCTTCCGAGAGCCCTTGGATCTGAGATCGAACGGTTGCATGGCGTGATTCTAGACCTATGAGTGAATATCCTATCCTGGAGGGTTATTCTGCAAATTTTCAGCAACTTAGCATGCGACCGTTTGATCTCAGATCAAGGGCTGCCAGCAGCCCGTATCATGGTCGCGCCTACCACGACCATCGCGTCGCTCGCGCGGTCGCGCCCCTCGAGATTTAACATGGTGCGTTAGGCTATCTGATGTTGGCATGTCATACATAGTCATCACTTAGTCACTCATACTACAACAAGGTTGGCTATAAGTGTATTTTTTACTCCTCTCTATCTCATTCTTCGTACTCCCTCCGTCCCATAATATAAGAACGTTTTTGACACTAGTGTAGTGCCAAAAATGTTCTTATATTATGGGACACAGGGAGTACTAGTATTTATTGCATTTGCCAAGGAGTGGCCTCTTCCAATGAAATGGTGTTGCTAAGTTTTCTTCATTTAATTAGCTATAGACTCAAAATTGTCTTTTCACCTAGGTACACGCGCTTAGCACCGTTTCTTCCTTGGGTCACCAAACTAGTCTCTCTCTTCTTGATTAACTTGCCACATCAGACTTTATGCCTATGTGGCAAGCTTAAGCACTTGTAGGAGCAAGTAAAAGTAAGTACAATAGTGCGCTTTACATGGCATTTTTGCATATGTGGAGGAAAGAGAGGCAAGGAAAAAGTGGAGAACTGGGCTCTCATGCAAGAGCCAGCCTCTACTACATGGTGGAGCATTGGGAGAGGCACCTGTATGGAGGTGGTCAAGAATCAGGAGACTCACGCTGGTCGTAGCGCCGCAGTTAAAATGATAATGGCAAGTCAAATCACGGGGCCCCACCTGTCCAGCAGTAACTCGCTGTCAAATCACACAGCCCTACGTTTGCAGCAGCCTACTCCCTCGTCTTCTCATGTCTCTGTCGAACCGACTAGGCGGAACTGCCCGCCGCCTACCGCGCAGGAAAAGCCCCGCCCTTGACTTTTAAATACTATACAATATACTAATTTTGTATCCATGGATTGCGCCCGCGCCATGGAGCAAAGCGTCTAGAAAACGGCGGTACACATGTACGGAGTATACAACACGCCCGTCGCGTTCGCGTCGCACCCCAGACGGTCGGCCGGTCTGGCACGCTGCTCTCCGAATGGAACGCGCGTCCTTTTGCGTTTGCACACACATGTGGGACGGCAATTGAGAACCGACCATAGGCACACTCCCCGGCCCCACAAGTCGGGTGACTTAATAGAAGAGGGAGACGAGCGATAGTACTAGAGAAGTGTTGTACTACGTTGGTGCCTGGACGATCCCTACATGACATGGAAGATCAGTTCGTCCATGCATGTGACCAGACTCCAGCAGACACGCCTGGATTGGCTATCGTCTACATATCGCGCAGGCTATGTTGTACATGGCTGTAGTTGTGGTGAGAAATCTAAAAAAAGGTTTCTTGTCATCTCGCAAAATTAGGTGTCATGTGCTTCGGATCACTGCGAGGGTTAAACAACGACAACTGAGTTGGGCTAGTCATTGGGGTCACATGCACGAACAGTGACTACTCGACTGCCATCTAGGTCAAGCCGGCTATGTTAATTAGGACATCTATCGACGGACCCCTTTTCTATGAGTTTATCTTTAATTTGAGCTTTGTTCCTCGTCTAGTTTGTCCGTCGGGATTCATGTTGTCTCCTTTGGGCAGTGAGGTTATGATTTCTTGTCATGTGGCATTTTTTCGTGTTATATGTTATAATCCGGCGCTTCAGATCAAAATGACGACAACTGCGCCTCCGGGCCACGTGCATGAAGACTTCTCGACAGCCATTGACGAGGTCAAGCCAGCTCCGGTAGACAAAAGAAAACTAGTACTACTCCACTATATAGGCAGGAGCCTCCGCGCTTGCTTGCTAGTGTTGCTCTCTTCACACTATCTCGACCTCTCCAGATCTAAACATGACAGCGGTGGCCACTCTCTCTCTCTCTCTGTCTCTGCTCACCGCTGGTCACAGATCCAGCCGGATCCTCTCCGCCGGGGAAGGTGAGAAGGTGCAACATTCACGCGGTCGTCCTCGGCGACGGCTCTTACCCACTGCTAGGCGCATCCCGATCAGCCTGCGTTGCCGTTCTCTCCCAAGCACCGCTGGCGAGGGAGTGCCTCCGACCCCTAGCGACATCCCGGCGACCATCAGGTATAACTTCCTTCGAAACCGGCCTTGCTCTACTTCCCGAGCTCCTGACGTCGCTGCATTTGTATCTTTTACTATTTCTCAGGCCCCCTCGTAGATAGGATTGATCGGCTGTTCGAAAACCACTTAATTTTTTTACGTTTAAGAGGTAAAACTAGTTCATGCACTCGAATCTAGTACTATTTGGTTCAAACAACGAAGAAAGGGGGTGGGGGTGGGGGAGGATTTGTTACCTGAATCTAGGACTTGGTCGAAAGAGGAAATAATGGGGGCGAAAAGTAGCAGAGACTGGCTATCCAACTGGTCTCTAGGTCTAATAGGGAAATAAAGGGAAACACAATACAAACTCAATATAAACCCGATCTATTGGTTGAAAAAGGAAAGAAAGTGGGGACTGGGGGACAAGTCAACAGAGTAAGTCCAGCACTTGATTTGCTAGCCTCACACAGTATAAGCTGGCTATACCGAACAAAATGGGACCAACCCAGATATCCTGTTCTGATGTTTGTTGCCCCGAGCCACTCTTATGTACTGCCACTGGTAAAATGTAGCAGTCGCACTGTTAAAAGTAAGGACACGTTAAACCAATGTTGTTTTCAATGTAATGCCTCCAGTAATATGAATCAATGGCACTTCTTTAAATGTCTTGCTAAAATTTCCCATTAAGATAAGTTGGTTCTTTTCGTTAGAAATGCAACTGTCCTGGTCCGCCTACTCTCCCGTGCCCAAAGTAATGTCGTATTTAACGGTTGTCATAGTTAATCCTAATGCCCACACTAATATCTAGCAATGCCAGTGCTTTAGAAATTGCTACTGTCCTTGTAGGATTGCCATTCAGATAAGGAACATGCTTCTTTTCATTTGATGCATGTTTCATCACATGTTAGTCACCCTCCGTTCCACCTTTTTTGTGCAAACAGAGATATACATTTCACGCTCGATCTTAGTTCAACTGCACAAATGATATCCAAATTATAGTTGAGCATTCCAGGAGCTTCACAACCAACCTTGATGTTGCTCAATTTTATTGCAACTAATGAAGAAGAAGCTCTGTGGGTTTCGTTTTCTGATGGAAATGGAACCGGGGCTGGAGCCCTTTTCTTAAATTTTTTGAAGAAGAAGCTGCTAGCTCACGGGACATTGCTTCATTTTAGGTGAACTGCACCAAAAGGTCCCATGAATTAAACCATCCATGTTGGTGACTGAAAGAGCCAGTTTCAGCATCCCAGTCTAAGCACCCCCGGCCTCCATCCTTGCGACGCACGGTACACCTTGTTTGCCACCTGCTCGACCCTAGTGTCACTGATAAAATGAAGTAATAATACAGTTAAAATAGAGCGAGTGTCATCTCTATCATTTCATTTCCAATGTAGATAAAGAAAGTGCTTCTCTTTGTTAATGTATGTTTCATCAACTAGTCCCATTGTTAATGTTTAAGTGTTTCTGCAAACTGGGGTGCTCAATTTTAGTTGATATGTACAAAAATAGAGATTTGAATGTCTCAAGGCGCCTCCTTGTACTACCGCTGTACACTGATGTTCATCACTGGGAGACTTGGGACGATGTCCAGTATGAGGCGTACCGTATGAGGCGTCGCAGGGCCCATCTCGCCCTCGCAGCATGGCATACTATGATACTATCGCAATATTTTCTTCTATTTATTTTGTGTGTTTCATCAACTAGTGCCACTATAATGTAATCACGCTTTTTCATTATCTGTGCAAACAGGGTTATTCAGCTGCATTTTGGTGGAACTGCACAACTGTACGTATGGAACCGGCATATATGCAGAGTGCGAGGTGTGCCAAGTAAAAATTACCGACACCAACCATGTTGCATGCACACATTGGCATCCACCACCACCAGTGGGATGTGTGGCGCTCTCTGTGGATGGATCTTTCTCGGCAGCAAATCATCTAACCAAATACTAGTAGCTTATTGGCAGTTTTCTAGGGAGTACTCTTTTCTGAAAGAAGCACCAATCTATTTTTCTTTATTTGTACACTATGTCACAACTTTGACCCAAAGGTCTAGAGCTATTTTAGGGTGATTGGCGTAGTACTCGGAGACTGATTGTAAGCATGATTTTCATTAGCTGTCACACTGATTGTAAGCATGAGCAGGTGGAAGATTACGTTAGTGCGAAGCTTACCTTAAACCCTACCGCCGCCGTTGAAACGAGGCGAGCGTCGAGGGAACCGTGGAGAATGGCGGGGAAGCGACGTCGCGCCATCCGGCCTCCTCTTGCGGTGGGAGAACGAATACTCCTGTGGCTCCGGCTGGCTCTGCACCCTCAGGAACGGCACACCATACTCGATCGATTCGTTATCCTCTGGGTGCTCGACCTTCGACCTGTACGCCCACCACCTCCACCTGACCGTCGCCTCGGGCGAATCTGTCTGCTCCATCGCCCAGAGGAGATACTCGATGAACTCAGAGGACTGCGGCGTGACTGCCGCCGAGGAGTACATGTACATCGCCGCCCTCATCGCCGCCGTCTCGCTCTTTCGCATACATTGCCATATGGCCCGCACCGTCCTCGAAATCTCCCACTCATTGTCAAACCAACTAAGGATCTCCTTCAACCTGGCTAACTTTGCCTGGTCGCCGCCGGTGATTTGCCTGATTCGCTGCTGCATCCTCTCCATAGATGTCCTTCTGAGTGGTCCGGTGCTAGCTTTGGAAGATGGGAGGAGAGACGGTGGTCTTGCAATAGAGAAGAGGGAGAGGCGAGACGGTGGTTTTGGAATGGAGAGGATGGAGAGGAGAGGAGGTGGTTTTGCAATGGAGAAGATCAGAAGAGGGAGAGGCGAGACGGTGGTTTTGGAATGGAGATGATCGAGAGGAGAGGAGGTGGTTTTGCAATGGAGAAGATCAGAAGAGGGAGAGGCGAGACGGTGGTTTTGGAATGGATATGATGGAGAGGAGAGGAGGTGTTTTTGCAATGGAGAAGAGGGAGAGGAGCGTGCGGCAGCGATTTAGGATTGGACGAGAGGGCCGGCGCGCTGTGACTGGATCAAAATCAAAATCAATTTACCCTTCAATTAAGAAAGCGACCCCACATTAACTAGTCTCCCTTTTATTCTAGGTCATAATTGACCATGATTTTCGCACATAAAATATATGTTATACATTGCAAAAATAATATAATTTGAAAGTACATTCAGATACGAACCAAACGATACAATTTTTGGTGACATGCATTCACATTTTGCTTGTCAAATACAGTACGTGGTCAAACTTTGACCCAAAATACGCAAAACAACAAAAAAATACTTCCAAGACCAGCGCCGCTCTTCCGCTCTTCTCCTCTTAAACCGCCGCCGCTCCTCTCCTGTTCCAATCTAAATGTAGCGCCGCTCCTCTCTTCTTCCATTTCAAAACCACCGCCCCTCCTCTCCTGTTCCAGTCCAAAACCAGCGTCGCTCCTCTCCTGTTCTAATCCAAAACCACCGCTGCTCCTCTCCTCTTCCATTCAAAAACCACCGCCGGCGAGTGAAGGTGCTGTGGAGAAGTAGATCGATGGAGGAGTACAACCGATACGTGAGGATCGCAGACGGCGACCCTGTGAAGCTAGCTAGGATGTTGGAGATACAGTCTTGGTTTGACAACAAGGACCAACTAGCGGCGACGGCGACATCCATGGCCAAATATCTGCAACAGAGCGAAAAGGCGGCGATACTCCCGGAGGGAGTCGCGCCGGAGTACATAGAGCTGCTCCTCTGGGCCATGGAGCAAACAGATTCACCGAATCCGATCGTGAGTGAGCGGTGGTGGGAGTATCGATCCCAGATGGATCATCCACCAGAGATTGAAGGATCGAGCATCTACAGGGTGAGGGTGTCCTGCCAGAGCGAGCCGGTGGAGTCTTCGTCGACCGAACCCAACTGCAAGAGGAGAAAAGCAGTTGGCCCGACGACGCTTCCCCACCATTGTCTCCCTCGCCGTTCACATCGTCTCACAGGGCGGCTGTCTGCCGCCGAGGAATAGGAGGGGGCTGCCCCCCCGCCCAATAATCGGGCAGGTTGTGAATTGTCAGGAGGAGCTTAGGGTTGTCAGTATTTGCAGGTTGTGAATTGTGTTTTGTGTTGTGTATTTTGAGAGTACTTTCAGATATGAATGTCTTTTGAATTTCAGATTTCCCAGTATTGAGCATATGAAGTATTTTATGAATTCTAGAGATCTATTTTTAGCACTTAAAAAATGTAGTTTCATAGGAGTATAAAAGTGCAGACAATGTGATTCTCAGAAAAGAAACTGCAAGTTTCAGTTTCAGATAAGAAACTGCAACTTTCAGAGGCAGGGCATTTATATTAACACGGCCTTTTCAAACAGGGTTAACATCATGTTGGAAGTTTTATTCATGGTCGAAAATGTAACTACCAGCCAGTTAACATCATGCTGATCAACATTCATGCATAGCACATCTTCATATGATGCACTGTCAAAATGCCCACACAATGTCGAGTGCGCGAAACACAGAGAAAACGAGGGACGAAGTTTTGGCAAGTGTTGGACGTGGTTTTGGGCTGCCCCGTCTAGGCTTTCATTTTAACATGCGCAGCCCACGACCTCGGATGGGAGGTCCATAGGCCTGTTTGTATTTTCTTAGGGCCGTCATGTATCGACCGGCCTATGGACCTCCCATCCGAGGTTTTATTTTTGGCAGCCCAATTTATGTATTTTTTTGAAGAAAACGCAGAGGTCTGTTCTATTTTTCTATATAAGAATAGGAACGCCAGGTCCAACTTATGTTTCCCTTCTAACTATATTATATATATTTAAATTATTTTATATGTTATTATATATTATTTTTATTGTCATCATATATTTAACAGATGCTTACATATGTAAGAAAACAATATCCCACATCTTATTAACTTATAAAAATAATTTCTAAACAAATAAAATCCTGGATTGTTTTGGCACGAAAATCCTAGTGATTGTGTACAAAAGCTTGGTAAGATTTCAGGACGAATGTAATAATATCACTTATTATTTAAATATATTTATAACAAAATGCTCAGCCCATTTTTATTTTTTGATAACATTGCTGGCCCAACCCAATATTATAATTAGAATCAGCCCAGCAAAATCGTGTATTTCGAGAAAGTGCAAATGGCCTGTAATTTTTTAGGAAATAAAATAAATGGGCCGCATGGATGCTACATTATTTGTTCACCCAGCCCAGCTAATGGCTGTAATTCAAAAAAAGATCAAATTGATTGTAAATTCTACCGCGCAAAAAAAAGACTGTAAATTCTGAAAAAATGGGTTGAACACGTGCCACATTTTAGGAGGCTGAAATGTGGGCCAATAGGTCGAAGCCAACGCAAGTCGTTGTCAATTTAGTCAACAAATGATTCTGACATGTTAGCCGTTGGATTTAGATCCAACGACCGGCATCCATCTTCAATCTCTCGTCTTCTTCCTCCAGCGCCGCCGGGACCACCTCCCGCCTCCTGCTGCTAGCAGCTCTGCTTAGCACGCTTCGCTATGAAGCGCTACTCCACCGTTGGCCAGGCCATCCCTCCACCCCTCAACACCTCCCGTTCTTGTGCACCGACTGCCGAACCACACCGCACTAGAACCAGTTAACCCTCGTACACCTCTCCGTCTGCGACTCTACTCCCTCTTCTTCCCATCTCCGGCTCGTTGCTGTCCGGGGCCTCGCCGTCGTGCACCACCTCGGATGCGCTCGGCATGGCGTGGTCAACGTGGTCAACGAACGACAACATCGGAAGTAGACTGTGCGTGGAGAGGCTGACAGCTGGGTCCACGGCCGCACACAAGGAAATGCCTCCTTGTTACGTGCAAAATAATGATTGCTCCACCTGACATCTGGGACCCACCGGAAGGGCCTATGTATTTCGCGAAAATAACGTGCCCCCCGCTGACATGTCGGACCCACCAGCTATCTTCGCACGCAAGGAAGTGCCTCCTTATTACGCAAATTTTTTTTGAATACTCCCCCTGCCAGCTGGAACCCAGCATAGTGGGAGGCTGACTTGTGGGCCTACCAAGTTGACAGGGACGGAGGGCTTTGTCAACTTAGTAAATATGAATGATTCTAGCTCATGTTACCGTACGATGTTCATCCAACGGCCGTAGTGCTTCTTCAACCTCTGGTCTTCTTGCTCCAGCCGCCTAAACCAGCGCCGGTCGTGCCGCGTGCTCCTGCCTCCCGTGGCTAGCTGTGATGCCGCGGAGGCCTCATCGCCCCCTACTACTCCCACCGCTGGCCAGGCCATCCCTCTACTCACCCACACCTCTGTTATTCTGCGGCGACAACAGCCTCACACCGCAGCCAAACCAGTGAACCCTCGTACTCCTCTTCGCGTGGGCATCCACTGCTGCGTCTTCCCCGGCTCCGAGTCGTCCCCTTCCTAGTCCTCGCCATCGTCCGCCGCCGTGGTGCTCTCGGCGCGGCGTGGTCAACATGGTCAAGGAACGACTTCCATCGGACGTGGACTGTACGTGAAGAGGCTAACAGCTGGGTCCACGGCCGCAGCAAGGAAGTGCCTCCTTATTACGCGCAAAATAATGATTCCTCCACCTGACAGCGGGGACCCACCGGACGGGCCACCATATTTCGTGAAAAAAACGTTTCCCCCTGACTGCTGGGACCCACCAGCTACATCTTCGCACGCAACGAAGTGCGTCCGGGCAAAAAAAAAAGATTCGCCCCCCTGACTGCTGGGACCCACCAGCTACATCTTCGCACGCAAGGAAGTGCGTCCGGGCAAAAAAAAAGATTCGCCCCCTGACTGCTGGGACCCACCAGCTACATCTTCGCACGCAAGGAAGTGCCTGACAGTCGGGACCCACCTGGTCGAAGCGTACGTAGCGTTGTCATTCTGGTCGCGAACGTCTACGTACATATATACTAGTGGATGTAGAGGCGCGCACGTGTCGTAGTAGGCGCGTACGTGTCGTAGTAGAGGCGCGCACGTAGCATGTACACGTACATACAGCGGCCAGGGTGCAAGAAAGAAAATACGGCCACGTATGTGTACATACGGGTGGGGTCTCGAACGCCTACTCGCGCATACGTACGGCTAGGGCTCATGTACATGGCTGGGTCGGAACGGAGAAACAGCGTCGTCGTCGTGTTCATGGGGAGGCAACGGAATGCGTCGTGTTCATGGGGAGGCAACGAAATGCGTCGTGTTCATGGGGAGGCAACGGAATGCGTCGTGTTCATGGGGAGGCAACGGAATGCGTCGTGTTCATCGGGAGGCAACGGAACGCGTGGGAGCCAACCGGCTGGGTCGGAACGGAATGCGTGGTCGTGTTCATCGGGAGGGCTTGGACGGAACAGGTGATGGAAGCGAGGCCTGGCGTACCGCAAAACGGAGGAAACAGACCTCCTATGTTCGGAACGGGGTCCTGTTGATCGGGAGGGGTGTGGCGTACCGCAAAATGGAGGAAACGGACCTCCCACGGTCGAAACAGGGGTCCTGTTGATCGGGAGGGGTGTGGCGTACCACAAAACGGAGGAAACGGACCTCCTACGGTCGAAACGGGGGTCCAGTTGATCGGGAGGGGTGTGGCGTACCGCAAAACGGACGAAACGGACCTCCTATGGTCGAAACGGGGGTCCTGTTGATCGGGAGGGGTGTGGCGTACCGCAAAACGGACGAAACGGACCTCCTACGGTCGAATCGGGGGTCCTGTTCATCGGGAGGGGTGTGGCGTACCGCAAAATGGGACTCCACGGGATACAGTTCATCTCCACTGTCGACCTCCTCCAGCCTCCACGGGCTACCGTCGATCTCCTCCAGCCTCCACGGGCTCCTGTTCATCCAGCCTCCACCGCGCGCTACTCCACCGGCTACTGTTCAACCACCCCTCCACGGGTACCCCTCCACCGTCTACTGTTCATCCAGCCCTCCACACCACGGGGTCCTGTTCAACCACCCCTCCACCGTCTACTGTTCATCTAGCCCTCCACACCACGGGGTCCTGTTCATCCAGAGGCAACGCCACCGCTCACTGTTCATCCACCCCCCCGCAACGCTCACTGTTCATCCAATCGATCGGCTTCAGTTAGCAGCAGTAGCGAAGGAATCGCTTGATCGGGTTCAGTTAACAGCCATCGATCGATCGCTCGGGTTCAGTAATGCGTAGCCTGCAGTGCAATCGCTCGGGTTCAGTTAGAGCCCAACGCCTCGCTCGGGTTCAGTTAGAGCCAACACCTCGCACTCACGCGCGTACATGTACGAGAGAAACGCGCATCGCTCGGCCCCGACCTCCCACCATAACCGGGAACTCCCCGAAATTTTCCTCCCCTCGCTTCTACCACGGTTTTTTCCATCATGGACGGCCCAAAGAATGTCATGCAGCTGCGTCTCCGGCCCGCCCAGGACAAAAAGCCCATTTTCTGTCATGATTTTATGTCATAGAAGTAGGAGCCCACCACATCTATGATGATACCAGATTTTGTCACAATTATCGTCATAGAAGTGTCATATGTATGACAGAAAAAAAAATCGATCGGCCCAAAATGTCATGGATGTGTCTTTTTTTTTGTAGCGAGGTGACTATAACTTGCAAGATCGGATCTAGAACATGGATATAATGATGATAACATAAACGGTTCAGATATGAAATCATGGCACCCGGGCCCAAAGTGACAAGCATTAAGCATGGCAAAGTCATAGCAACGTCAATCTTAGAACATAGTGGATACTAGGGATCGGGCCCTAACAAAACTAACTCGATTACATGATGAATCTCATCCAACTCCTCACCGACCAGCGAGCCTACGAAGGAATTACTCACTCCCGGTGGGGAGCATCATGGAATTGGCGATGGAGAAGGGTTGGTGATGATGAAGAACGAAGATCCACCTCTCTGGAGCCCCAAACGGACTCCAGATCTGGCCTCCCGATGAAGAATAGGAGGTGACGGCGGCTCCGTCTCGTGGAACGCGATAATTCTTTCTCCCTGATTTTTTCTGGAAAAATAAGATTTTATAGCGTCGGTTTCAGGGTCTGCGGGGCCACCAGGTGGGGACAACCACCTGGGTGCGCCTGGGAGGGCAGGCGCGCCCTGGTGGGTTGTGCCCACCCAGGTGCCCCCTCCGGTGGCTCTTGGCTCGAGAAATTCTCTTTTATTGTATAAAAAATCCTCGCAAAGTTTTGTTCCATTCCGAGAACTTATTTCTGCACAAAAACAACGCCATGGTAGTTTTGCTGAAAACAGCGTCAGTCCGGGGTTAGTTTCATTCAAATCATGCAAATTAGAGTCCAAAACAAGAGGAAAAGCATTAGGAAAAGTAGATATGTTGGAGACGTACCAACTCCCCCAAGCTTAAACCTTTGCTTGTCCTCAAGCAATTCAGTTGATAAATTGAAAGTGAAAAAGAAAATTTTTTACGAACTCTTTTGCTCTTGTTTGCATAAATAAGCTTAAACAACACCCAGGTGTTCAGCCAACATTATAACTAAACATGTCGACAATAACTCTTAAAGATTATATCAACTCATGTCAATGACATAATCAGCTAACGAGCAATAATAAGATATCTCAGACAACAACATGTTGTCAAAACAACCATGATATAATATGACAATAATGGTATCTCGCTAGCCCTTTGCGAGACCGCAAAATATAAATGCAGAGCACCTCCAAAGTTCAAGCAGCGACTAAACATTGTAATTCATGGTAGAAAAGATCCAGTCATGATGCACCCAACATTAGCTACACACAATGCATAAGTCATGACAGCAGTGATCTCGGGTTCTGGCGCCTGTTTTAGAAGGTGATGACACAACATAAAAGTAAAAGATAGTCCCTTTGCAGAGGGAAGCAGTGATTTGCAGAGGTGCCAGAGCTCAAGTTTTTAAACAGAGGTAAATGCTATTTTGAGACATGCACCCTTCTCATTTACTTCACGACTATCAGTTATCAATATCTTCCATGCTAAACACGCTAGTGACAGTTCCCAAGCGATAAAAGTAAAGGTTTTGACTCCATTGGGAGTTTTTGTTTGATTATTTGTAAGCTTTTTCTGTTTGCAGTTTGGGACTGGGCATCCCTATTACCGCCTTTCTCGTGCGATGGCGAGTGAATAAACACTCGACCTGAGAATAACCCGCTTAGCATGGAAGATACCAACCACCTCCTGTCGTTCCATGAACGATCCAGGCACACAAAAAGGATATTTATTAGAAGTTTTTAGAGGTGGCACATGCAAATTTACTTTGGACGGCAGGGTAATACCGCGTATAGCTAGGTATGGTGGACTCATCTGGAATAACTTTGGGTTCACGGTTTTTGATGCACAAGCAGAATTCCCACTTAGTATAGGCGAAGGCTAGCAATTAGGTTGAGAAGCGGCCAGCTAGAGAGCAACAACGGTCATGAACATGCATTATGCATAAGTAACATCGGACACTAGCATGAGTAGGATATGAACACCATGAACATAAATACCATAGAGGCTATGTTGGTTTTGATTCAACTACATGTGTGAACATGCGCCAAGTCAAGCCACTCAAACATTCAGAGGAGGATACCATATCATCATACTACATCACAATCATTTTAACGCAATGTTGATATCCAAGATAAACCATTATCCACTCCTAGCTAATTATGCATGGCATGAAAACTATAATCTCTAATTGTCATTGCAAACATATTTAATCATAATGGGCTGAATAATGGATACTCGGTTAAACATATTTACACAAACAGAACAAGTCGAGTTCATACCCGTTTCTCTCTGCCATGGCCAGTTCAAAAAATATCGTCATTATTGCCTTTCACTTGCACGACCGAACGATGTGAAAATAATAATAGTGCAAGAGTGACGTGGACTAAGCTGAAATCTGCAAACATTTTATTCAATAGGAGAAGACAAGGTAAAATGGGCTCTTTATTAGATCAACAGTTATTCATATGAGATCCACTCAACACTTTCATCGTGGTCTTCTCCTTGATACAACTCAAAGAAAAAGAAAAGAAATTCAGAGAAACACAGTGAAATATTTTTGGAGTTTTTGGTTTTCTTGAACAAGCAAATAAAAGGGAAAAGCAAAAACGAGAATAACTATTTACACGGGAAAGCTCCCAACAAGCAAAAGAAGAACAAGGAAATCTTTTTGGGTTTTCTTTTTAGTATTACAACTAAGCATGCATAGAAAGTAAACTAACTACAACTATTTTTTTGGTTTTCTAAGGGTTTTCAATAACACAAGAAGAAAGCAAGAAAATAAATCTAAGCAAGGATGATACAATGAAAAAGTGTGAAAACCGACAAATGGAATGAAATGTGTGAACATGAATGTAACGTCAGTGAGAAACACATACTCCCCCAAGCTTAGTCTTTTGGCCTAACTTGGTAAGCAGTCAGTAGCATGGATAGTAGTCGGGGTGCTGAGGAGCGGGCATCCACTCATCCCACTGCAGAGGCTCCTCCTCTGTTGCAGCTTGATCATTCCGGTAGGCGATGATATCCGCAGGCATAATCCTATATCCGCCCCTGGCAACAGGATCAAACAAAGTAGGAGCAGGCAACGGAATAATATCACGCGTGCTCACACTAAAAACAGGTTATATGGAATAGGGATGTCAGGAGAATTGTTATCAGTGAAATGGTGGTGATCCATGGCTGCGCGATCTAGGTAAACTTTGGTAAGAGGATGATCATGGAGGCGTATATCAACATTGAAGTGAGTCACCAAACGAGTAGCGAATATCCCACCATGTATTTTACCCTTGGACTTATTAATGTGGAGGCGACGAGCCACAATAGCTCCCAAGCTATAAGTATTGTCGCCCTCTAGTGCACGACGTAAAACAGCAAGGTCTGTTGAACTGAGTGCACCCACCTTCTCTCTAGCAAGCAAGCATTTTGCCATGAAAAGAGCAAAGTAATGAACGGCAGGAAAATGCAAGCCAGCGGCAGTGATAGCTGACACCCCACTCTCATCTCCCACTGTCAAGGTGCGATAAAAGGCCTCAAACTCTGCCAGCCTAGGCTCAACTAGGCTCCCGTTAGAAGGGATCATGCATATGTTACAAAATTCAGTAAGTGGTATATGACGGGTTTCAGCATATAAACTAAACTGCACCTCAAGGGGATTATTCCTAGGAAAGAAAGTAAAACTTTGAACAAAGATGTTTGTGAGGAGATGATATTGTTCACATTCAGTTGCGATGAAGTCGGTGAGGCCGGCATTAGCAGCATATTGTGTGAACTCCTGAAGGATTCCAACCTCTTCCATGAACTGGGTGTGTGTCCATTCGCATGGCCGTACCTCCGCCAACCTCCGAGGATGGAGATCACTCTCAGACGACTCCCCAATAACCCCCTTGGAGTTCTTCTTAGAAGCAAACTTCCTAATGATATTCATCCTTTTCCTATGAACAAAAAACTTCACAAAATTGATAGCTCTCATAGGGATACATAGAGGTCATAGCAAGCCTTCAAACTACTTAGAACTCTAAGAATTCAACATGCAAGCTCATCTACAGCATCACCAAGGGTAGCTAATTATTCAAAATATAAACAACTAAAACAAAAACTAATTGGACAAACGGTGGAGTCACATACCAAGCAACAATCCCCCAAAACAGTTTCGGAAATAGAGCTTCGAGCAAAGAGATCGAAATCCGCGGGTTTGAGAGCAAGAACACGGGAGAGAGAGAAATGGAGAATTTTTTCTGGAGGTAAGTGATGATGTGGTGTGAAGAGATAAGTGAGGGGGGCCACGTGGGGACCACAACCCACCAGGGCACGCCTAGGGGTCCTGGCGCGCCCAGGTTGGTTGTGCACACCTGGTGCACCTCCCTCTGATATTATTTGCACCAGAAATTCTTAAATATTCAGAAAAAATCGTATTAAATTTTCAGAGTATTCTGAGAACTTTTATTTTTGGTTCATTTTTTTATTGCACGGGAAATTCAGAAAACAGACAAAACATGGCAATTTATTTTATTTAACTAATAAAAACAGAAAACAAAAGGTAGGGAGAGAAGGTAGTGCTTACTAAATTCATCAACTTCACACCTCCAAAAAATGATTCATTAATAAGGTTGATCAGGTCTTATTAACAACCACTTTCGATTAGCATGAAACCAAAGAACTATCGTAAATCACTAAGTTACCTCAACGGGGATATGAATGTCCCCAGCAATAAGCATTCCATATTTCTTTTTGACTAGGTAGAGGTGTTTGAAAACTTCCAATAGTGATTGTCGGAGATTTTTCAATAACATTAATACCATTCACTTGGAATTGTTTCTTCGGACACCGTATGCTCATTACCATTGATATGAAGACTGACCTTGCTTTTATTGCAATCAATAACAGCCCCTGCAGTATTCAAGAAGGGTCTACCAAGGATAATCGACATGTTGTCGTCCTCGGGCATCTCAAGTATAACAAAGTCAGTCAAAATAGTAACATTAGCAACAACAACGTTCACATCCTCACAAATACCGATTGGTATGGCACTTGATTTGTCAGCCATTTGCAAAGATATTTCAGTAGGTGTGAGTTTATTAAAATCAAGTCTTTTATATAAAGAGAAAGGCATAACACTAACACCAGCTGCTAAATTACATAAAGCAGTTTTCACATAATTCTTTTTAATGGAGCAAGGTATAGTTGGTATTCCCGGATCTCCAATTTTTTAGGTACCCCATCCTTAAAAGTATAATTAGAAAGCATAGTGGAGATTTCAGCTTCCGGTATTTTTCTCTTATTAGTGATGATGTCTTTCATATACTTTGCATAAGGAGGCATTTTCAACATATCAGTCAAGCGAGTACGCAAAAAGACTGGCCTCAGCATTTCAGCAAAGCGTTCGAATTCTTCATCATCTTTCTTTTTAGTTGACTTAGGTGGACGGTTCTCTTTCTTTACCGTGTTTTCTAGCAATGAAGTCTCTTTTGTCATACCCTTTATTCTTAGTTTATGGGTTATCAAGATCAACAGGTGGTTCTATCTCAACATCATTGTCTGGTTCTTTATTATTTGTTTGAGTGTCTTCATGAACCTCATCATTATGTTTTTCATTATCAGAAGGTGAGTGTTCATTACCAGACTGGGTTTCGGCATTAGAGATAGAAGTTTCATTATCATTACCAGGAGGTTTTTCTATTTCAGGTTCACTAGAACCATGCAAAGTTATCATTTTTCTTCTTCTTTTTCTTTCTAGAAGGACTAGGTGCATCAATGTTAACTCTTTGTGAATCTTGTTCTATTCTTTTTGGGTGTCCCTCAGGATAAAGTGGTTCCTGAGTCATTTTACCTCCTCTAGTTGCAACTCTAACAGCAAAGTCATGTATATTATTATTCATTTCATCAAGCAATTCTCTTTGAGATTTAGCAACCTTTTCTAACTGAGTTTGAACCATAGAAGCATGCTTTCCAACACCTCTAACATCATTTGAGATTCTAAATAACAAGTCACTCAAGCGAGCAATCATATCAGAATTGTATTTCAATTCTTTTAAAACATTTGCATTGAAGCAATCTTGTTTTCTAATATAGTTTTCAAACTCATAAAGACATTGGCTAGGGTGCATCTTGTGAGGATTGTCATTATCATTGAACTTCATTAAAGAATTTACCTCTACCACCTTAGGCAGTGGTGGTGTATTATGCCCATGTATTTCTTCAATAGGAGGTAAAATTTTGACATCCTCGGCTTTAATACCTTTTTCCTTCATTGATTTCTTTGCCTCTTGCATATCTTTAGGACTGAGATATAATATACCCCTCTTCTTCGGAGTGGGTTTAACCGGTGGTTCAGGAAGAGTCCAATCATCATAATTTTTCAATATATTATTCAATAATTCTTCAGCTTGCCCAACAGTTTGTTCCCTGAAAACACAACCAGGACAACTATCTAGGAAGTCCCTAGAGGCATCAGTTAGTCCATTATAGAAGATATCAAGTATTTCATTTTTCTTAAGAGGATGATCAGGCAAAGCATTAAGTAACTGGCAAAGCCTTCCCCAAGCTTGTGGGAGACTCTCTTCTTTGGTTTGCACAAAGTTAAATATTTCCTGTAAAGCAGCTTGTTTCTTATGAGCAGGGAAATATTTTTTAAAGAAGTAATAAATCATATATTGGGGACTACGCACACAACCAGGAGCAAGAGCATTGTAACAATAGCTCTAGCATCACCCTTTAATGAGAATGGAAATAATTTGAGAATAAAGTAACAGCGAGTCTTCTCGTCATGAGTAAAAAGGGTGGCTATGTCATTCAACTTAGTAAGATGTGCCACAACAGTTTTAGTTTCATAACCATGGAAAGGATCAAATTCAACCAAAGTAATTAACTCTGGATCGACAGAGAATTCAGAATCCTTATCATCAATAAAGATAGGTGAAGTAGCAAACTTAGGATCATATTTCATTCTAGGATTCAGAGATTTTTCTTTATACTTGCATAATAATTTCTCTAGATCATCTCTATCCCTACAAGCAAGAATATCTCTAGTTGTCTCCTCATTCATAACATAACCTTCTGGTACCTTAGGGAATCCATATCTAGGAAGGCTAGTTCTAGCAGGTGTTTCAGGAGTTTCGGTTTCAAGCTCCTCATCAGATCCAACAACATCATGTTGTTGGGGAACGTGTTAATTTCAAAAAATTCCTACGCACACACAGGATCATGGTGATGCATAGGAACGAGAGGGGAGAGTGTGTCCACGTACCATCGTAGACTGAAAGCGGAAGCGTTAGCACAACGCGTTTGATGTAGTCGTACGTCTTCACGATCCGACCGATCAAGTACCGAATGCACGGCACCTCCGAGTTCAGCACACGTTCAACCCAATGACGTACCTCGAACTCCGATCCATCCGAGCTTTGAGGGAGAGTTCCGTCAACACGGCGGCGCGGTGACGATGATGATGTTCTACCGACGCAGGGCTTCGCCTAAGCACTGCTACGATATGACCGAGGTGGATTATGGTGGAGGGGGGCACCGCACACGGCTAAGAGATCCAAGGGATAAATTGTTGTGTCTCTAGGGGGTGCCTCCCTCCCCGTATATAAAGGAGTGGAGGAGGGGGAGGGGGCCGACCACCCTTGGCGCGCCCCATGAGGACCGGGAGTAGGAGTCCCCCCTTCCATGTTGGAGTAGGAGAGGAGAGGGAAGGAGAGAGAGGGGGAAAGGAAAGGGGGGGGGGGCCACCCCCTTCCTTGTCCAATTCAGACTGGGGAGGGGCGCGCGGCTGCCCCTTGCCGCCTCTCCTCTTCCACTACTTGGGCCCATGAGGCCCAATAACCTCCGGGGGGGTCCCGGTAACCCCCGGTACTCTGGTATATATCCGATAACCCCCGGAACCATTCCGGTGTCCGAATATAGTCGTCCAATATATCAATCTTCATGTCTCGATCATTTCGAGACTCCTCGTTATGTCCGTGATCACATCCGGGACTCCGAACTACCTTCGGTACATCAAAACACATAAACACATAATATAACCGTCATCGAACTTTAAGCGTGCGGACCCTACAGGTTCGAGAACTATGTAGACATGACCGAGACACGTCTCCAGTCAATAACCAATAGCGGAACCTAGATGCTCATATTAGCTCCCACATATTCTATGAAGATCTTTATCGGTCAAACCGCATAACAAGATACGTTGTTCCCTTTGTCATCGGTATGTTACTTGCCCGAGATTCGATCGGCGGTATCTCAATACCTAGTTCAATCTCGTTACCGGCAAGTCTCTTTACTCGTTCCGTAATACATCATCCCGCAACTAACTCATTAGTTGCAATGCTTGCAAGGCTTATAGTGATGTGCCTTTATAATCACCCAGTTACGTTGTGACGTTTGGTAGCACACAAACTGTTCCTCCGTTAAACGGGAGTTGCATAATCTCATAGTCATAGGAACTAAGTCTTGAAGAAAGCAATAGCAACATACTAAACGATCAAGTGCTAAGCTAACAGAATGGGTCAAGTCAATCACATCATTCTCCTAATGCTGTGATCCCGTTAATCAAATGACAACTCATGTCTATGGCTAGGAAACATAACCATCTTTGATCAACGAGCTAGTCAAGTAGAGGCATACTAGTGACACTCTGTTTGTCTATGTATTCACACATGTATTATGTTTCCGGTTAATACAATTCTAGCATGAATTATAAACATTTATCATGATATAAGGAAATAAATAATAACTTTATTATTGCCTCTAGGGCATATTTCCTTCAGTCTCCCACTTGCACTAGAGTCAATAATCTAGATTACACAGTAATGATTCTAACACCCATGGATCTTGGTGCTGATCATGTTTTGCTCGTGGAAGAGGCTTAGTCAACGGGTCGGCAACATTCAGATCCATATGTATCTTGCAAATATCTATGTCTCCCACCTGGACTTGATCTCGGATGGAGTTGAAGCGTCTCTTGATGTGCTTGGTTCTTTTGTGAAATCTGGATTCCTTTGCCAAAGCAATTGCACCAGTATTGTCACAAAAGATTTTCATTGGACCCAATGCTCTAGGTATGACACCTAGATCGGATATGAACTCCTTCATCCAGACTCCTTCATTTGCTGCTTCCGAAGCAGCTATGTACTCCGCTTCACATGTAGATCCTGCTACGATGCTTTCTGTTGAGGATATAAACCTTAGAGTCACCCGCCCGGAGGGGCCGGGTTACTCATAATGGTCATCGCCTGAAGCCCGGCGCCAAGCTTGTTATCGGCGGGCCAAAGATGGGCTTAAGACCCGGAGATGGCTTAAGGCCCGTAGTTACAAACGCCATTATGGTAGAACTTGTAGTGTAAGGCAAGAATAGTTGAGAGTCCGAGCCGGACACTCTTATGAGCCGGCCATGACTCTGAGAGCTGCTGGGCGTCAACCTCTCTATATAAAGGGATGACCCGGCGGCGGTATAGGGACAAGAAAGATCTGATCGAGAGCCAGGCATAGCAATCAAGCTCCCTGCTCATCGAAACCCTAATCAATACCACCTCAACTGGACGTAGGCTTTTACCTTCACCGTAAGGGGCCGAACCAGTATAACCCTCGTGTTCCTTGTCCCGCTTAACCCCTTTAAGCTTCCTAGCTGCAATGGCTCCACGACAAAGTCCTAGCTCGAGGACATCTTCCGTGACAATTCCACGACAGTTGGTGCCCACGGTGGGGCCAGCGCATGGTGGATTTGAGTTCTTGAAGGGCAGCTTCGAAGGGCTCAAGGGATACGTTGTGGGCCGGATGACCAAGAGTCGTCGCGGCAAGCTCTACATCGACGATGCAAACTGGGGCCCCGGCGCCAGCTCAATTGAGTACGGGTACCGGGTCCCCTTCGGCGGAATTCATGTCTTCATTGGCAAGATTGGTGAGCCGGGCCCTGAGCCGGATCTCTGCGCCGATCTCATCGAGACGGCTCAGCGCGCATAACCCGCCCGGGCCCTGCCTGCCTTGAAGCATGCTTTTGTAGGATGTGTCCATGGAGGGCTCTCTGATGGATCTGGATCTGGTGATGAGACGGCCGCCGGCTCTCACGGCGAGTCGTCCACAGATGAGTCAAACTCGTTGTATCAACTTCAAGATGGCAGGCTTATGGGTTGTTCCGATGGTGACAGTATTCCGGACCCGTTTGAGCCGCCGAGCCGGGTTGGAATCTTCATGGCCGGTGCACAGCCTGTTCAGAACCCTACCGCTGGGTCAGGAAACCCGGTGCCCTCGCCGGCTCAGGTGCTGATGGATCTCACGGACAAGATGACGGCCCTGTTGACCGCCACGGTTGACCCGGCGGATCAAGCTCAACATGACGCGGAGGTGGCGCAGTTAAAGTTAGATCTAGTGAAAGTCAAGGAGGATCTGGCGGCGGAAGGGATCAGGATGGCTGCGGAGAGGGCGGCTCTCGACGCCCAGACTCAGTTGATTCAGGCGCAGTCCTTCCGGCTCACGATGGATCAGAACGCGTCCAATGAGGTCATGAGAAGGAGGCATCAAAAGGCCCAGTCTCGACTCCCTCCGGTCTACGATCCTCGAAACCTCTTCAACACGCCAGGTGCAGGGTCTAGTATCCCGCCGGGGATCCTAGTGCCCGGGTCTGGGACCCCTGTTCAGCCACAAGTGATGGGGCCTCCTCCGGTGAACCCTGCCCCGCCTCAATATGTGCCAATACCACCGGGTCATTATGCTAACCCGCTGGAGAACATGGTCGCCGCAGCAGCACGGCTGGCGGCTCTCCCAATTGACGGCGACTCTCCAACGGCTATTGAAACCCGCCGGGTCAGAGAATTCCTTCAGACAGTGCTGGCGCAGCAAGAGGCGTACTCTTACAGCCGGGACAGGATCCATTCAACCCCTCGCCCAGGCCGGAGCCCGAGTTATAGCCGACACATGGTCTCAGCGACCGGCTCAAGTAATGTCCGACGCCGTGACCCGCCCCCTGGCCATGGCCCGGATCATAACGGAGCCTTTCACGCAACAGACCAAGACAGAGCGTGGCAAGAGGCGGAGCAGGTGCTTCAGTTGACGGCTTACCAGACACCCCCGGCTTATCCGACGACTTCCGTCGACGTAGGTATCCCTACGAGGACTGGAGGTGTCCCTTGTTTAGTGCCGGCTCTCCGCAATGAACGTCTACCCAAGGACTTCAAAGGGCCTAGGAAGGTGCCTAATTACACGGCTGACTTACAGCCCGGAGCCTGGATCGAGAGTTACGAGATGGCCATGGAATTGCTGGAGGTCAGCGAAGCAGCGATGGCCAAGTACTTCACCATGATGTTAGATTGGACTGCCCGCACTTGGTTGAAAGGGCTACCACCGAACTCCATCGGGTCTTGGGCTGAGCTGAAAGCCCGGTTCATCCAAAACTTCAAGGATACCTGTAGGCAGTCTATGTCAATTGTGGATTTGACTAACTGTAAACAGCAGGAGGGTGAGTCTACGACACATTGGGTTCGCCGGGTCAAAGAGATAATACATTCATCTGATAAGATGGATGCCGGCTCTGCAGTCTTAATGCTGGAACAGACTTGTCGTTTCCTGCCCTTGAAGATGAAACTCAGGCGGCTTAAGCGCGACTGCAATGATATGGGTACGCTGATGGCGGCTCTCGTCAAGTACGCCGACTCTGATAGTACCAAGGACCCCGCTTCAGATGATGAAAGGACAGGGAAGGGAAAGAAGAACGGCAATGGCAAGGGTCCTCAGCATAACCCGGGGAACCAAGGAGCTGGCAAGCGTAAGGCCGACGGCAGCCTAGAGTTTGTGGCCAACGCCAGCTCACAGGGGAATAACCAGCGACGCAAGGGGAGGCCACCTCCCCGAGCCGGCGGGTCAGGCCCGACGCTGGAGCAGCTGTTGAATGAGACTTGTCCAAGGCACAGCTCTAGGGAGAAGCCAGCTACTCATTTATGGAAGGATTGCGCGATCATGAAGGCCTTTAAGAATTCCAATGCCTTTAATGGCAACAATCGACCGGACGGCGGCTCAGGCGCTGGCGGTTTTCATGGCCCGGGCGGCGGCTCAAATTCTAATCCACAGAACGGTCCAGGGGGCTTTAATCAGCAGTCTGGCCAGGGTCATCAACAGCAGCAGGAAGGTTATGAGACCAATCCAAAGCAGCTTAACGGTGGATAGTATCATGTATTTACCACCAGTCTGTGTAAGCGAGATCAGAAGCTTCATAAGAGGGTTGTGAATGCTGTTGAGCCGGCGGTTCCACGCTATTTAAGATGGTCGGAGCAGCCTATTGTGTGGAGTAGGGAGGGTCACCCTCCCCGGGTTGATAATCCGGGTCACTTGGCCCTGGTGGTGGCTCCTCAGGTGGGAGGATATAAGTTCACTAAGGTGCTCATGGATGGAGGCAGCAGCATCAACATCCTCTATTATGAGACTTTCCGTCGTATGGGGTTGATTGATAAGAACCTTAGCCAGTCAAACACTATTTTCCATGGTGTGGTGCCTGGTAAGTCGGCTTATCCAGTTGGCAAGATCGAGTTGGAAGTGGCCTTTGGAGACGAGTACAACTACAGGGTGGAAAAACTGACCTTTGAGGTGGTCAAGATAAGAAGTCTGTATCATGCCATATTTGGGCGGCCGGCTTACGCCAAGTTCATGGCACGGCCGTGTTACGTGTATTTACAGCTCAAGATGCCGGGTCACAATGGGACCATTACGGTTCACGGCAGCCAGAAGGTGGCCTTGGCGTGTGAGGAAGGTGATGCAGCTTATGCAGAATCTGTTTGTGCAACAGAGGAGTTGAAATTTTACAAGGACAATGTTGACCCAACGGATATGACCTCTCTGAAAAAGCCGACTACGGAGCATGAGCCGACAATGAAATTTAAGTCGGCTAATGAGACTAAACTTGTTGATTTCGTTCCAGGCGATTCATCTCAGCAGTTTAGCATCAGTGCCAGTCTGGATCCAAAATAGGAAAGCGCGCTCATCGAGTTCATCCGTGAGAATAGGGACATTTTTGCATGGAAACCTTCTGACATGCCAGGTGTACCTAGAGAACTCGCTGAGCACACTCTCAATGTTGATCCGAAATTTAAGCCGGTCAGGCAATTCCTTCGGCGGTTTAATGAAGAGAGGCGGAAAGCCATTGGTGAAGAGGTGGCCCGGCTCTTGGCGGCCGGGTTTATTGTTGAAGTCTTTCACCCAGAGTGGTTAGCTAACCCGGTGCTCGTGCTCAAGAAGAATGGCACCTGGCGGATGTGTGTGGACTACACGGACTTAAACAAGGCATGCCCGGCTGATCCTTTTGCCCTTCCCCGTATTGATCAAATCATTGATGCTACGGCGGGTTGCGAGCGCTTAAGTTTCTTGGATGCTTATTCTGGATACCATCAGATCAAAATGGCAGTTAAGGACCAGGAGAAGACGGTGTTCATCACTCCCTTTGGAGCCTTCTGTTATGTGTCTATGCCTTTTCGACTCAAGAGTGCACAAGCGACTTATCAGCGTTGCGTGCAGAACTGTCTTCATAACCAGATTGGGCGCAATGTTCATGCTTATGTGGATGATATTGTGGTTAAGTCCAGGGAGAAGGAAACCTTGATAGATGATCTGAGGGAAACCTTTGATAATCTCCAGGTCTACAAGATGATGCTTAACCCGGCCAAGTGTGTTTTTGGTGTTCCTGCAGGTAAGCTCTTGGGTTTCTTGGTTCTAACAGAGGCATTGAAGCTAACCCGGAGAAGATCAAGGCAATCACCTCTCTGGCTAAGCCGGCGTGTATAAACGACGTCCAGCGCCTGGCGGGTCGTATCGCTGCTTTAAGCCGGTTTATAAGCCGTTTGGGTGAGAAAGCCATGCCCTTGTATCAGTTGATGAGGAAAACTAATGACTTTGTCTGGAATGATGCTGCTAATACTGCTTTTGAGGATTTGAAGAGACAGCTGGCAGAGCCCCCAGTCCTTGCTGCTCCGGTTGACATGGAGCCTTTATTACTGTATGTAGCTGCTAACGCACGGGCCGTCAGTGTGGCTGTGGTGGTGGAGCGCAAGGAAGAGGGTAAGGAGCATCCGGTTCAGCGGCCGGTTTACTACGTCAGTGAAGTGCTCATTGAGTCCAAACAGCGGTATCCTCATTGGCAGAAGCTTGTTTATGGTGTGTTCATGGCAAGCCGGAAGCTTAAGCACTATTTTCAGGGTCACCCTATCACTGTGGTTAGTTCTGCTCCCCTTGGAGATATCATCCAAAACAGAGAAGCTACAGGGAGAGTGGCTAAGTGGGCTATAGAGCTTGGGCCTCATGGTCTAAAATACTTACCACGCACTGCTGTTAAATCTCAAGCTTTGGTCGATTTCATCAACGATTGGACAGAGCTACAAGTGCCCGAGGAAAAGCCGGATAATACATATTGGACTATTCACTTTGATGGGTCCAGGCAGTTGGAGGGCTCGGGGGCTGGAGTTGTATTGGCTTCCCCTAAAGGTGACAAGTTTCATTATGTGCTACGGTTGATGTTTCCTTGCACCAACAATGCGGCTGAGTACGAGGCCTTGCTCCATGGTCTTCGGATGGCTAAGGAGATGAGCTTGAGCCGGGTAAGGTGCTTCGGCGACTCAGATTTAGTGGCTCAACAAGTATCAGGCAAGTGGGATTCCAAGGACCCCCTAATGGCGGCTTATCGCCGTGAAGTTGATGCCATTGCTGGACACTTTCAGGGTTACCAGGTAGAGCACATCGATCGCAGGAAGAACGAGGCGGCTGATGCTTTAAGCCGGCTGGGCTCTCAGCGAAAGCCGGTGCCGCCTAATACTTTCCTGGACGTCTTGCATAACCCTTCTATTAAGTTGCCTACAGAGGAAGACTTGGCTGTCCCTGACCCGGAGGCACAATTGGTGGCGGCTCTCCACATCATCCCGGACTGGACAGTGCCCTATCTGGCTTACATGACCCGGGGAGATTTGCCTGAGGATGAAACTTTGGCCAGACAAATAACCCGGCGGTCTAAGTCAATGGTTGTTATCAATGGTGAGCTGCATCGCCGCAGTGTTACGGGAGCGTTTCAGCGTTGTGTCTCCCCTGAGGAAGGTCAAGAAATCTTGCGCGAGATTCATGAAGGGGATTGTGGCCATCGTGCCGGCTCAAAATCCCTTGTGGCCAAAGCTTTTCGTCATGGTTTTTATTGGCTGACGGCTCATGCTGATGCGGAGGACTTGGTCAGTAAGTGCGATGGTTGCCAGAGGTTCTCGCAACGGGCTCATGTGCCGGCTCAGGAGCTGAGGATGATACCAATTACTTGGCCATTTGCGGTCTGGGGGCTCGATATGGTTGGGCCTTTTAAAAGGTCCAAGGATAAGAAGACCCACCTCTTGGTGGCAGTTGACAAATTCACAAAGTGGGTTGAAGCAGCACCAGTTAGCAAGTGTGATGCAGCCACGGCGATTCAGTTCATGAAAAGGGTGATATTTCGTTTTGGCTTTCCACACAGCATTATAACTGACAATGGTACCAATCTGTCCAAGGGCGCCATGGAGGAGTTTTGTCAACGAGAGCATATTCGACTTGATGTTTCATCAGTGGCTCACCCTCAATCCAATGGTCAAGCTGAGAAGGCTAATCAGGAGATTCTGAAAGGCATCAAGCCCCGGCTTTTGGTCCCTTTGCAAGGGACGCCGGGTTGTGGGTGGAGGAGTTACCCTCCGTGTTATGGAGCATCAATACTACTCCTAACAGGTCTACAGGTTTCACGCCTTTCTTCATGGTTTATGGAGCGGAAGCAGTCCTCCCCAGTGACATCCGTCATGACCCGCCCCGAGTGGCGGCTTATGTTGAGGCGGATAATGAACAGGCGCGCCAAGATGCTCTTGACTTGTTGGACGAACAGCGTGATGTGGCAGCCGCTCGATCAGCGATTTATCAACAAGACCCGCGCCGTTATCACAGTCGCCGGGTTAAGTCCCGGGTCTTCCAGGAAGGTGATCTGGTGCTCTGGCTCATCCAAGATCAGACAGATGCGCACAAGCTATCCCCGCCTTGGGAAGGACCCTTTGTGGTCAGCAAGAACTTGCACAACGGGTCATATTACCTCATTGACATTCGGGAGCACAAAGATTCACGTAAGTCGGAGGAGGAGACCCGTCGGCCGTGGAACATAGCTCAGCTTCGGCCTTATTACACTTGAGCCACCGGCTCTCATAATGTACATATTTCTATAAGCCATGTATATATTATGATAAGCAATAAAGCAGGACCTCTGTCCTTTTTCTCCTCCAAAGGTAAATGTGTTGTTTCCATTACAAGATCACATGGTAACTTGGAGGTGGATCCGGCTTATGATCGTATTTGAATCTAGCCGTATGCAATATAATCACTTGGGGGCTTCCTGTTCAAACATAGGTCGTCTTCGAACCAAAGAGAACATAGCTGTCGATACCCATTTGATTGGCAAAGTGCCGAGCTCATTGGGGAGTTTTCTTTGATCATATTTGAATCATAGCTCAACCCCCTTTGGGAACCGACGTGGATCGTATTCGAATCAGCGTCGTTAAACAACTCTTAAGGTCATTTGGGGGCTTCCTGTTCAAACATGGGTCGTATTTGAACCAAAGAGAACATAGCTGTCGGTACCCTCTTGATCGGCATCGCCAAACCCACTGGGGGCTATATGATCGCATTCGAATCTTAGCTTAACCCCTTTGGGCCGGGTCTCTGGTCGTATTCGAACTGGAAGCCCCTGAGTTTGATTTTCTGATTTACAACAAGTTTTTCTGGTTGTATCAACAGTGTACACGGCGGTTCTTGTTCCGCCGGCTTAACTTTGATTCACAGTGCTAGTCGCACACAATCAGCATTATCAAGACTGGTAAACCGGAGTTGAGGTACCAACCTTATTATCCGGGTTATATAAACCGGAATTGTACTTGAAGGCCTGTAAGTGTGTTATTACGGTTATATTAAGGACATAATTAAGGACCAGTCTTTCGTGACTTAGATTTATATTCCGGGTTATATGTATGAGACTAGGATTCTCGGTGCGGTAAGCCGCCTAGAGACTTGTGATTTGTTTTTCTATGCAGGATAGTTAAAGACAGCTATTTGAGCTTAAGGAAAATGAATGATCAATTATGACCCGGAGGAATATAAGGAAGCAACTTCAATGGAATTAAGCATTCAGCACGTGCACGATGGCACGACAAAGTTAAAATGTTGGTCCTATTCTATTGCAAGACTCCCCGAGTCCAAAAGGGTGAAGCATTGTTTAACAAGCCGCCTAAAGAGTCAAGATGCTTGCCGGGTCGAAGCTTCCGGCTCATCCCTCTCCGCTCCTCCGGCTGTTCCCAAGACCAAGAAGGTTGACGATTTCCAGTCAATGCCGCTCAAAGCTTCAAATCGAGCTTCTTCATCAATTAACCCAGCCGGGTCAATTTCCGGGGCAAAGGTGTGCTTACGAGTCGGCGGGACTAAGCTGATGGCTTCATAACGCGGAGTGGGGATCCTCTGCTTCTCTGCATCGTAGCCCGGCTGGTACTTGGTCAGATCAGTGTCATTCCCAATCAGGGTGGCCACCGGGCGTACGATCTTCACACAGGCAGCAAAGTCCTTTTGGTCGAAAGGGGTGCTGTCTTCCTTCAAGCTGGGGTAACCAAGTGCAATATCCGTCGGGTCTAGATCGGGAAGGAAAGCCTTGGCCCGGCTCAGAGCAGCTATGGCTACGGCTCTTGCAGAGGCCCGTCGCAGCTCTTGGACACGCTGAGGAAGAATGGTAAGCCGGCGAAGAACTTCCGCCAGGTGAGTCGGAACCTCATTGGATAGGGCCACCACGGCCGAAGCGCGCTGTGACACGGTGTAGAGTTGCTCCACCAGGGTGTACACGGCCTTCAGCTTGGTCAGCACGTTCTGATTGAGGTTGGCGCTTCTGGGGCCTGTTTAACAGAGTAAGATAAGCCGCTGGCAATGATGGGAGTTATGAGACATGAAAATTATAAACTTGACGAAAGCCGGTGGAATGACTTACCGAAGATTGCGGCGACCATCTGTGACACATGGCGCTTTAAGCCAGAGATTTCGGCGGTTCTCTCCGTCAGAGCCTTCTCCGCCTGTTCGGCCCGGCTCACCAGAGTAGCCTTCTCTTCGGCCCAAGTCTTCCTTTCAGCTTCAAAGTTCTTCTTCAGCTTCTCTTGAGCAGCAATACTGGACTCAAATTTGGCGTTGGCCTTCCGGGTCTCAGTTTCCTGCGTCCTCAGGCAGTTCTTCAGATTAGATATATCAGCCTCAAACTTCTTGCAAGCAGCCTGCACAATTTCCGAGTTATAGTATGAACAGTTATTATGCAATTTTAAAGTCCCAAGCACTTTTCAAGCAAAGACACTTGGCACTTGGGGGCTAATGCATGTCGAAAGCCTCTATCTACAAATTACCGGTTCATGGAAGTAAGCCGGAAGTTAAGTCTACAACATATTCTATCATAAGTAGTAGACTTGGGGGCTAGAGTATGGTAAAGAGGATTATGCAGTAAGCAGTAAAGTAGTACCTCAGACTTCTGGTGTATCTGCTTCACCATGTCAATCTCCAAGTCCCGGCTGTTGTGCACTTGATTGACATAGCCGGAGATGATCTCTCCAATGCTCAGATTGGCGTAGTTGGTGACATCCAGCTTGGCCCGGTGGCGCTCTAGCTACTCTTCCTTCGCAGAGCACTTAGCCAGCGCAGTGGGTCTCCCCGGCTCGACAAACTCCGTCCGGGTGATTACCACGTCCGGGTCATCGGCCGGCTGAGCCGGGCTGGAGATATCCGGGTTGGTGGAAGTCTCCATGGCTGGCTCATCAGTTGGAATGGTGGCGTCAGGAGCAGAAGCAGCTGGCGGCTCTTGAGCTGAAACCTCCGGCTCAGGCAAGACCGTCTCTTCGACCGGCTTATTCTTCTTTGCTCTTTTACTGAGCTTTGCTTGAGCACTGAAAGGACACAAGGTTAGTACAAAAGTGTGAGTAAAGATAAGCACAGCAAGAGATGATCATCATTACCCGGGTACGGTCTTGAAAGCCGGCAGGTTCGATTGCATAGAGTCACCAGAGGAGGGTGAAGTTTCCTGATAATTTGAATCGGAAGAGTTGAGCGGTTGACGTATAACACCCGCCAAAGGAGGAAAAGGATATAAGTTGGAGATAACCTCGGTCCGGCGCTTCCTTGACGCCTCAGGTAAACCGGAGGAGAGGTCAGCATCCTTGTTGGTCCGGGTGTGCCGCCGGCTCTCATGAATCTGTCGCTTCAAAACAAATTGAGGATCTTGATAAGCTAAAGGATGTGAAAATCTTACTTTCCGGGTTACTCTTTGGACTTTCAGCCTTGTCAAGGGCTCCGAGTCGGAGGAAAGTGTCATTACCTCTTCGGTCACCGGGTTACTTGCTCCGGTGTCATCCTGCTGATGATCAGTATCAATAAGGTGGACAGGAATAAGCAAGAAATACAACAAGAGCTTACAGGTTCAGGGGTTACCTCTGACTCGGAGCTGTCACTTAGTTGAAGCAGCTCTGAGGCAGTAGGCCTGCTTCCCTTCTTGCCGGGAGCGGCTCTCCTGGCGGCTTTCTTAGCCTTCCTGGTCTTCTTGGCCGCCTCATGGTCATACTTGACCTTCCAGAATTTATCATCAGCCTGAAAAATACAATGAAGATTTCTTAAGGTTCAGATGAAAACTATTTAAAGGAGAGAATAAGATGTTCAGATCAGTGGCTTACTGCTGGGGCCGGGTTGGTCTTGCAGAAGGGGCTTAAGCCGGTCCTCCCGCAGTCTGCCAGGCTCTCATTCAGGAGGGCCTTGGTCATATCTTCAACAACGTCTTCAGGAAGATCGTTGCGGCTATGTCGCAGGGGCTCATCTTTCCGGCCCGTATAATCACACATTAAGCCAGGGCGGCGGTTCAAGGGGATCACCCGCCACGAGATCCAAACCCGGACCAGGTCAATGCCGTTGAGGCCGTTGCCCAGGAGAGCCTTGATCTTGTTGATGGTGGGGATCAGAGGTTGACGCTCCGCCAGAGATAGTTTGTCGGGCAGAGGGTGGCTTGGTTCCAGACGTACGGCACGAAAGCCGGGCAGAGGGCTCTCGTCAGTCGGAGACGTGTCCTGGCAGTAAAACCACGTCTGGTTCCAGTCCTTTGGATGGCTGGGCGGCTCAGCATACGAAAAGAGGCAGTCTCTCCGGCGTTGAATGGAGATTCCACCAAGTTCCAGGCTCGGTCCGTTGGCGCACTCATTCTGGCGGTTCAAATAGAATAGCTCTCTAAAGAGAAGAAGGCTGGGCTCTTCTCCAAGGTAGACTTCGCAGAACACTTGGAAGTTGCATATATTGGACACAGAGTTGGGTCCTATGTCCTGTGGCCGTAGATCAAAGAAACTCAGCACATCTCTAAAGAACTTTGAGCCGGGCGGTGCGAAGCCCCGGCTCATGTGATCCGCAAATATTACCACCTCCCCGTCCCTTGGCTGTGGTCTCTCCTCTGACGGGTCAGGGGCGCGGTAAGACATGACATCCTTCTTGGGCAGGTAACCCGTCTTCACAAAGTCCGCTAAGGTTTCATTAGTGACGTTGGACCTCATCCAGTTGCACGTGATGGGTGCTTTGGGAGCTTTGGGAGGCATGATGAAAGTCGGAAGCCTATGATAAAAAGGAATGTCCGGTTCAATTATAAGCCGGGGGAAGTTTACAGTTCAATGTTTAAAATGGCGGCTTATGAAGGGGCCTAATGACATATGGCTAAGTGCATCGGGTTATCTAAGCCGCTGGAGGTACTGAGAGTAATTCAATTGTCGACAGCTTTATCATAAATGAGCCGGAAAATTTTACGGCGCGTGGCTTCTTTGAGCCGGAAATGTAAGCCGCCATAGCTCAGCAGATGCAGTTTTTTACTAAGTGTGGTGAAAACAAGTTTCACAGATCGCAGTGAATATTTTGGATCAAAACGGTCGACTAAAAGGAAAAGTTTCTAGACCTAAAACAGATGCAGAAGAAGTTCATAAGTTCGAACGGAGCCTTTATGCAATGAGAAGGGATCTATGTACATTGGAAACGGGCGAGAAACAACTACCGCAACAGTTCTATAGTCTAAAGATCAAGAAAGGTGGTAAAAATGAAATCTACCGAGAACTCGTAAGGAATGGCGACGAACACGGGAAGAACAACAAGAACCCTAACGTGGATCTATTCTACGGAGTAACAAGGGCTTACAGGTACTGGAGAGTTGCGGAGGTCGCCGCCATTTATCTGATCACGTCAGGTTGATGCAGTGGCCTGAGTCGGTGAAGACAGGAAGACCCGCGGCGGCGGCGGCGATGGAGCTCGAGCAGGAGAACAGTGGCGAGAGGAGGAAGACGAGGGGCTGGAGGCTCATCGGGCCAGGCTATTTATAAGGTGAGGCTCATAAGTGCGCGCGAGAAACGAGGAGGTCACGCCGCGGTTATCTCACCATAAAAACGCCTCTATTTTCGGGACGGCAATTAAAGATAAGATCTGTCGTGGAATTGTCACGGCAGATGTCCTCGAGTTAGGACTTAGTCGTGGAGCCATCGCAATTAGGAAGCTTGAAGGGGTTAAGTGGGACAAGGAACACGAGGGTTTATACAGGTTCGGCCCCTTACGGTGAAGGTAAAAGCCTACGTCCAGTTGAGGTGGTATTAATCAGGGTTTCGATAACCAGGGAGCTAAACAGCTATGCCCGGCTCTCGATCAGATTGTTGTCGCCCCTAAACCGCTGCCGGGTCGTCCCTTTATATAAGGAGGTTGACACCCAGCGGCCCTTAGAGTCACGGCCGGCTCATAAGAGTGTCCGGCTCGGACTCTAAACAATACTTGCCTTATACTACAAGTTCTCCTATAACAATAAAGATTGTACTACGGGCTTTAAGCCATATCCGGGTCTCAGCCCATCTCTGGCCCATTATCTTGGAACTCGGCTCCGGGCTTCTGGCAATGACCCTACAAGTAACCCGGCCCTCCTGGCGGGTGACTCCAAGGTCTATATCCTCAACATTAGGCCCCAGATTGACTTGAGCCGGCTCGTGTCAATCTTCAACTCTGCCGACAGAAAAAATCTCCGGCTTACCGTTCGTGTGAAGGCCATAACCCGGTGTGACGTCATTCTCCGGACTCCGGATAATCCGCCATGACGTCATCCTCCATTAAGTCCGTTTTTTACTCCCCCAGATCCGCAACGGATCTCTGCTGTTACTGTCTTTCCGAAAATCGAGGCACCGTGAGGGGGAGATAACCACGCCGTGGTCTCCTTGAATCTCGTGCCCACTTATGAATTACCTTATAAATAGGCCGGCCCGGCACTCTCTTCTCACACTCTCCTTCTTTCCTCGCGCTGTCGTTCCTCTGCCCGAGCTTCTGCCGCCGCCGCCGCCGTCGCGCCCCTGATCTTCATCGACCCGGCCGCTGCATCACCCTGACCCGGACCAGATAACGGCGGCGACCTTCGCTCTTCCTCAAGTCCGGTGAGTCTTCTCTTCCTTGCTAGAACAGATCTGCGGTAGGGTTCTTTCAGTTCTTCGTGTTCATCACCATTGCCCACAGACTCGGTAGTTCTTGTTGCCACTGTAGTTAGTTGATCTTTAACCTCGCGTAGAACCACTGCGGTAGAGGTTTGAGACCCATTTCATCTATAAGAAAACCCTCTTTTTACTGCATAAGAACTGTGTTCAACCTCAAGAACTTCTTCTGCCTCTGTTTCTTAGGTCTAGAAAATTTTCACCTCGCCCGACCATTTTGATCCGAAAAAGTTACTGCAATATGTGAAATCCGTTTTACCATACTTAATAAAAACTGCAACCCTTGAATCTTGGCGGCTTATGCTTCCGACTTAAAGAAAACACGCGTCGTAGAACTTTCCGGTTTAAACAGAACCATGCTCCGTAGAATCCTCTGACTTAACTGCAGTAAGCCGTAGATGACCAACTTATCCTGAAAACTCCGACGGCTTAGATAACTCATCGTATCAATATATATCATTAGTTCCCTTCATAAGTCGTCACTGTAGTTTGAATGATAATCCCCGGCTTATAATTAACCCGGACACTTTTCTCTTCCTCATAGACCACCAACCGTCACCATGCCTCCCAAGGCTCCCATCACTTGCAACTGGATGAAATCCAACGTCACCGAAGAGACCCTGGCTAACTTTGTTAAGTCCGGATATCTGCCCAAGAAGGAAGTGATGTCCTACCGTGCCCCTGACCCGTCCGAAGAAAGACCTCAGCCGAGGGACGGGGAGGTAGTGATCTTTGCAGACCATATGAGCCGGGGCTTCGCACCGCCCGGCTCAAAATTCTTCCGGGACATGCTCAACTTCTTTGACCTTCGGCCTCAGGATATAGGACCCAATTCCATATCCAACATCTGCAACTTCCAAGTTTTTTGTGAAGTATATCTTGGAGAAGAGCCGAGTCTGCTGCTCTTCAGAGAGCTGTTTTATTTGAACCGCCAAAATGAGTGCGCAAACGGTCCAAGTCTAGAGCTAGGCGGCATCTCCATTCAACGGCGCAAGGACTGTCTATTTCCTTACGCAGAACCGCCAAGTCACCCCAAGGACTGGAACATGACTTGGTTCTACTGCCAAGACACGTCCCCGGCTGATGAGAGCCCGCTGCCCGGCTTTCGCCCAACGCGCCTGGAGCCGACTCATCCGTTATCCGACAAGCTGACTGCCGTGGAACGCCAGCCTCTGCTTCCAACGATCAATAAGATCAAGGCCCTGCTAGGCAACGGTCTGAACGGAATAGACCTGGTCCGGGTCTGGATCTCATGGCGGGTGATCCCATTGAGCCGCCGCCCCGGCTTAATGTGTGAGTACACCGGGCGAAAGGATGACCCGCAGAGACACAGTCGCAATGATCTTCCAGAAGACGTTGCTGAAGAAGAGACCAAGGCTCTGTTAAACGAGAGCCTGGCAGACTGTGGAAAGACCGGGCTAGCCCCGTTCTGCAAGACCAATCCGGCTCCTGCGGTAAACCGCTGACCTTTAACCTTTCAACTTCTTTTACATGCCATCTTGCTAAGAATTCATTACTGTATTTCTCAGGCTGATGATAAATTCTGGCGGGTCAAGTATGACCATGAGGCGGCCAAGAAGGCCAGGAAGGCGAAGAAAGCCGCCAAGAGAGCCGCCCCTCGCAAAAAGGGAAGCAGACCCACTGCTTCGGAGCTGCTGCAATTAAGCGATAGCTCCGAGTCAGAGGTAACCCTTAAACCTTTAAACTCTTGCCATATTTGTTGTTTGCTGCTGTCCACTTTACCATCATTTTGCTTATTGACAGGATGACACCGGCGCCAGTAACCCGGTGATTGAAGAGGTAACATTACTCCCCTCCGACTCGGAGCCTTTGCCACAGCTGAAAGTCCGAAGGGTAACCCGGAAAGTAAGCTTTTCTCATCCATTAGCTCATCAAGACCCTCAATTTCTTTTGAAGCAGCAGGTTCACGAAAGCCGGCGTCTCACTCGGGCCCGCAAGGACACCGACCTCTCCGCCGGGTTACCCGACGCGACAAGGAAACGTCGCACCGAGGTCTTTTCTCACTTGTACCCTTTTCATCCGTTGGCGGGTGTTATCCGTCAACCGCTTAATTCTTCTGACTCCAATTACCAGGAGACCTCCCCGTCTTCTGGTGACTCCATGCAGTCGAGTCTGCCGGCCTTCAAAACTGCACCCGGGTAATAACAATCACCTTACATTACCTGTCTGTATTTACTGTTTGTATGCCTAACACTTCTGTCTTTTCAGTGCCCAGGCAAAGCTCACCAAAAGAGCAAAGAAGACCAGGTCAGCCGGAGTGCCGGACTTGCCTGAGCCGGAGACGACGGCTCAAGATCCGCCAGCCGCCTCCGAGGCCACCATTCCCATGGATACGGCGCCTGAAGCCCCTGCCCCGACCACCAAGACAACGACCGAAGCGTCAGCTAATCCGGAGGCCTCCGGCTCAACCCCACCGGCTAACGACCCGGACGTGGTAATTACCCGGACGGAGTATGTTGAGCCGGGGAGGCCGACCGCACTGGCCCAATGCTCCGCGAAGGGGGAGCTGCTGCGACCCCACCGGGCGAATCTGGATCTCTCGGGCTACCCCGATTTGAGCATTGGAGAGCTCGTTTCTGGCTACATCAGCCAGGTTCACAAGAGCCGGGACGCGGAGATCGCCATGGTCAATCAGATCCAACAAAAGTCTGAGGTAACCTTCTGCTGTCTTCTTACTTTCCGCATAGTGATCCTTGTCATGCTAGCCCCCAAGTCTATAACTTATACTTGGCATATGTTGTAGACTTAGAGTCCGGCTTACTTAATTGAACTAGCAGTACGTAGATAGACACGTTCAATATGGATTAGCCCCCAAGTGCCAAGTGTCTTTGCTTGGAAAGTGCTTGGGACTTATATAATGACTGTTTAATAACCCGGAAATATATACAGGCTACTGGCAAGAAATTTGAGTCGGACCTTGCGGGTCTCAAGAGCCGGTTAAAAACTCAAGAGATGGAGACCCAGAAGGCGAATGCCAAGTTTGTCTCCAGCATCGCCGCTCAGGAGAAATTGAAGACTGAATTCGACGCTGAGCGGAAGGCCTGGGCTGAGGAGAAAGCCGCACTGGTGACCCGGGCAGAACAGGCGGAGAAGGCCCTCACTGAGAAGACCGCTGAGCTCTCCGGTCTAAAGCACCAGGTTTCCCAAATGGTGGCTGCTATCTTCGGTAAGTCGCCTCACCGGCTTTCATCAAGTCTGCACATGTTACGATTCACCCTTGTCACCGGCTTACCTGACCTTTATTAAACAGGTCCCAGGAGTGCCAACCTCAACCAGAGCGTGGTCACCAAGCTAAAGGCCGTGTACACCCTGGTGGAACAACTCTACACCGGGTCACAGCGCGCCTTAGCTGTGGTGGCCCTATCCAATGAGGTGCCAACCCATCTGGCTGAAGTCCTGCGCCGGCTCGCAGTTTTGCCACAGCGAATCCAAGAGCTACGTCGAGCCTCCGCAAGATCCGGAGCAATTGCCGCGCTGAGCCGGGCCAAAGCCTTCCTGCCGGAGCTAGACCCGGCAGACATCGCCCTGGGTTACCCCAGCCTGAAGGAAGACGGCTCCACCTTCAACCAGAAGGATTTCGCGGCATGCGTGAAGGCTGTACGCCCGGTGGCCACCATCATCGGGAACGACACCGACTTAACCAAGTATCAGCCGGGGTACAACGCGGAGAATCAGAGGATTCCAACCCCTCGCTATGAAGCTCTTAGTCTGATTCCTCCGGCTCGCCAACACACCTACGCCCCCGAGATTGACCCGGCTGGGTTAATTGACGAAGAAGCTCAGTTCGAAGCTCTCAGCGGCATCAACTGGAAATCGTCGACCTTCGAAGCCTTGGGATCAGCCGGAGCAGAAGATGAGCCGGGGACTTCGACTCAGCAGGCGTCATAAACCGGCTAGCGGCTCACCAAACAACGCTCCACCCTTGAAACTTTGAAAGATTTTTGTAATAGAATAAGTGCAACAATTTATCTCTGTCGTGCCATCGTGCACGTAATGAATGCTGAAATCCTTTGAAGTCATTCTTTTGATGCTCCTCCGGGTCATAATTATCCTTCGTGCTTCTCAACCTTTAAAAAAGTACCTTCAAGCATCTGCATAGAAAGGTAAATCACAAGTCTCAAGACGGCTTACCACCCTCCGGATTAAATGACCCGGGTAGCATGGTTGGTATCTTAACTCTAATGGACTTGTCTTGATGACATCCAGGATGTTCAATTAACAAGATAACTCCAAAATTAAGCCGGTCAAGCGAAACCCGGCCATGCACACGTTGTCATAATCAGAGTAGACTTTGCGATAAATCGGAACTTAGGGGCTTCCAGTTCGAATACGACCAGAGACCCGGCCCGAAAGGGGTTTAAGCCAAGATTCGGATACGATCATATAGCCCCCAATGGGTGTGGCGATGCCAATCAAGAGGGTACCGACAGCTATGTTCTCTTGGGTTCGAATACGACCCATGTTTGAACAGGAAGCCCCCAAGTGATTCTGAAAATTGTTTAACGACGCTGATTCGAATACGATCCACGTCGGTTCTCAGAGGGGTTACACTATGATTCAAATATGACCAAAGGCAACCTCCCAATGAGCTCGACACTTTGCCAATCAAATAGGTATCGACAGCTATGTTCTCTTTGGTTCGAATACGACCCATGTTTGAACAGGAAGCCCCCAAGTGATCTTACTGCTTACGGCTAGACTCAAATGCGATCATAAGCCGGATCCTCCTTTCAAATTAGTATGACACGTATATTTGGAGGAGAAAAAAGGACAGAGGTCCTGCTTTATTGCTTATCATAATATATATATGTCTGAGATAAATATGTACACCACAAGAGCCGGTAGCTCAAGTGTAATAAGGCCGAAGCTGAGCGATATTCCACGGCCGACGGGTCTCCTCAGATTTACGCGAATCTTTACGCTCCCGAACATCAATGAGGTAATATGACCCGTTGTGCAAGTTCTTACTGACCACAAAGGGCCCTTCCCAAGGTGGGGATAATTTGTGTGCATCTGTTTGATCCTGGATGAGCCGGAGCACAAGGTCGCCTTCCTGGAAGACCCGGGTTTTGACCCGGCGGCTATGATAACAGCGCAGGTCTTGTTGGTAAATCGTTGAACGGGCTGCTGCCACATCACGTTGTTCATCCAACAAGTCCAGAGCAACTTGGCATGCCTGTTCATTGTCCGTCTCAACATAAGCCGCCACACGAGGTGAATCGTGACGGATGTCGCTCGGGAGGACCGCTTCTGCCCCATAAACCATGAAGAAAGGCGTGAAGCCAGTAGACCTGTTAGGAGTAGTGTTGATGCTCCATAAGACAGAAAGTCTCATAATAGAGGATGTTGATGCTGTTGCCTCCATCCATGAGTACCTTTGTGAACTTATAGCCTCCCACCTGAGGAGCCACCACTAAGGCCAGGTGGCCCGGGTTATCCACCCGGGGAGGGTGATCCTCCCTACTCCACACTATGGGCTGCTCAGACCACCGTAAGTAGCGTGGAACCGCTGGCTCAACAGCGTTAACAGCCCTCCTGTGAAGCTTCTTGTCTCGTTTGCACAAACTAGTGGTGAACACGTGATACTGTCCACCGCTAAGCTGCTTTGGGTTGGTCTGATAACCCCCCTGCTGCTGTTGATGACCCTGACCAGACTGTTGATTAAAGCCCCCTTGACCGTTCTGAGGACCGGAATCTGACCCATTGCCCGGGCCATGAAAGCCGCCAGCGCCTGAGCCGCCACCCGGACCATTGTAGTCTCCAGCGGGTTATTATAATGGCCCGGGGGTATTGGCACATATTGAGGCGGGGCGGGGGGCCCCTGGGGAGGCCCCATCACTCGTGGTTGAATAAGGGGTCCAGATCCGGGTGCTACGACCCCCGGCGGGTGACTAGACCCTGCACCCGGTGTGTTGAAGAGGTTGCGCAGATCGTAAACCGGCGGGAGTCGAGATTGAGCCTTTTGATGCCTCCTTCTCATGACCTCATTGGCCGCGTTCTGATCCATCGTGAGTTGGAAAGACTGCGCCTGAATCAGCTGAGTCAGGGCATCGAGAGCCGCCCACTCCGCAGCCAGTCTGATCCCTTCCGCTGCAAGGTCCTCTTTAGCTTTTATCAGATCCAATTTTAGCTGTGCCACCGCCGCATCATGCTGAACTTGATCCGCCGGGTCGACCGTGGCGGTTAACAGGGCCGTCATCTTATCCGTGAGATCCATCAGCACCTGAGCCGGGGAAGGCACCGGGTTTTCCGATCCGGCAGCGGGGTTCTGAACAGGCTGCGCACCAGCCATAAAAACTCCGACCTGACTTGGCGGCTCAAAAAGGTCCGGAATACTATTGCCATCGGAATAACTCATGAGCCTGCCATCTTGAAGTTGGTACAACGAGTTTGAATCATCAGCGGCCGACTCGCCGTCAGAGCCGGCGGCCGCCTCATCCCCAGACCCAGATGGATCAGAGGGCCCTCCGTGGATGCATCCCACAAAAGCGCGCTTTAAGGCAGGCCGGGCCCGGGCGGGTCGTGCGCGCTGAGCCGTTTCGATGAGACCGGCACGGAGATCCGGCTCGGGCCAGGCTCTCCAATCTTGCCGATGAAGACATGAATTCCACCGAAGGGGACCCGGTACCCGTACTCCACTGAGCCGGCGTCGGGGCCCCAGTCCGCATCGTCGATGTAGAGCTTGCCGCGACGACTCTTGGTCATCCGGCCCACAGCGTATCCCTTGAGCCCTTCGAAGCTGCCCTTCAAGAACTCAAATCCACCGTGCGCCAGCCCCACGGTGGGCGCCAACTGTCGTGGAATTGTCACGGCAGATGTCCTCGAGTTAGGACTAGTCGTGGAGCCATCGCAATTAGGAAGCTTGAAGGGGTTAAGTGGGACAAGGAACACGAGGGTTTATACTGGTTCGGCCCCTTACGGTGAAGGTAAAAGCCTACGTCCAGTTGAGGTGGTATTAATCAGGGTTTCGATAACCAGGGAGCTAAACAGCTATGCCCGGCTCTCGATCAGATTGTTGTCGCCCCTAAACCGCTGCCGGGTCGTCCCTTTATATAAGGAGGTTGACACCCAGCGGCCCTTAGAGTCACGGCCGGCTCATAAGAGTGTCCGGCTCGGACTCTAAACAATACTTGCCTTATACTACAAGTTCTCCTATAACAATAAAGATTGTACTACGGGCTTTAAGCCATATCCGGGTCTCAGCCCATCTCTGGCCCATTATCTTGGAACTCGGCTCCGGGCTTCTGGCAATGACCCTACAAGTAACCCGGCCCTCCTGGCGGGTGACTCCAAGGTCTATATCCTCAACAAGATCCGTTGCGGATATGGTGGAGTAAAAAATGGACTTAATGGAAGATGACGTCACGGCGGGTTACCCGGAATCCAGAAGATGACGTCACGACGGGTTATAGCCTTCACACAATTGTAAGCCGGAGATTTTCTGTCGAAAGGATTGAAGATTGACATGAGCCGGCTCAAATCAATCTGGGGCCTAATGTTGAGGATATAAACCTTAGAGTCACCCGCCCGGAGGGGCCGGGTTACTCATAATGGTCATCGCCTGAAGCCCGGCGCCAAGCTTGTTGTCGGCGGGCCAAAGATGGGCTTAAGACCCGGAGATGGCTTAAGGCCCGTAGTTACAAACGCCATTATGGTAGAACTTGTAGTGTAAGGCAAGAATAGTTGAGAGTCCGAGCCGGACACTCTTATGAGCCGGCCATGACTCTGAGAGCTGCTGGGCGTCAACCTCTCTATATAAAGGGACGACCCGGCGGCGGTTTAGGGACAAGAAAGATCTGATCAAGAGCCAGGCATAGCAACAAGCTCCCTGCTCATCGAAACCCTAATCAATACCACCTCAACTGGACGTAGGCTTTTACCTTCACCGTAAGGGGCCGAACCAGTATAACCCTCGTGTTCCTTGTCCCGCTTAACCCCTTTAAGCTTCCCAGCTGCGATGGCTCCACGACTAAGTCCTAGCTCGAGGACATCTGCCGTGAAAATTCCACGACACTTTCTTTAGAACTGCACCAACTGACAGCTCCACCGTTCAATATAAACACGTATCCGGTTTGCGATTTAGAATCGTCCGGATCAGTGTCAAAGCTTGCATCGACGTAACCATTTACGACGAGCTCTTTGTCACCTCCATAAACGAGAAACATATCCTTAGTCCCTCTCAAGTATTTCAGGATGTTTTTGACCGCTGTCCAGTGATCCACTCCTAGATTACTTTGGTACCTCCCTGCTAAACTAATAGCAAGGCACACATCAGGTGTGGTACACAACATTGCATACATGATAGAGCCTATGGCTGAAGCATAGGGACCATCTTTCATTTTCTCTCTATCTTCTGCATTGGTCGGGCATTGAGTCTTACTCAACTTCACACCTGTAACACAAGCAAGAACCCTTTCTTTGCTTGATCCATTTTGAACTTCTTCAAAACTTTGTCACGGTATGTGCTTTGTGAAAGTCCTATTAAGCGTCTTGATCTATCTCTATAGATCTTGATGCCCAATATATAAGCAGCTTCACCGAGGTCCTTCATTGAAAAACTCTTATTCAAATATCCCTTTATGCTATCCACAAATTCTATATCATTTCCGATCAACAATATGTCATCCACATATAATATCAGAAATGCTACAGAGCTCCCACTCACTTTCTTGTAAATACAGGCTTCTCCAAAAGTCTGTATAAAACCATATGCTTTGATCACACTATCAAAACATTTATTCCAACTCCGAGAGGCTTGCACCAGTCCATAAATCGATCGCTGGAGCTTGCACACTTTGTTAGCTCCCTTTGGATTGACAAAACCTTCCGGTTGCATCATATACAACTCTTCTTCCAGAAATCCATTCAGGAATGCAGTTTTGACATCCATTTGCCAAATGTCATAATCATAAAATGCGGCAATTGCTAACATGATTTGGACGGACTTAAGCATCGCTACGGGTGAGAAAGTCTCATCATAGTCAACCCCTTGAACTTGTCGAAAACCTTTTGCAACAAGTCGAGCTTTATAGGCAGTAACATTACCGTCAACGTCAATCTTCTTCTTGAAGATCCATTTATTCTCGATGGCCTGCCGATCATCGGGCAAGTCAACCAAAGTCCACACTTTGTTCTCATACATGGATCCCATCTCAGATTTGATGGCTTCAAGCCATTTTGCAGAATCTGGGCTCACCATCACTTCTTCATAGTTCGTAGGTTCGTCATGGTCTAGTAACATAACCTCCAGAACATGATTACCGTACCACTCTGGTGCGGATCTTACTCTGGTTGACCTACGAGGTTCAGTAACAACTTGATCTGAAGTTTCATGATCATCATCATTAACTTCCTCATTAATTGGTATAGACGTCACAGGAACCAGTTTCTGTGATGAACTACTTTCCAATAAGGGAGCAGGTACAGTTACCTCATCAAGTTCTACTTTCCTCCCACTCACTTCTTTCGAGAGAAACTCCTTCTCTAGAAAGGATCCATTCTTGGCAATGAATGTCTTGCCTTCGGATCTGTGATAGAAGGTGTACCCAACAGTTACCTTTGGGTATCCTATGAAGACACATTTCTCCGATTTGGGTTCGAGCTTATCAGGTTGAAGCTTTTTCACATAAGCATCGCAGCCCCAAACTTTAAGAAACGACAACTTTGGTTTCTTGCCAAACCATAGGTCATAAGGCGTCGTCTCAACGGATTTTGATGGTGCCCTATTTTAACGTGAATGCGGCCGTCTCTAAAGCATAACCCCAAAACGATAGCGGTAAATCAGTAAGAGACATCATAGATCGCACCATATCTAGTAAAGTACGATTACGACGTTCGGACACACCATTACGCTGTGGTGTTCCGGGTGGCGTGAGTTGCGAAACTATTCCGCATTGTTTCAAATGTAGACCAAACTCGTAACTCAAATATTCTCCTCCACGATCAGATTGTAAAAACTTTATTTTCTTGTTACGATGATTTTCAACTTCACTCTGAAATTCTTTGAACTTTTCAAATGTTTCAAACTATGTTTCATTAAGTAGATATACCCATATCTGCTTAAATCATCTGTGAAGGTGAGAAAATAACGATACCCGCCGCAAGCCTCAACATTCATTGGACCACATACATCAGTATGTATGATCTCCAATAAATGAGTTGCTCGCTCCATAGTTCCGGAGAATGGCGTTTTAGTCATCTTGCCCATGAGGCATGGTTCGCAAGTACCAAGTGATTCATAATCAAGTGATTCCAAAAGTCCATCAGTATGGAGTTTCTTCATGCGATTTACACCAATATGACCCAAACGGCAGTGCCACAAATAAGTTGCACTATCATTATCAACTCTGCATCTTTTGGCTTCAACATTATGAATATATGTATCACTACTATCGAGATTCATCAAAAATAGACCACTCTTCAAGGGTGCATGACCATAAAAGATATTAGTCATATAAATAGAACAACCATTATTCTCTGATTTAAATGAATAACCGTCTCGCATCAAACAAGATCCAGATATAATGTTCATGCTCAACGCTGGCACCAAATAACAATTATTTAGGTCTAATACTAATCCCGAAGGTAGATGTAGAGGTAGCATGCCGACGGCAATCACATCGACTTTGGAACCGTTTCCTACGCGCATCGTCACCTCGTCCTTAGCCAGTGTCCGCTTAATCCGTAGTCCCTGCTTCGAGTTGCAAATATTAGCAACAGAACCAGTATCAAATACCCAGGTGCTACTACGAGCTCTGGTAAGGTACACATCAATAACATGTATATCACATATACCTTTGTTCACCTTGCCATCCTTCTTATCCGCCAAATACTTGGGGCAGTTCCGCTTCCAGTGATCAGTCTGCTTGCAGTAGAAGCACTTAGTCTCAGGCTTAGGTCCAGACTTGGGTTTCTTCTCCTGAGCAGCAACTTGTTTGATGTTCTTCTTGAAGTTCCCCTTCTTCTTCCCTTTGCCCTTTTTCTTGAAACTGGTGGTCTTATTGACCATCAACACTTGATGCTCCTTCTTGATTTCTACCTCCGCAGCCTTTAGCATTGCGAAGAGCTCGGGAATCGTCTTATCCATCCCTTGCATGTTATAGTTCATCAAGAAGCTCTTGTAGCTTGGTGGCAGTGATTGAAGAATTCTGTCAATGACGCTATCATCCGGAAGATTAACTCCCAGTTGAATCAAGTGATTGTTATACCCAGACATTCTGAGTATATGCTCACTGACAGAACTATTCTCCTCCATCTTGCAGCTATAGAACTTATTGGAGACTTCATATCTCTCAATCCGGGCATTTGCTTGAAATATTAACTTCAACTCCTGGAACATCTCATATGCTCCATGACATTCAAAACGTCGTTGAAGTCCTGGTTCTAAGCCGTAAAGCATGGCACACTGAACTATCGAGTAGTCATCAGCTTTGCTCTGCCAGACGTTCATAACATCTGGTGTTGCTCCTGCAGCAGGTTTGGCACCTAGCGGTGCTTCCAGGACGTAATTCTTCTGTGCAGCAATGAGGATAATCCTCAGGTTACGGACCCAGTCCGTGTAATTGCTACCATCATCTTTCAACTTTGCTTTCTCAAGGAACGCATTAAAATTCAACGGAACAACAGCACGAGCCATCTATCTACAACAACATAGACATGCAAAATACTATCAGGTACTAAGTTCATGATAAATTTAAGTTCAATTAATCATATTACTTAAGAACTCCCACTTAGATAGACATCCCTCTAATCATCTAAGTGATCACGTGATCCAAATCAACTAAACCATAACCGATCATCACGTGAAATGGAGTAGTTTCCAATAGTGAACATCACTATGTTGATCATATCTACTATATGATTCATGCTCGACCTATCGGTCTCAGTGTTCCGAGGCCATATCTGCATATGCTAGGCTCGTCAAGTTTAACCTGAGTATTCTGTGTGTGCAAAAACTGGCTTGCACCCGTTGTAGATGGACGTAGAGCTTATCACACCCGATCATCACGTGGTGTCTGGGCAAGACGAACTTTGGCAATGGTGCATACTCAGGGAGAACACTTTTATCTTGAAATTTAGTGAGAGATCATCTTATAATGCTACCGTCAATCAAAGCAAGATAAGATGCATAAAAGATAAACATCACACGCAATCAATATAAGTGATATGATATGGCCATCATCATCTTGTGCTTGTGATCTCCATCTCCGAAGCACCGTCATGATCACCATCGTCACCGGCGCGACACCTTGATCTCCATCGTAGCATCGTTGTCGTCTCGCCAACTATTGCTTCTACGACTATCGCTACCGCTTAGTGATAAAGTAAAGCAATTATAGGGCGATTGCATTGCATACAATAAAGCCACAACTATATGGCTCCTGCCAGTTGCCGATAACTCGGTTACAAAACATGATCATCTGATACTACCTTGACCATACACATCACAACATGCCCTGCAAAAACAAGTTAGACGTCCTCTACTTTGTTGTTGCAAGTTTTACGTGGCTGCTACGGGCTGAGAAGGAACCGTTCTTACCTACGCATCAAAACCACAATGATAGTTCGTCAAGTTAGTGTTGTTTTAACCTTCTCAAGCACCGGGCGTAGCCACACTCGGTTCAACTAAAGTTGGAGAAACTGACACCCGCTAGTCACCTGTGTGCAAAGCATGGCGGTAAAACCAGTCTCGCGTAAGCGTACGCGTAATGTCGGTCCGGGCCGCTTCATCCAACAATACCGCCGAGCCAAAGTATGACATGCTGGTAAGTAGTATGACTTGTATCGCCCACAACTAACTTGTGTTCTACTCGTGCATATAACATCTACGCATAAAACCTGGCTCGGATGCCACTGTTGGGGAACGTGGTAATTTCAAAAAAATTCCTACGCACACACAGGATCATGGTGATGCATAGCAACGAGAGGGGAGAGTGTGTCCACGTACCCTCGTAGACCGAAAGCGGAAGCGTTAGCGCAACGCGGTTGATGTAGTCGTTGGTCTTCACGATCCGACCGATCAAGTACCGAACGCACGACACCTCCGAGTTCAGCACACGTTCAACTCGATGACGTCCCTCGAACTCTGATCCAGCCGAGCTTTGAGGGAGATTTCCATCAGCACGACGGCGTGGTGACGATGATGATGTTCTACCGACGCAGGGCTTCGCCTAAGCACCGCTACGATATGACCAAGGTGGATTATGGTGGAGGGGGCACCGCACACGGCTAAGAGATCCAAGGGATCAATTGTTGTGTCTCTAGGGGGTGCCTCCCTCCCCGTATATAAAGGAGTGGAGGAGGGGGAGGGGGCCGGCCACCCTTGGCAAGCCCAATGAGGAGTCCTACTCCCACCGGGAGTAGGACTCCCCCCTTCCATGTTGGAGTAGGAGAGGAGAGGGAAGGAGGGAGAGGGGGGAAAGAAAGGGGGACGCCGCCCCCTTCCTTGTTCAATTCGGACTTGGGGGGGAGGGGCGCGCGGCTGCCCCTTGGTCGCCTCTCCTCTTCCACTACTTGGGTCCATGAGGCCCAATAACCTCCGGGGGGTTCCAGTAACCCCCGGTACTCCGGTATATATCCGATAACCCCCGGAACCATTCCGATGTCCGAATGTAGTCGTCCAATATATCAATCTTCATGTCTCGATCATTTCGAGACTCCTCGTTATGTCCGTGATCACATCCGGGACTCCAAACTACCTTCGGTACATTAAAACACATAAACTCATAATATAACTGTCATCGAACTTTAAGCGTGCGGACCCTACGGGTTCGAGAACTATGTAGACATGACCGAGACACGTCTCCGGTCAGTAACCAATAGCGGAACCTGGATGCTCATATTGGCTCCCACATATTCTACGAAGATCTTTATCGGTCAAACCGCATAACAACATACGTTGTTCCCTTTGTCATCGGTATGTTACTTGCCCGAGATTCGATCGTCGGTATCTCAATACCTAGTTCAATCTCGTTACCGGCAAGTCTCTTTACTCGTTCTGTAATACATCATCCCGCAACTAACTTATTAGTTGCAATGCTTGAAAGGCTTATAGTGATGTGCAGTACCGAGTGGGCCTAGAGATACCTCTCCGACAATCGGAGTGACAAATCCTAATCTCGAAATACGCCAACCCAACAAGTACCTTCGGAGACACCTGTAAAGCACCTTTATAATCACCCAGTTACGTTGTGACGTTTGGTAGCACACAAAGTGTTCCTCCGTTAAACGGGAGTTGCATAATCTCATAGTCATCGGAACATGTATAAGTCATGAAGAAAGCAATAGCAACATACTAAACGATCAAGTACTAAGCTAACGGAATGGGTCAAGTCAATCACATCATTCTCCTAATGATGTGATCCCGTTAATCAAATGACAACTCATGTCTATGGCTAGGAAACATAACCATCTTTGATCAACGAGCTAGTCAAGTAGAGGCATACTAGTGACACTCTGTTTGTCTATGTATTCACACATATATTATGTTTCCGGTTAATACAATTCTAGCATGAATTATAAACATTTATCATGATATAAGGAAATAAATAATAAATTTATTATTGCCTCTAGGGCATATTTCCTTCACATGTTGTATTACTCTAGCAATTTGTTCATCAAGTAAATCACCAAGTGGCACATCATCATTATCAAGAAAGGTACTAGCATCATCATAAGCATGATCCAAAGCAGAAGTAGCATCATCAATAACTTGCGACATATCAAAATTGATAGCATGAGGTGGTGTTGCAAGTTTTCTTATAACAGAAGGTGAATCTAAAGCGGAACTGGATGGCGGTTCCTTGCCTCCCCTCGTCTTAGAGGGATAAATCTTAATCTTAGCATCCTTCAGATTCTTCATAGTGATAAATTGATAATAATCCCAAGTGACTCAACAAATATAGATATGCATCACGGCAATGGCGCCAGAAAAACGTCTTGATAACCCACAAGTATAGGCGATCGCAACAGTTTTCGAGGGTAGAGCATCCAACCCAAATTTATAGATTCGACACAAGGGGAGCCAAAGAATATTTGCAAGTATTAGCAGCTGAGTTGTCAAATCAACCACACCTAGAGATTAATTATGTGCAGCAACGTGATCAGTAGCAAACTAATATGATAGTTTTGATAATAGTGGCAGGATTAACAGTAACGATAACAATGATAGCAGTAGTTTTGTAACAAGTGCGACAGTAACAGCAGTTGTAGTAACTTAGCAAGATCAATATAAGATAAATTCGTAGGCATTGGATCGGTGACTTGTTGGATGATATTCATCATGAGACAGTTATAACCTAGGGCGATACGACACTAGCTCCGGTTCATCAACATAATGTAGGCATGTATTCCGTAAATAGTCATACGTGCTTATGGAAAGAACTTGCATGACATCTTTTACCCTACCCTCCCATGGCAGCGGGGTCCTATTGGAAACTAAGGGATATTAAGGCCTCCTTTTAATAGAGAACAGGAACAAAGCATTAACACACAGTGAATACATGAACTCCTCAAACTACGGTCATCACCGGGAGTGGTCCCGACTATTGTCACTCCGGGGTTGCCGGGTCATAACACGTAGTAGGTGACTATAACTTGCAAGATCGGATCTAGAACATGGATATAGTGATGATAACATAAACGGTTCAGATCTGAAATCATGGCACCCGGGCCCAAAGTGATAAGCATTAAGCATGGCAAAGTCATAGCAACATCAATCTTAGAACATAGTGGATACTAGGGATTGGGCCCTAACAAAACTAACTCGATTACATGATGAATCTCATCCAACTCCTCACCGACCAGCGAGCCTACGAAGGAATTACTCACTCCCGGTGGGGAGCATCATGGAATTGGCGATGGTGAAGGGTTGGTGATGACGAAGAACGAAGATCCCCCTCTTCGGAGCCCCAAACGGACTCCAGATCTGGCCTCCCGATGAAGAACAGGAGGTGATGGCGGCTCCGTCTCGTGGAACGTGATAATTTTTTCTCCCTGATTTTTTCTAGAAAAATAGGATTTTATAGCGTGGGTTTTAGGGTCTGCGGGGCCACCAGGTGGGGACAACCCACCTGGGCACGCCTGGAGGGCATGCACGCCCTGGTGGGTTGTGCCCACCCAGGTGCCCCCTCCGGTGGCTCTTGGCTCCAGAAATTCTCTTTTATTGTATAAAAAATCATTGCAAAGTTTTGTTCCATTCCAAGAACTTTTATTTCTGCACAAAAACTACACCATGGTAGTTCTGCTGAAAACAGCGTCAGTCCGGGGTTAGTTTCATTCAAATCATGCAACTTAGAGTCCAAAACAAGAGGAAAAGCGTTAGGAAAAGTAGATACATTGGAGACGTATCACTCTCCCTCGCGGACTGAGCTCCGGTGTCTTAACTGCACCTCCCTTTGGCTGTATGACAGGTGGGTGTAACACCCCGGATGTAACTTTCCATATTTGTGGTCGGGTTTTGTCTTGCCATTTTCGGCTATGTGTTATGATATTCCCTTCGTGGTCGGGTTTTGTCTTTCGTTTTGCATTTTGTTCATGTCATGCATTTCATATCATGTCATCATGTGCATTGCATTTGCATACGTGTTCGTCTCTTGCATCCGAGCATTTTCCCCGTTGTCCGTTTTGCAATCCGGCGCTCCCATCTCCTCCGGCGCACCCCTCTTGTTCTCTTTCGTGAGCGGGTGTCAAACGTTCTCGGAATGGACCGAGGCTTGTCAAGTGGCCTTGGTATACCACCGGTAGACCACCGGTCAAGTTTCGTTCCATTTGGAGGTCGTTTGGTACTCCAACGGTTAACCGGGTAACCGCAGATGCCTTCTGTGTCTTGCAGCAAAACCCCCTCTCTAAATAGCCCAAAACCCACCAAACTCTCTTCCATGCTGTAGGTCGTTCAATCACGATCGTGTGGGTGAAAACCGCACCTCATTTGGACTCTCCTAGCTCCCTCTAGCTATATATATGCATCCCCTCCCGAAAACGTTCGCAGATCAAACCCTAGCTTTTTCCCCCGCCGCCGCCGGACACGTCCGTACCCCGCCGGACGAAGTCCCGCAGCCACTCCGAGCTCGACACATGGCAGCCCGCTGCCGCCCGTACCCCGCGCCGCCGCGGCCCGCGAGGGCCCAGCGCCGGCCCCCGAGCCCGGTCGCACCCCGCCGCCCGTGCCTCCCTCCAGCGCCGCCACCTCGCCTCCGACCGCCGGCTGCCGCTGTGCGCCGCGTGCCCCGCCACCGTTGCCTCGCTGCCGTGCCCCGCCGCCGTCGCCCTGCCGCCGCCACTGCGCGCCGGCGCCTCCTCCTCCGAGCGCCGTCGCCCCCTCCAGCCGCCGTCCTCCCCTCGCCGTCCCTCCTCCTCGTCCCCGCTGCCGTCTCCGGCGCCGGCCACGGCGACCTTCGCCCCGAGCTCCCTCGAGCGATCAAGATCTGGTCAAACAAGGTTGACCCGAGACCCCCGATATATTCTAAGTCATTTTTTTACAGAATGTACCCTTGTTCATAGTATCGTAACTCTCTGCATATTTCTCCGTTTTGCGCGTGAAATATATCGAAATGTTCGTCTCGTTATGCTCTTCATTTCGTTCAATTGCACCATGTTCATTTGGGTTCATTTTGATGCCCAAATCTCTGGTGCAAGATTGCTAGTTGCTGTTATCTGCTGTTACTTAGCAGAACTTGAGGATTTGTTATTTTTGTATCATTTAATCTGTGCATCTTATGGGCATGAGCTCTACATGTGTTTTGTTGTATGCCATGCCATCTTTCCAGTGGTATATGCCATGTATTTTTGTGATCTTTGTGGTGATTAGCACAAGCAAGCAAACTAGGCTCCGTAATGTTTCTGATTTCAGGGACTGATTTCTTTGTCTTTGTCTGCTGTTATTTTGTTGCCATGTAAACTTGATGTACAGAGAGATCCATGCATATTTTGGAGATGTTCATTAAGGATGTTTTGTAGATATTGTTGTAATTGATCCAGTCCTGCCCTTGTTTGCAACTATGGAGTGCCATAGCATGACTCAATCTTGCTCTACTTTTGCTAAAAATATTTCTGGCAGATTGTTTACGTGTTATTCAATTTTGCCGACCTTGTTGTAGTTCATCCATACATGCTATGCTTCTGTTCTTGCCATGGATAGCTTTATAAACATGCCATCTTGCTGTATGTATGCTTGTTTTGTCATGCATTGCTTTGTGTTGAGTGCATCAAGCTCACCAAGATGCCTTCATATTATTGTTTCTGCCATGCTCTGGAACCTGTTAACGAAACTTGCTATGTTTACATGGTTGCCATCATATCTTCTGGTCCTTTTTGGCTTATGGTCAGTAAGGGACTTTTGTCATATGCATTTAGTAGAATACTGCCATGCCTTATTTTCCTATGTTAAGTTCCTGTAGCATGTTGTTTTCGTGCTCTGAACATTGCTACCTGATGCTGTTTCAGGCATGTCCAGTAATTTCACTAAGTCTGTGATCCTGTTATCTTTTGCACTCTGCCATATGCTTTGTTGCTACGTTGGAGTGCTGTAGCATTGTTACTTGTTGCATTTTAAGTGCTATCATGCTGTTAATCGCAGATTCGTGTCATTCTTGTTTTGCTTGCCATTTACAAACCATGCATCCGATTCCGGTGATCTTTATATCGATTTCGACCGAAATCATCTCATCTTTCTAGTGGAATGCTTGGTTTGCCAAGTTACTGCCTTGTTCATCATTTTCCTTCTGGAGCACGCATATGCATCGCATATCATATCTCGCATATCATACATGTTTTGCATCATGTTGCTTGTGCATTTCTCGTGATTGATTGTGGTTCCATTGCTTGTGTTATTGTCTTGGGTAGAGCCGGGAGACGAGTTCGTGAATGAGGAACCTGTTGAGTACGCTTACGAGGATCAAGCTTTCGACAACTCTGAGAACCTTGCAGGCAAGATGACCACCCCTCGAAATCACTTCTATCTTTGCTTTGCTAGTTGTTCACTCTATTGTCATGCTGCGCTACCTATCACTTGCTATATCATGCCTCCCATATTGCCATGTTCAGCCTCTAACCATCCTTTCCTAGCAAACCGTTGTTTGGCTAAGTTACCGCTTTTGCTCAGCCCTTCTTATAGCGTTGTTAGTTGCAGGTGAAGTTGAAGTTGGTTCCATGTTGGAACATGGATATGTTGGGATATCACAATATCTCTTATTTAATTAATGCATCTATATATTTTGGTAAAGGGTGGAAGGCTCGGCCCTATGCCTGGTGTTTTGTTCCACTCTTGCCGCGCTAATTTCTGTCATACCGGTATTATGTTCCTTGAGTTTGCGTTCCTTACGCGGTCGGGTGATTTATGGGACCCCCTTGACAGTTCGCCTTGAATAAAACTCCTCCAGCAAGGCCCAACTTTGGTTTTACCATTTGCCACCTAAGCCTTTCCCCCGGGTTTTCACGAGCCCGAGGGTCATCTTTATTTAAACCCCCGGACCAGTGCTCCTTCGAGTGCTGGCCCAAACTGGGCGATGTCCGGCGCCCCCTGGGCAACCAGGGTCTATGCCAACCCGATGTCTTGCCCATCCGGTGTGCCCTGAGAACGAGATATGTGCAGCTCCTATCGGGATTTGTCGGCACATTCGGGTGGCTTTGCTGGTCTTGTTTTACCATTGTCAAAATATCTTGTAAACCGGGATTCCGAGACTGATCGGGTTTTTCCGGGAGAAGGTTTATCCTTCGTTGACCGTGAGAGCTTATGATGGGCTAAGTGGGACACCCCTGCAGGGTATTATCTTTCGAAAGCCGTGCCCGCGGTTATGAGGCAGATGGGAATTTGTTAATGTCCGGTTGTAGAGAACTTGTCACTTGACTTAATTAAAATACATCAACCGTGTGTGTAGCCGTGATGGTCTCTTCTCGGCGGAGTCCGGGAAGTGAACACGGTTTGAGTTATGAATGACGTAAGTAGGAGTTCAGGATCACTTCTTGGTCATTGCTAGTTGACGACCGTTCCGTTGCTTCTCTTCTCGCTCTCTTTTGCGTATGTTAGCCACCATATATGCTTAGTGCCTGCTGCAGCTCCACCTCTTTTCACCATCCTTTTCCTATAAGCTTAAATAGTCTTGATCTCGCGGGTGTGAGATTGCTGAGTCCTCGTGACTCACAGATTTTACCAAAACAGTTGCAGGTGCCGACGATGCCAGTGCAGATGATGGGATCGATCTCAAGTGGGAGTTCGATGAGGAACGTGGTCGTTACTATGTGTCTTTTCCTGATGATCAGTAGTGGAGCCCAGTTGGGACGATCGGGGATCTAGCATTTGGGGTTATCTTATTTTCATTTGGATCTTGACCGTAGACGGTCTATGTGTGTATTTTGGATGATGTATGGATTATATTTATGTATTGTGTGAAGTGGCGATTGTAAGCCAAATCTTTATCCCATTCTTGTTCATTACAGGGGATTGTGTGAAGATGACCCTTCTTGCGACAAAACCACAATGCGGTTATGCCTCTAAGTCGTGCCTCGACACGTGGGAGATATAGCCGCATCGTGGGCGTTACAGTCTAGTACCACTAGTTGGGTGCGTGCGACCAATACCTGTCAGCACTTTAGGTCTCCTTTTCGAACCGCAGCTACGCTTCATAGTACATATTTTTTCACGCATTTATCCTCCTATATGTACTCCTAGGCTATTTCCACGTACTCCCTTTCGCTAACATGTGGACATAGAGCATCTGGGTCATAGTGCATGCACGACTCGGAGCATATGCCGGAGTACTTTACATTTTAGACCTCATGAATTACATGAAACCCCCCCCCCCCCCGCAGAAGAATAAATAAATCACGTTCATTTAATTTTGGACATAACACGTTTATAAAAAACGACTGGACCTAAACTAGTGTAAGGGCCTCTCTTTTTTTTCTTTTTCTTTTTTTTGAATTGAGGGGCATGCCCCCGATTTCATTTCATTGCATGAAAGGAAACCAATAAAACATATCAAGTATTCTTCAGATCTCATCCAGCCCCCAGATGTCCTACCATGACATCCAAGCATCAGCAACTAGACAACCAAGAGAATAAAGCTTGCAACTAAAAAAACTCCACACTTATAAGAAATGCACACCCAGGTGAGAGGTAACCACACATGGCTCCTCTTCCCCACCCATCGCCACATACTCTCCAGGGAGGACAGAAGTTCAGCTAACAGTATAGACATAATTACTTTCCGATATCAAGACGTTTCACCATGGGCGCCCATCCTCTGCTCCTGTTGAAGAAACCATTCGCAACATCAACCAGCAGTGCTGCGACGGCCCGCAACATCTGTTGCCCTTCTTTTCTCTGTAGACCAGCCCAGTAAGACATCCAATAAGATATTTGAAAGAACAACACACTAGGGTCATGACGGTAAACATGATGAAATGTAGCAGCATTTCTAGCTTTCCACAAAGTCCAAAACACCGCAGAAACACCCACTGCTATTGTTTGCCTATTATTCTTAGGAATTTTTTCTACCCAGGCAGTAAACTCTTTTATCTTGCATGGAATGTCAAGAATTCCAGTTACATTCCTAACCACACCCCACACAAACTTAGCCACCACACATGTACAGAAAAGGTGATCAACCGTTTCTGGGTAATCACAGAAACTACAGTTTTTATCCTTTCCTTTCCAGTTTCTATTCGCCAAATTGTCTCTAGTTAGGACACTATTCTTAAACATCAACCACAGGAAAACTTTAACTTTCAGCGGTATCCTCGCCTGCCACAGTTTCCTATGAGGCCAGGCAGCCTGATCTGTTTTTAAAGCAAGATACAAAGATCTAACCGTGAATCTACCAGATTTAGTTAGCAGCCAGCTACATCTATCCTCTTGATCGTTTAAAACTACTTTACTGCATAGATTTTTGAGCTCATACCACATATCAGCCGTGTCTCCCCATAAAACTCTTCTAAATCTAATCAAACTCATATTATCAGATAGAGCTTTGGCGACGGTGAAATTTGAACTAAAGGTTAGCAGATAAAGTCTAGGGAACTGCACGCTAAGAGGTTTGTCTCCTAGCCATACATCACTCCAAAACATAGTCCTCTCCCCATTACCCACCATCTTCCTACAATATTGCAGGAAAATTGGTTTAACCTTCATTAGACCCTGCCAGAAATGAGAATGACCAGGTTTTTTCTTGCTATCTCTAAGGGTACATCTACTTAAATATTTCTTTCTCACTAGATCTTGCCACACACCACTGCCATTTTCAAGTTTCCAGATCCATTTGCACAGTAAGCAGATGTTCATAATGTCAAGATCTAAGACGCCTAAACCCCCCATCTCTTTAGGTCTACAAACATCTTCCCATTTCACTAGATGGTACTTTTTAGCTCCCTCCTCCTCTTGCCATAACATTCTTTTCATAAAAAAGTTCATCTTCTTGCTAGGACCTTTGGGTAGCTCAAATAGAGAAATCATATACAAAGGAATATTGCTTAAACTAGAGGTAATTAAAATCAATCTCCCCCCATACGATCTGTACCTCCCTTTCCATACACTTAGCTTCTTCTCCATTTTCTCCTAAGCCCAATTCCAGTCACTATTACATAATCTAATTGCATTAATAGGCATACCTAAATATCTAAAAGGAAGTTTTCCTACAGCACAAGTAAATATTGTAGAGTAATTGTCCTGATTGTCCTTAGCTTCACCAAAACAAAAAACCTCACTCTTGTGAAAATTAACTTTAAGGCCAGACAATTGTTCAAATAAACAAAGAATTAATTTCAAGTTTCTAGCACTTTCCAGATTGTGTCTAAACATGAAAATGGTGTCATCCGCATATTGTAACATATTAATGCCATCTGGGATTAAATCTTGTGCTAATCCTTGGATAAGGTCCAATTTTTGTGCCTTAGCTAAAAGCAAATTAAGTATGTCGATGGCAATATTAAAAAGAATGGGGGAGAAAGGGTCTCCCTGTCTCAGGATACTGAAAACACAGGAATGGGGAAAGTATGATGGCGATGAACCGAGACGAGGAGATTTATTTGGGCCTCTAGAAAGATTTATTACCTCCTGACGCAGCATCAAACAATTCCATGCGTGCACCACAAATCTATACCAAGTTTAATCAGGATCTACTTTTCCAAATCAGAATTAGCGCTAGAGCGAGCAAGATCAATGATATGGCTGTGATACAAAGAAGGAACGAACAAACTCACCCCTCTCGTGACCTCCCTGGTAGATGCGCCGCCGTCGCGCACGACAGAGGGAGAAAAACGACCGGTGAAGGGGGAGCGGGGCGACCTTCGGAGGCCGGAGGGAGAGGGCGGTGGGAGGAGGGCGGCGGAGGCCGGTGAGAGAGGGCGGCTGGCGGCGGAGCGGCACTTGGGCGGGCGGCGCGATGGGGAACAAAGAGGAGTCGTGCGAGGGGGGGTCGGAGGGAGCGATCTGCTGCGGGCAGGGGAGATTTTTTTAGTTCTCTTTTAGTGGGCCCCAGGAGAACTAACCCAATTAGAACCTCTCCACCGGGCTAGTTTTTTTGCTGGGTTAGAGAAAACTATCTCAAACTAACCCCTCCTGTTTGGATACTTTGAGGTTATTTCAACCCAAACTAGCTCTAACTCACAGATCCAAACAAAGAGGAGTAGTACTGTACTTGCTACAGTCTGGACCATAGCACATTGTTTTTTATGGCCATATCACCACATTGTTTTCTACTGCTGGTTCACTGAGCTGCCGTGGTTTGCACTGCTGGTTCACTAGGCTGCCGTGGTTCGTACTCCTCCGACATGAGTAGTAGTACTAGTATATACTCCACTATATATACCGCATGATTCTTTGCTCCTTCTTACTACGTACTTCACCGACATGTGGGAGAGCCAGCATCCGGGTCGACGTGGCATGCGCCAGATTAGAGTGGTGAACGGAAGGGGGCATCACCCCGGTCGTAGCGCCAGTAATTCATGACTATAGTGAGTAGTCATATCACAAGTCTTTCTAGCAGTAACGCGCCATCAAATCGCACAACCCGACCTTTCCAGCAGTAAGCAAGTTGAATCCGCTACTCCCTCACCCTCCTCGCCTCTCTGTCAAACCGCCTACGCAAAAACTGCCGTGCGTACTGCCCGGGAAAAGCCCCGCCCTCAACTTTTAACTACGCGAAAATAGTTCGAGCTTGTTCGTTCTATATAAATACTAGTACTGTATGTTTATTCACCCGTGGGGTTGTTCAATGAATGGAGGGCCGGGGAGCGCAAGTGAACAATACTACTACTAGTAAGTATGATTCGTACAGTTAGTCACGTTAAATAGAGAGTTTCTTTTCTTTAATGCCACGTACACAAATTGAAACGCTTGTTGTGGTGATAAAAAGATAATCACTCCACTATATATGTAGACAGGGGCCTAAGCGCTTGATTTACTAGGGTTGCTCTCCTCGTTCTCTCATCCTTTCCAGATCTAAACAAGACAGCGGTAGCGACATTTTCTCTCTGCTCACCGCTGGTCACAGATCCGGCCGGATCCCTTCGGTCAGTGTGTGTACAGGACTAGGGGCATCATTCACGTGGTCATCACCGGCGAGGGAGGAAACCCACAGCTGCCGGCGGGGCCCGATCCTCTGCCCGTGTCGTTCTCTCTGACACAGCACTGGCTCGGGAGGTCCTCCGACCCTTCTTCCTCCCTGCCGTATTGTGCGCAGATCCGACCTACCGCCGCTGACGTCCCGACAACGCTCTGGTATAAGTTCTTCGAAAGCGGCCTTGCTCTAAAGCCCCGGCTCCCCACGTGTTTGCATGTGCATATTTTTCTACTTCCATCAGTTCTTCCAAAGCCACCTAAATTTTTAGTATTATTAGAGGTGAAGCTACTTCATGCATTCGAATCTAGGAGTTGGTTCAAACAATGAAGTAAGGGGGGAAAGTCGTAGCATGAATCTAGGACTTGATTCAAAGAGGAAATAACAGGGGGAAAGTAGTAGAGACCGGGTACCCAACCGGTCTCTTGGTTGAAAAGGGAGATAATGGGAAGACGCAGTACAAACTGGATAAGGAACAGATCTATTATTGGTTGAAAAAAGGATAGAAAGTGGCAGCTGGTGGACAAGCCAACAGAGTATGTCCAGGATTAGATTTGCTGCCCTCACATAGTAAAAGGTCTCCAGGATTAGATTTGCTGCCCTCACATAGTAAAAGGTCTCCAGGATTAGATTTGCTGCCCTCACATACTAAAAGGTCTCCAGGATTAGATTTGCTGCCGTCACAAAGCATGCACAAACTCGGCATCACCACTTTATGCCTCCTTGTAGGTACATTGTGCTGATTCATCCACTATCGCATGTCCTTATACCAACATTTTGCTGTTGTTAATGTAAGGGCGCATGTAAAATGAAGCGATCACATTGTTACCTTAAGGACATATCTAATCAGTGTTATTGTTAATCTAATGCCTCCAGTGATATGATGCAATTAAACTGTGTTACAAATGGTACTCCTGCTGTTTTCCCCAGTATGATAAGTAAGTTGCTTCGTTACGCTGCTGAGTGTCCTGGTGCCCACACGGTCCCATGCCCTTAAACCAACTCTTTAGCTGCTGTTGATTTACTGTATCTGGTAAACAAGCAATGCCACCATTAAAGTTATCCCATATTTGATGAATGTCATTGTTGATCGTAATGCTTCCAGTAACATGAAGCATTGCTGACGTTTTAAAATTTCTACTGCCCTTGCGTGATTGCCATGAACATAATTAAGATGCTTCTTTTCATTTCTTGTATGTTTCGTATCTTCTTATTGACCAGCAACTATTCACTTTCTATCTTTTTGTGCAGATAGGGATATCCATTTCACCTTGTTGCTATTGTGACCTTTTGGTGAACTGCACAAAACACTTTTTGGAATGAGTGTCTTGTGCAGTTCAACTAAAATGTCACATGGGCAACATCTCTCAATTTTGGTGAAACTGCACAAAATGGTGATTGGAGTTTCCAAAATCTCCATCAAATTCTGTTGGTAATCTCGTGCAACATTTTATTATCCGTTCCAAGATGAGCCATCATTGTCACCACAATGGCACTTTATTTAAGTGGAACTGCACAAAAGGATAAGAAAATTATAGTTGCACCTTACATGAGCAGGACAACCAACCTTAATGTTGCTCAATTTTTTTGCAACTACTAAAGAAGAACCCGCCAGCTCACGAGAGCAAGTATTTCTTGCTAGCTGAATGATGCATTCTTTGCTTCATTTCAGGTGAACTGCAGAAAAAGTGGCATGAATTGAATCATCAAGTGGAGCTGCAGGTTGACTTCCACTAGTGCCAGTATTATAGTAATCATGCTCTTTATTATCTATGTTGTGCAAACATGAATACTCTACTACAGGTGTCGTGATGGTCAAGAGCATTCGCCAAGTTCTCGGGTTGTATGACATGGCTAGCCAACATGGATTTAATCACGATATTCACTTTATCAAAAAGCTCTAATGGGTTGGTCTGAATCTTGCAAGCTGGGAATCAATGAGATGTGTAGGCATCTTTGTTGTACTTATTATTTGAATCTTATTTGTTGGTTCTGAATCTTGCAAGCTGGGAATCAATGAGATGTGTAGGCATCTTTGTTGTACTTATTATTTGAATCTTATTTGTTGGTTCTGAATCTTACAAGCTGGGAACACGGCATGATGATGCAGAGGATAGCAACCATAACAAACAGTTCAAACTTGGTAGTATTATCTGTGTGAAAGTGCGACAAATGTGCTGATTGTGTGCGTCTTGAGAATAATAATTATAATTGGTGTGCACGTTGATCCTGTGGCACTGATAGAATGAGCCAATGCATTGCTTGTTTTAAGAATAAATTTCTATTAAAGCTAATTAAATTTAAGTAAAGTGACCACTAACACTTGTTATTACAGTACCAATACAGACCCGCTCGTGAACCGACGTGTGGCCGGAATAGGTTTCTTAATGGAGGCATTTGAATGCGCCGAGGGTGCATGTTCTTCCAAGCGTGCAGCGGGTGAGGGAGGGGTAGTAACTGTTGTCGCCTGTACACACTCAGTTTACTGTTGAATCCAGTTCCCAAAGAGCTGAAAAACGAACTGTTGCCACCGCCTACCCACTCGTTCACTTGAGGAGACTCCAATGGCGATCTGAGGGGTGAACCTGCTGGATATGGACTTCAGCAAGAAGTTGAATGTGATGTACACCAACGATCCAGACTCGGTGAAGCTCTGCCTTGCTGAGTTCAAGCAGTACTACAGGACGAGAAAGCACAAGGTCGTAGGACTAGACCTTATGCCCATCCATTCATCTCCTGACAGGGACCAGCGGATCGCCATCGCCCAGGTATGCGTGCGGGACGAGGTTCTCCTCTACCACTTATGTAGGGCCATCACATCAGGGGTTCTGGAGCATTCGCCCATTTCATCAGCAGCGCCGACTGCACCTTCGCTACGGTGGAGAGAAGGAAGAACGCGACGATTCAGCCATCTGGTGCAACAAGATTGTCGACATCCAGAAGCAATACAAGATCATCGGCAACGGGCGGGAGAAGGACTCACTACTAGGAAAAGGGCTATAGATGGAATGGCCACTAATGGCGCACCAGACATGTGGTGCGCCATTGCTATGTAGCAGTGGCGCACCATGTGCTGGTACGCCATTAGTGTGAAATACACTAATGGCGCACCGGACACACGGTGCGCCATTAGTAACAATTTTGTTTTGCCAGACATACTAATGGCGCACCATGACACAGTGCGCCATTACTAGTTGTAACTAGTAATGGCGCACTAGCAACACAGTGCGCCACTACAATATTTTTTTACTTTTTACTTTTTTGCAAAACTACTAATGGCGCACCACCAGAAGGTGCGCCATTAGTAACCAGGGTTACTAATGGCGCATTTTGTGGTGGTGCGCCATTAGTAACCTGGGACGAGCTAGATATTTTGGACAGCCACACCTACCCACTCACTTTCCCCACTTCATTCTCTCCTCCCTCCTCCAAGCTTGTCTCGGCTGCCTCCTCCTCCTCACCTCATTTGCACCATAAATTCATCCAAATTACGTGGTTAAACCCCCTTTTTTGATAGGTAAGTAAGGGGGAAGCTATCTTTATGTTGTTCTCCCTCCAACAACGTGCACATGCACTTTTTATGTCCTAGCTAGATCTATGTATGTTTGTGGTGTTGCATATGTTTGTGGTGTTGCATATATGTTTGTGTTTGCAGGTACCGGTATTTGAAATGCGATAGTTGCCAATATTTTGCCGGAATGTTGATTCATTTCCGTTTCGGCGAGAATTTTGGCACTATGCATTCTTTTTGGTCCTATTTTTAGGGAAAGTCAAGCCAAATTTTTTCTTGGTTCTAAAATATCGTTTTGCTCTACCCCGCAGGCGACCATGGTCCGCACGATGACCGAAGGCATCGTGAATAGGTTTTTGAGCTCCGCGAAGGCCGAGATGCTTGAAAAGAACGAGACGGAGATAAGATGTCCGTGTCGAAGATGCAAGCTGAAGAGCCTTATTGCGGACCCGGATTCCGGGCAGGTGCGGGACCACCTGCTCTTGCGTGGTTTCATGGATGGCTATCGGTGGCAAGGTGATGAAGATGACTACGAAGTCGTCCATGGGGGTCGGGCAAGAAATGAGGATGGGCAGCAAGACAACCACCGCGGCTCGGGCGGGCGAGAAGACGAAGAATCTCCAGGACATGATCACGACGGTGATGCTGTACACAGTCATCATGTAGAAGATGCCGGACATGATGATGAGGAAGATGCGGGAGCAGACGAAGGGCATGATCATGAAGATGAAGATGCCGGCGGAGCAGACGACGATGGACCATCGATGGGCTGGGTGCAAGACCCTCATATTCAAGAGCTGCTTCTCAAGCAGACGGATAACGCAAGAGCTGCCACCCAAGAGAAAGCCAAGCTGGATCAACTGGAGATAGACGCGGTTACTCCATTGTATGAAGGATGCAGGCCCGAGGATACCCGCCTGAAAGTAACGCTCATGGCTCTGGAGATGAAGGTAAAGCACAAAATGACCGACGCATGCTTCGACGAGAACATGTCATTCTGGCACGAACGTCTTCCCAAGGGGAACAAGTGCCCGACCAGTTTCGAGGAGGCGAAGAAAATCGTGTGTCCTCTGGATTTACCGCACGTGAAAGACCATGTGTGCATGAACAATTGCATCATTTATCGGGACGAGCACACGGAGTCTACCATATGTCTGGTGTGCGGCGTCACTCGATACAAGAAGAGGAAGAAAGCTCATCGAAAAGTGGTGTGGTACTTTCCGATCACTCCTCGTCTGCAGCGGTATTTCGCGGACCCTAAGGTAGCAAAGCTTCTGCGTTGGCACGCGGATAGGGAGGAGAAGAAGCGAGAAGATGACGCAAATGATCCGGAGATAAATAAAAAAGACAAGATGCTGAGTCACCCTAAGGATGGGAGCCAGTGGCAAGCGTTGAACTTCGAACACCCAGAATTTGGGAACGATCCAAGGAACATCATGCTGGGCGCGAGCACCGATGGAGTCAATCCGTTTGGCAGCCAGAGAAGCACACATAGCACCTAGCCTGTGTTTGTGTGGATGTACAACCTTCCCCCCTGGTTGTGCATGAAGAGGAAGTACATTCACATGAGTATGCTAATTGAAGGGCCGAAACAACCAGGGAACGACATCAATCTGTATCTGGGGCTGCTGGAAGGGGAGCTAGACACGCTGTGGAAAATGCCAGCCAATACGTGGGACGCCGCAGAGAAAGAATATTTCCCTATGAGAGCCGCACTGCTCACGACGGTGCACGACTATCTCGGTTTCGGATATCTCGCGGGGCAGGTGGTCCACGGATTTTTTGGATGCGTCAGGTGCATGGATGACACAACGTATCGCCAGCTAGATAGAGATCCCGGGTCTTCGAAAACCGTGTTCATGGGACATCGAAGGTGGCTTCGCGACGATGACCTGTGGAGGAAACGCAAGGATCTGTTCGATGGTGAAACCGAACCCCGAAGACGCCCGCGTACGAGGAGCGGCGAGGAAATAGACGAGCTGTTGAAAAATTGGAAAGATTGCCCACTGCCGGGAAAGAAGCAAAAGGCGCCAGAGCCGGGAAAGAAGCGAAAGGCGCCAGAGCCACTGCTGAAGGTATGGAAAACGAGGTCTGTTTTCTGGGACTTGCCATACTGGAAGATCCACCGTGTGCCTCACAGCCTTGATGTCATGCATATCACGAAGAACGTGTGCGAGAGTCTGCTTGGTACCCTGCTCAACATGCCAGAGAGGACCAAAGATGGGCCGAAAGCAAGGGCAGACTTGAAATCAATGGGCATCAGGGAAGAGCTTCACGCTAATGATGATGATGATGATGAGGCGAAGCAGGACACGGAAAGTCGTCGCAAAGGCAAAAAGGCCAAGAAGACCGGAAATGACTTCCCTCCCGCGTGCTTCACTCTAAGTCAGGAGGAGATCGATCAGTTTTTCACCTGCCTCGTAGGAGTAAAACTTCCTTACGGTTATGCGGGGAAGATAAGCAGATACCTAGACTCAGTGAAGCAGAAGTTCAGCGGGATGAAGTCTCACGACTGTCACGTGCTGATGACGCAGATACTTCCAGTTGCAATCCGTGGGATCATGGACGCGCACGTCCGTGAAACGCTATTTGGCCTATGCAACTTTTTCGACGTCATCTCTCGGAAGTCGGTTGGCGTGAGGCAACTCAGAAGGCTATAGGAAGAGATCGTGGGGATACTATGCGAGCTTGAGATGTACTTCCCTCCCGCATTCTTCGACGTTATGGTGCATCTGCTGGTCCATATCGTGGAGGATATTATCCAAATTATGTCAGTTTTTAGATGCCAAAGGAAAATTCAGTTATGGCATCTAGAATTATGTCAGTTTTGTTTTGTAACTAGAAGACCAAAGTGTTAGGAATTCTGTCCAAACTGTAGTTTTCAGTATTCTATCCAAACTGAAAACTGTTAAAAAGACCATGTGTTTTTTGGTCAAAATCTACATGTAAAACTGAAATAATCAGTCATAAAGAATATCCTCAAGACCATGTGTTTCTTGGATTTCTGTAATGATGATGGAACATTATAAAGCATTGTACTCCAGTGTGTATGAAGGATACAAAAAATTTAGCAACTTCTCTGATTTTATAAAGTTGTTCTTATATGGGTGAAACTTCACTTGTTTTTAGGCTAGTGCAGGGTGTTGCTTTATTGTGATGCCTCTGAATTACTTGTGACATGAGTATTTGGCCTGCCCATCATGTTTTGTCTCCGACCATTGTGTCGTGATGAATTTGCAGGTACCCCGAGAGGCCCTTGAGTTTGCTGGAATGTCGATTAACTTCCGTTCCGGCAAATTCGGGTACTCCATATGTCCTATTTTCAGCAAAGGTCATGCTGAAATTTTCCGTGAAATTTAGCATGACTTTGCTAAAAATAGGACATATGGGGTACTTGCGACTAATGCATGGGCCAGGGTATCTTAGTACTTAGTTAAGTAGGATCAACTGCCCCGCCATTCTTGCTGCATTAAACCATAGGTGGCAATAGAGCCAAGTGATTACGCCCAACTTAGAATTCTCCTTAGCATCGATAAACCCTAGATGATAAACCCAACATAGGTGGCAATAGAGCCAAGTGATTAGTGCCAAGTGATTAGCCCCAACCTAGGGTGCCTCGGCATCGATAAACCCTAAATGATGAAAACTTAACTTAGCATTTAGGGTGCCTCGGCGTCGACAAACCCTAAATGATGAAACCTTGGCTTCTATAGGGTGCCTCAGTGTCGATGAGAACCTAAATGATGTACGCTTAGGCTTTTAGGGTGCCTCGGCGTCGACAAACCCTAAATGATAAAAGCTTAGCTTTTAGGATGCCTCGGTGTCGACAAACCCTAAATGAGGAGACCATGATCTTGTTCCTTGACAATAACCAACTTTTTGACCAAACTTTTTTCCAATTTAGAGCGAAACATGGCCCACAACGATGAGGCCGGCGGTTCGGGCGGCAAGCAATTCTGGGAGCTGTCCCAGGAGATGGAGGAAGAACCTCACCGCTATGAGGATGCCGCGGAAGACACCGATCCTGACTACACAACCCCTAGTGGCGTCGGGGATGACACCACTGATGGTGCCGCCGAGGATGCCACCACTGATGATGGCGGCGCACGCACAGATGGCAGCCAACCGAAGAGGCAACGGAAGGACCGGCGCCCGAACGTGCTTGGCACCGTCAAGGAGGAATTTCCTAAAGTGAACTCCGACGGGCATCCAACGGCGCCCAAACATGTAGTCAAGGGGTACTCGGTTCAGCTCGGGTGCATTCTCCGGAGCACCGTCTCGATCAACACCAAGAACCTAAGGCATAAGGACCGAGGGAATTTGCGCTGCCTCCTCTTCACGAAGCTGCACGAACGATACAAGTTCCCCGATGAGTTTGCAAACACACGCCTCTCAGGGAATAAAGTGAACAGTGCCGCCCTCACGAGGATGAGCACGGCCCTGTCTACATGGAGAAGCACGGTGAAGGCAATGATTGAAAAAGGTGATAGTTATGAGAAGATCAAGGCGAAATATCCTTTGATGAGCGAAGATGACTACAAGGAGTTCAAGATCAAGTGCGAGAGCAGCACAACCTCCGAATCAAGTCAGTGGGGGAAAGAAATGCGGCAGTTGAACTTAGGGGTCCACCAACTCGGTCCCGGCGGTTACAGAGTGGCGGAGCCTATATGGGACAAGGAGGACGCGGAGCGTGCCGAGCAAGGCCTACCGCCCCGCTTCGAGAAATTCCCTGACAAGCAGACCAGGAACTTTGTCAGGGCCCGGTACAAGGAGGACCCAGTAACAAAGGAGCTTACCACGGATCCGAAGACCAGGGCGCTTGAGCTTGTTCTGGTAAGGAATACACCCCCGCGTAATTAGCTCCATATGGTTGCATTCTAATTAATGAAGCCAAAATTCTAAATGGTTCACATTCCTTCCGCAGGAGGCTGAAAGCAGTAGCGCGGGGTCATCTCAGAGCTCCCCTTTTGACACCCCTTTAAATAGGGCGTTGAACGTAATGAAAAACAAGGATAAGCTCAGTAAGCCGTCGTCAGCTGGTCGTGTGGCCGGCAAAGGCTTGTCCACAAAATGGTCGTCATACTATACCGCTGGTGGGCGAAAGGAGAAAAAGACCAGCTCGGAAAGCCAGTCGTGCGAGGTTCAAGAACTCAAGGCACAAGTGGCGCGGATTCCGGAGATTGTCCAAGAGCAAGTGCAACAACAACTGGGAACGACGCTCACCGCCATTGTGCCTACCTTGATTCAGGGGCTGACGACGTGGATTGCGGGCGGCCAACAGGGGCCTCCCCCGGTTCCCAGCTTCACGGTCAGCAACTCGCACAACGCGCAGGCGGCGCCATTGGTGTCTCCGGCGGAGGCGGTATTCGTGTCTCCGGCGCCGGCACGGGCATTGGAGCTTAATGCACCTGGATGTACGCCGGCCGGCACCTCGCCAGCAAGCGGCCCCTCCGTCAGTTGCACGCGCACGCCCGCCGTTGGCGGTGCCTCGACATTAGCCGAGCTCGACGGCATCACGGTAACTAAGCCTCTCGGCCGATGACTTCATCTCCTTGCCTTTGACTGGGCATCCCTGACGCCCTACATGTTTTCGCAGGGCGCCACCGATGTTCCTTGCACTCTCCTGCACTTCGTTGGCGGCGAGTTGGTCGATGTCGCCAAGGGCAGAATCGTTCAACCGGGCAACCGCGTGTTCCACGGTAATCCGATGCCACCCACCTTGTATAGGGTTGAACTGGTTCGGGTGCTGCCAGGCTGCGACGAGTTGTTACCTCCGATTCGACCCGCTGGGGCCGACGAAGATGATGTGATGACCCTCAGCGCCTGTGTAAGCTGGCCCCTGCTTTGGCCGAAGAGCCAGATTCGTTTGGGGCGGGGGACACCACCCCACAGACAAGACCGCCAGTCGTGCCAGCGCCAAGCCATGGCAAGAACGCCGCAACACTACTGAACATGCCGGACATCCCTATGGCACAGGATCCGAACATGCATATGGCACAGGATCCGGACGACGACGACAACGACGACGGTACATTTACCAACGTCGATAAGTACTTTGCCGAACATGGGTACGGTGATGAGTTCTGCGGGCCTCCTTCTCAAGAACCCAACCCTCAAAAAGACGACCGCGATCTTGCTGGTACGGCGGAGAAACCCAATTGCAACAGGCGTCGTCTGGCGTTCAGTTCTCAGTCGACGCCTCGAGCTACCGCCTTCACCGAGCCTCAGATAGCTGAGGTGCCAAATATTATCAGCCCCAACACGCTCAAGAAGGCGGTCCGTGAGCAGAACTCAATCCCATTACAGCAGATCAACAAGAAGGGACGGAAACGAAAGACTAACAAGGGCGCCAGTGCGAGCCAGCCGGCACCGAGTACGATCCGTGCTCAGGACAGGCCACCTTCACCTAAGGATATCTCAAGGAGGGTGCATGTGGTGGGTAGGCCGATGCTACCGACAAACATGCTCAATGCTGCAACCGGTGCTATGCGGAGTCTGCATGACAGTGTTCTTTCTTTGGAGAAGCGGCGTCTCAGAGAGAATGATGTGGCATACCCGGTTTTCGTGGCCAAGGTGCCAGAGGGCAAGGGCTTTGTGGATAGCGCCGTCGGGGGTACGATCGTCCTGCGATTTGATGACATCTTTGCTATGCTTAACCTTCATCCGCTGCACTACACCTTCGTTCGGCTGTTTTCGCTGAGTATGGAGATGCGGATCATTAGAGACAAGACCCCGGACATTGTGATAGTCGACCCCTTCTACATGCGTGCCAAGATCTTGGGCAGCGCTGGGGACCGGCAAGTCGCGAGTTCACACCTCGAAGGCGTCATTCTGGCAAACCCAGATAAGGATAACTTCCTCGTGCCTTACTTTCCCGAGTAAGTCATCTCCTAACCGTCCCGTAACATATGATTTCTTAGATTTTGATCGTTCTTTTTTTTTCTAACATTCCGTGTTCTGTGCAGTGACACACATTGCACACTCATCCTCTTAAGCCCGAAATATTCCATGGCCATGTATCTCGACCCGGACCGTGACTCCAAGATAGACTACACAAATATCAAGAAAGTTCTTGATGATGCTCTCCCCGGCTACGCCGCATCTGGAGGCACCTTTAAGAGGCCAGTTCGTAGGTACGGCAGGCACGTGTTCACCCACAATACGACGTTCCCCTGCGTCAAGCAGCCGCCTGGCGGTCAGAAGGATGCCTACTACGCCCTCCATCACATGCGGGCGATCGTGCGGGACCATAATCACCTTCTGCTACCAAATAATCTCAAAGATTGGGCCGCAAGCTTGGTGTCAATCCAGGACGCGGACATCTGACAAGAATTCTTTCGCATCCAGTCGGAGTTTGCAGAAATCATCCATCAAGATGTCCTTCGTACCTCGGGGCAGTTCTACCTCAAATTTCAACCGTCCAACAGCGAGATAGACACAATGCTACAAATGCAGGCTGACAACGCCCGCGACTTCATGACCATCACGACAGACGGCGGCTTCATCCACGCTCCGGTCCCATGAGTCGAGTCGAAAGTTGTGATGCTATGTGTAGTTCTGAAACATTCATTAGCTCATGTTGTAATTAAACTTTAGTGAACTTGTATGTCTCTTTGCTTTGGACAATCGTTCAACTTAGATGTAATCGATGCTATTTGTTAGTAGGACCATGAATCATGCTATTAATGTCTTGCTTTTCTCTTCCGATCCTTTTGTTGCATACTTATATATTGCTTATGTATTGTCTGTTGTTTGGCTAGTGCATAGAGATGCCGTCGTATGTCGTGTACAAGGGTAAGGTTCCCGGAGTCTACGAGGACTGGGAGGAGTGTCGGAGACAGGTTCATCGTTTCAGCAGTAACAGTTACAAAGGGTACACCACTAGGGCGGAGGCGGAATCTAGATACGCGCGCTATCTAGCGGGAGATAGGAGGGAGCGTTGGAGGAACCGGATAAAAACCAGTTTCATCGTGATGATGCTCATCGTGATGACCGTGGCTCTCTTCTATGTGATGGTAGTTTAGATGATCGATATCGACTTGTACTGTGAAGACAAACTCGCTACTCGCGGTCTCGAGACTTGTAATGTTCTATCTTCGTTCGGTCATTTGAATTCGGAGACTAATATGATGAATTGTATTCGGAGACTAATCTTCTATTGTATTCGATGAATCTGCTGTTGCTGTGTCCTGCTGCTTATTTTCTGTCCAATAATATATTTTGTAATCTGTGCAAAAATCAGAAAAGAAAAAAAATAATCCCTAATATACATACTAATGGCGCATCCCGCAAACGTGCGCCATTAGTATGCCAAAGGATACAAATGGCGCATCTCATAGCAGTGCGCCATTAGTATGCCAGAGGGTACTAATGGCGCATCACCAAGCAGTGCGCCATTAGTATGCCGAAGGATACTAATGGCGCATCACACCGCAGTGCGCCATTAGTATGGCAAAGCACATGGGTATATATGGCCCCCTGGGAGGCATACTAATGGCGCACCCTGGCCTATACTAATGGCGCACTTCCAGGTGCGCCATTAGAGTACCAGATACTAATGGCGCACCGGCGGTGCGCCATTAGTAAAAATTACTAGTGGCATGATGCTAGTGGCGCACCAGTAGTGCGCCATTAGTAGGCAAAACTGGTGTGCCACTAGTAAGCCTTTTTCTAGTAGTGACTCCGTGGTTGACCTTGCCGAGACCATCATTGACCCCTGCTACGCCAACATGAAAGAAGACAAAGATACCAAGGACCTGAACACGTGGGAGGTACCTCTGAATCTAGCCTACATAACCTACGCGGCCAAGGACACATATGCATGCTACGACATGTATAGGCGGATCTTGGACATGAAGGCGTGTCTCCTTCCCGTAACCGACGAGTACACGGACAGCCGCAGCATCATGATCAAGCGTGCCAGGAAGGTCTAGATGTTGTACTTTATCTGTTTATAAGCACCTTTATCATCTGAGTGTTTCATGCATTAGCCTATGTCTCAACGTCGTCCTCCGCCTTGGTGCTCTCGCCGTGGTGCCGCCGTCTGTTGTTCCCAACATGGTCAGCAAAACAAGAGATATTGGGAGACAACTGTTCGTCGAGAGGCTGACAGTCCCGGGCTCACCAGGTCCATGGCCTAGGTTTTGTTGTTTAACATGGGTAGCCCACGACATGTTTCAACTTTTTTTGGATCCAGCAGGTATCAAGCAGCCTCTGGGCCTCCCAGCCTAGCTTGTCTATAACATCAGCAACCCAAGTTATGTTTGTTTTTTCAAGACGATGCATAGCTCAGTTCTATTTTTCTATAAGAATGCAAGACTGAAGCTATGTTTCCCCTTCTATAATAGTATATATATATATTATATCTTATTTTATTACATATATATATAATAGAAACAACATCAGGTTCCATTAAACCTGTCGTTCGTCCAACCATTTTATAGACCTTCCCACTTCCTTTATTTTTCGTTTTCATTAATCTTATATCTGAATTTTCTCCCACTTTCTTTTTCGATGTAAACTGAGTTTTCTCCCAGTACTTTTCCCTAGAACCAACTCAACTATCCCGCGTTTAGCCTAAAAAATAATAATACCCCACGTCCTATTAACTCATCAAATTAAAATGATATTTTATTTCATAAATCAAAAGTTCTTACAAAATAATAATAATAATTGTTTATATATAACTTGGCAAGTTAACTCCTAGTGATTGCGTACATAAGCTTGCAAAGCTTTTACTGACGAATGCAGTAATAGACGTGTAATCATGTGTGTATGTTTTTATAACACTTCTCCGTCCAGCCCAACATGATATTTTCACCCAGCCCAGCAAGTCCGCGGATTTCGAGAAAAATGCAAATGGGCTTTAAATTCTACCATAATATATAAACGGGCTGCATAGATGCTACATCATTGTTTCACCCAGCCCACCAAATGGAGTAAAAAAACCAAATGGCCTGGCTGACATGTGGGCCAATAGGTCGAAGCCTAAGCACTTTCGCAAAAAAAATACAAAGGTCGAAGCCTAAGCAAGGCGTTGGATTTACATCCAACGGTCGGCATTCTTCTTCAATCTCTCGTCTTCTTCCCCCAGCGCTGCTGAGACCGCCTGCTCCAGCCTCCAGCGTCCAGCGGCGCTGTTTTGCGCGCCTCGCAGCGAAACGCTACCCCGCCGACGGCCAGGCCATCCCTCCACTCCTCCGTGCCTCCTGTTGTTCTCTGCCGAGTGTAGGCCCATCCCACACCCGAACCAGTCAAGTTTCCCACTCCTCTCCATCTGCGACTCCACTGCCGCGTCTTCCCCATCTCCGGGGCGTTTCAGTCTGGGGCCTCGCCGTCGTCCACCGGCTTTGTGTGGGGTGTGGTCAACATGGTCAACAAAAGAGAGGCATCGGAAGATGACTGTACGTAGAGAGGCTGACAGTGGGGACGCACCACGCCCATGGACGCATGCATGCAACTGCATCCTTTTTACACTAAAAATAATGTTTTCTCCCCCTGACAGCTCGGACCGACTAGCTACATCTTCGCATAAGGAAGTGCGTCCTTATTACAGGCAAAAAAACGATTCTTCCCCCTGACAGCTGGGACCCACCAGCTATATCTTCGCACGCAAGGAAGTGCCTCCTTATTATGCACCCAAAAAATGAATACTCCCCCTGCTAGCTGGGACCCATCATAGTGGGAGGCTGACTTGTGGGCCTACTAAGTTGACGAGGACGGAGGGCTTTGTCAACTTAGTCAATATGAACGATTCTAGCTCCAGCGACCGTACGATGTCCATCCAACGGCCGTAGTGCTTCTTCAACCTCTGGTCTTCTTGCTCCAGCCGCCCAAACCAGCGCCGGTCGTGTCGCGTACTCCTGCCTTCCCTGGCCGGCTGTGCTTCCGCGGAGGCCTCACCGCGCCCTACTACTCCCACCGCTGGCCAGGCCATCCCTCCACTCACCCATCCACCCTGTTATTCTGCGGCGACGGCAGCCTCACACCGCAGCTGAACAAGTGAACCCTCGGACTCCTCTCAGCGTGGGCATCCACTGCCGCATCTTCCCCGGCTCCGCGTCGTCCCATTCCTAGCCATCGCTGTCGTCCACCGCCTTGGTGCTCTCGGCGCGGCGTTGTCAATGTGGTCAAGGAGCGACTTCCATCGGAAGAGTACTGTATGTGGAGAGGCTGACAGCTGGGTCCACGGCGGCAGCAAGGAAGTGCCTCCTTATTACGCGGAAAATAATGATTCCTCCACCTGACAACAGGGACCCACTGGACGGGCCACCGTATTTCATGAAAAAAACGTTTCCCCCTGACTGCTGGGACCCACTAGCTACATCTTCGCACGCAAGGAAGTGCCTGACAGTCGAGACCCACCTGGTCGAAGCGTACGTAGCGTTGTCATTCTGGTCGTGAACGTGTACGTACATATTGGTCGATCGGTCGCTCTGCAGCGGTGAACCGTGGCCGAGTAAGTAGCGACACATGTCATAGTAGAGCCCCCCACATAGCAGTTCAGGATGTCCCGTCTAAACCGTGTACACGTACATACAGCCACACACCAAAAAAATATGGCCACGTATGTACATATGGGCGGGGTCTCGAACGCCTACTCGCGCATACGTACGGCCAGGGCTCGTGTACATGGAGAGGCAGCGACGGCGTCGTGTTCATCGGCAGCCAACCGGCTAGGTCGGAATGGAGAAACTGTGTCATCGTGTTCATCGGGAGCCAACCGGCTGGGTCGGAACGGAATGCGTCGTGTTCATCGGGAGCCAACCGGCTTGGACGGAATAGCCGATCGAAACAAGGCCTGGCGTACCGCAGAACAGAGGAAACGGCCTTGTGTTCGACCGTCCACGGTCGAAACGGGATCATGTTCATCGGGAGAGGTCTGGCGTACCGCAAAATGGAGGAAACGGACTTCTCTTGGAACTCCTACGGTCGAAATGGGGTCCTGTTGATCGGGAGGGGTGTGGCATACCGCAAAACGGAGGAAACGGACTTGTGTTGGAGTGCTACGGTCGAAACGGGTCATCGGGAGGGATGTGGCGTACCGCAAAACGGGACTCCAGGGGATATTGTTCATCTCCACCGTCGACCTCCTCCAGCCTCCACCTGCACTGTTCATCCATGGGATCCTGTTCATCCAGCCTCCACCGCTCCTCCACCGGCTACTGTTCAACCAGCCCTCTCCACGGTGTCCTATTCAACCACCCCTCCACGGGCTACTGTTCATCCAGCCCTCCACCGGCTACTGTTCAACCAGCCCTCCACGAGGTCCTATTCATCCAGCCCTCCACGGGGTCATGTTCATCCACCCCCAACCGGCTCGATCGATCGTGGTCCTGTTCATCCAGCGGCAACGGCCTCTACTACCACGGGGTCCTGTTCATCCAACCCCCCCCCCAAATTGCTCACTGTTCATCAAGAGGCAGCATGATCGGCTTCAGTTAGCAGCAGTAGCGAAGGAATCACTCGGGTTTAGTTAACAGCAAGGGATCGATCGGGGTTCGGTAACGTAGCTAGTGCAATCGCTCGGGTTCAGATAGAGCCCAATGCCTCGCTCGGGTTCAGTTAGAGCGCAACGCCTCGCACACACGCGCGTACGTGTATGAGAGAAACGCGCAAAACTCAGTGCATCGCTCGGCCCCGACCACCCACTATAACCGGGAACTCCCCGATATTTTCCTCGCCCTCACTTCTACCACGGGTTTTTCCGTCATGGACGGCCCAAAGAATGTCATGCAGCTGCGTCTCTGGCTCGCCAGGACGAAAAGCCCATTTTCTGTCATGATTTTTTGTCATAGAAGTAGGAGCCCACCACATCTATGATGATACCGGGTTTTGTCACAATTATCGTCATAGAAGTGTCAGAAAAAAATCATTCGGCCCAAAATGTCACGGATATGTCTTTTTCTGTAGTGCGTGCCGCCGCCGCCCGTTTTTCGACTCCCTCCCCCGAGGTCGAGTCTCGCCGGGTGATACGTCTCCAATGTATCTATAATTTATGAAGTGTTCATGCTGTTATATTATCATTATTGGATGTTTTACAATCATTTCATAGCAACTTTATATCATTTTTTGGGACTAACCTATTGATCCAGTGCCCAGTGCCAGTTGTTGTTTTTTGCTTGTTTTTTACATCGCAGGAAATCAATATCAAACGGAGTCCAAACACCGCGAAACTTTTTGTGGATTTTTTATGGACCAAAAGACATCCAATGGGCCAGAGCAGCACCTAGGGGTGCCTCGAGGGGGCCACAACCCACCAGGGCGCGCCTGGGGGGGCCCAGGCGCGCCCAGGTGGGTTGTGCCCACCTCGGTGGCCTCCCGCACCCCCTCTTTACCCTATAAAATCCCAAATATTCCAATAACCCTCGGGGTTAACCTAAATCAGAAGTTCTGCCGCCGCAAGGCTCTGTAGCCACCGAAACCAATCTAGACTCTATTCTGGTACCCTGCCGGAGGGGGGAATCATCACCGGTGGCCATCTTCATCATCCCGGCGGCCACCACGATGAGGAGGGAGTAGTCCACCCTTGGGGCTGAGGGTTTGTACCAGTAGCTATGTGTTTAATCTCTCTCTCTCTCTCTCTCTCGTGTTCTTGAGATGTCACGATCTTGATGTATCGCGGGCTTTGTTAATATAGTCGGATCATATGGTGTTTTCCCCTCTCTATCTTGTTGTGAATTGAGTTTTCCCTTTGAGATTTCATTTTATCGGATTGAATACTTTTATGGATTTGAGAGCACTTGATATATGTCTTGCATATGAATGCTCGTGGTGACAATGGGGTATCATATTGATACACTTGATGTATGTTTTGGCATTCAACTCGCGGATTCCCGAGGTGACATTGGGGTAATCTACGCATAGGGGTTGATGCACATTCTTGTCTTTGTTTCTCCGGTAGAAATCTTGGGGCACTCTTTGAGGTTCTTTGTGTTGGATTGAGTATTATGAATCTGAAATTATTTGGCGTTATTTTAGTACGAACTTTTGGATAGATCGATCGGAAAGAATAGCTTCGAGGTGGTTTCGTACCCAACAAATAATTTCTTCTTATGTTCTCTGCTAGATAGGAACTTTGGAGTGATTCCTCATCGCACTTTGAGGGGTGGTTATATGATCCAATTATATTAGCACTGTTGGGAGATTGCACTAGCGAAAGTACGGACCCTATGCCTTATTTTCAAGCATTGCAATACCGTTATTGCTCCGTTTTATCAATTGCTACCTTGCTGTTTTTTATTGTTCCTATTACAAAAATCAATATCTACTATCATTATTACACTTGTATCACCATCTCTTCACCGAACTAGTGCACCTATACAAATTACCATTGTATTTGGTGTGTTGGGGACACAGGAGGCTTTTATTATTTGGTTGCAGGGTTGTTTGAGAGAGACCATCTTCATCCTACGCCTCCCATGGATTGATAAACCTTAGGTCATTCACTTGAGGGAAATTGCTATTGTCCTATAAAACTCTGCGCTTGGAGGCCCAACACACGTGTCTACAAGGATAAAGTTGCGTAGTAGACATCAAGCTCTTTTCTGGCACCGTTGACGGGGAGGTGAGTGCATGAAGGTATATCTTTATATCTTGCAATTGAATCTTTTAGTTTCTTGTTTTATCACTAGTTTGGTTTATAAAAGAAAACTACATAAAAATGGAATTGTGGTTGCATCATATTATTGATCATCTTTATAATGTCTTTCGTGAAAATGATGGAAAGGAAAATTGTGCTCAATTGATAGAAGAAGAATTCAATAGAATGTTTGGTATAAATGATGAGCATGATTGCAATGTTGTTAGTATGACCTCTTTGAATATCCATGAAGCTAATGATATGCAAAGCCATAAGCTTGGGGATGCTATGTTTGATGAAGATGGTATTTTTAGTCCCCCAAGATTTGATGTGCAAATTTATTATAATGATTGCATGCCTCCTATTTATGATGATTATATTGATGAAAGTGGATTCGGAGAGGTCATGAATTTATTTAATGATGAATCCACCATTTTGGATGAGGCTTCAATTGACTATGAGAACAAGGTTGCTATCTATGATGATTATGGTGATGACATGTATGCTATATTGAATAATGATAACCATGAAACTTGTCATCATGATTTTAATTTTCAATCACATGATAGTTATTTTGTTGAGTTTGCTCCCACCATTATTGATGAGAAGAAATTTGCTTATGTGGGGAGTAATAAAATTTCTATCCTTGTGGATCATGAAAAAAATGCTTTACGTGATAGTTATATTGTTGAATTCATTCATGATGCCATTGAAAATTATTATGAGGGAGGAACATATGCTTGTAGGAGTTGCAATAATATCAAGTTTCCTCTATATGTGTTGAAAATCTTGAAGTTATGTTTGTTTTGCCTTCCTATGCTAGTTTACTCTTGCTCCCAAAAGTTATTTTCTCACAAAATCCCTATGCATAGGAAGTGGGTTAGACTTAAATATGCTAGTCATATGCTTCATGATGCTCTTGTTATGTTTCAATCCGTATCTTTTATGCGAGCATCATTGAAATCATCATGCCTAGCTAAAAGGCATTAAAGAAAAGCGCTTGTTGGGAGACAACCCAACACTTTTAGCTACTGTTTTTGTGTGTTCACATGATTATGCTACTGTAGTGATCATGTTTTCTTGCTTTTGTTTCAATAAAGTGCCAAGTAAAGCTTTTGGGATACTGTGGATGATAGTTGACTTGAATCTGTGCAAAAACAGAAACTTTTGCGTCCAGTGCAGAAATTCTTATATTTTACTGGAATGTGGAAAAAATCTGAAATTTTTATAGGTGATAGATATACAAATTTTCTCAGCTGCCCTAATTTTTTCAGATTTTTTGGAGTAGCAGAATATGGTTGGAGTACAGATTACTACAAACTGTTCTGTTTTTGACAGATTCTGTTTTCAATTCATAGTTTGCTTGTTTTCTAGTTTCCATGGCTTATATTGCTCAATATAAATTGTGGAAATGATATGCTACAGTAGGCATTGTGTGGAAACAATTATGAATCTTGTCTTTGACAATACCAAAGTGGAATGGTTTGCTCTTTATCATACTAACCTATCTCACGAAGTTCCGTTAAGTTTTGTGTGATTGAAGTTTTCAAGTTTTGGGTGAGATGTCGATATGAGGAGAATAAGGAGTGACAAGACCCTAAACTTGGGGATGGCCAAGGCACCCCAAAGTTAATATTCAAGGGAGATCCAAGAAACTAAGCTTGGGGATGCCCCAGAAGGCATCCCTTCTTTCGTCTCCAACATTATCGATAACCTCACTTGGAGCTATGTTTTCATTCATCACATGATATGAGTTTTACTTGGAGCGTCATTTTTTTTGTTAGGATTTGCTTGCTGTTATTTAGAATAATATTTTGCATCTTTATTTTCAATAAAAATGTCAAGGATAGCCTTTACCATGCTTATTTTGCAAGTCTACATGCTTCTGTTTCAAAACAGAAAGTTTATCGCTGTTGCAAAAAATCCATAGAAAAGTCAGAATGTGCTAAGATGTTGAAACTTTTTGCAAAATAAGATATGATAAATTTTCCACAGTGTGTTAAATTTTCATAATTGTTGGAGTTAAAGAAGTATTGATACTCTTGCATTCTTTACAGACTGTACTGTTCTGGCAGATTGCTGTTATGTTTGCATTGTTTGCATATGTTTGCTTGTTTAATGATTCTATTTGAGGATAGGAGTATTAAATATGCACAGGCATTTAGTATGCAATGTTGAATAATAATTGTAGTGATTTGCTACAGTAGAGAATGATAAGGTTTTTGCATTGGTTTATACTAACTTATCTCACGAGTTCTTATTGAGTTTTGTGTGGATGAAGTTTTTAAGATTTAGGGAAACCATGATATAAAAGGAATTAAGGAGACACAAAAGCTCAAGCTTGGGGATGCCCAAGGCATCTGAAGATAATATTTCAAGAAGTGTCAAGCATCTAAGCTTGGGCATGCCCCGGTAGATATCCCACCTTTCTTCTTCAACAATTATCGGTAGAATTGGTTGATCCTAAGTTTTTGCTTCTTCACATGATGTGTGCTATTGTTGAAATGTCATTTTATTTTGTTTTGCTTGCTGTTTTAATAAAATTCTTAGATCTGAAAGTTTTTAATAAGAGAGAGTCCTCAATTAGCTACTCATTTACTTAACTACTCGCATGATGTTCACCTATATCTTTTTGGAGTAGCTTGTCATTTACTCTTGTGCTTCACTTATATACTTTGAGTAAATTGTTGAATGAATTGAATATCATGAAGTTGAAATTATATCATGCCTAGTGCTAGCTTCACATTGGGTTTAGAAAGTGAAATCTTTTGAAGCTTGACAATCACAATATTAGTCATACAAGCAATTCCTGAATAATTACTATAAGGAAGAGAACTTTCACATGCAAATACACTATCTTGGAAATCTTTTGTGATTGTGAGCCCCCATCAAAATATTATATGTCAAAATTGTTAACGTTGGACAAGGAAGACAACGTAATGGTTTATGTTTGTTCATATTCACATAGAAGTTATATTGTCATAGATCCTTCAACATGTGGTGCTTGCCCCCCATCTTTGCTAACCAGATATTCCGCACCAAGTAGAGATACTACTTGTGCATCCAAAAACCCTTAAACCCAAATCTTATCTTCAAGAGTCCACCATACCTACCTAAGGATTGAGCAAGATCCTTCAAGTAAGTTGTCATCAGTGCAATCAGGCAAGAAAAATTGCTTCTAAAAGTGTTATAGACTGTTTGGATGTAGACATTGGAGGCTGGAATTCACAATTGCTATTGGGTTGGCCCGAATGCCGCTGTTTGGGTGGCCTAGACATTCGAATATGGAATTTGGAGTCGATATTGAAGCGTTTTCCTGAACACGCGTGCGGCCTCTCACGAATTATGAGCCCCGGAGCTCGGTATTCCTTTGAATCGCCTCGCTGGTCGCTGCCCCTTGGCTGTTCCCCGCACGCAAAAAGAAAGTTCGCTCCAACCGCCGCCTCCCAGACCGGCGGCTCCTCCGGCAAAATAAAGTCCAGCGCCCTCGCCTAGCCACCTCCTAGGACACCGGTTTCTTTGCAACACTCAGGTGGCCGCACTCCTTCGGCCATCGCCACCTCGCCCACATCCCTCCACCCGTCGCCATCTTCAGCTCCGGCATTAATCGCCACAGCCACATCTCTCCCCAGCCCGGGATCTGCCTCGGAGGGGATGGAATAGGCGGCAAAGACGAGTCTGTCTGGAGATGGGTGCCGACGGCGGCGAGTCCGGCAGTGGAGCTCCGATTTCCGGTAGAGTGTGCGTGCACGTTGCTGCTCTGCGTGTGTGGATATGCTTCGCGCTGCTTGGTGTGTGTGACTGGGTGCGTTGTTGTGTGCTCAGCATGCATGCATGTGTGCGTTGTTGCGTACTCTGCATCTGCATGCGTTGTTGCTGCTCCATGCTGCTCCACATCTCCATGTGTGGCTGCGTGTGCGTGTGTTGCATGTGCAATTCAATACTTGACCATCCCAACAAGAATTGGCATTGTTGTTACCTATGAATGTAAAGTACCAAATACATTGCTCAATATCAATGTCATGGATATTTAGCATTGGAGCCAATGCAATGTCTAGCTCTTGAATTTCTACATCCAAACAGAGCATTAGATCATTTAGTGTAAGAGAAAATTGCGCGTTGTACGAACTTGTGATGGCAAAGAATAAAAGCGGCTGACTGCATAATAAAGGTTGCTATCATAAGGGGCAATATAACGTGACGTTCTTTTGCACTAAGGGGTTGAGCATACAACAAATAAGCGCATGGCAACCTCTGCTTCCCTCTGCGAAGGGCCTATCTTTTCCTTCTATGTATTTACTTTTGTGCAAGAGTCAAAGTTTTTCTCTCTATTCCTTTTTATTTTTCTCCTTTGGCAAGCATCATGCGGTGAGGAAAGATCTAGGCACATATATCCAGTTGGATATGGGTAGCATGATTTATTATTGTTGACATCACCCTTGAGGTGAATACGTTGGGAGGCGAAATAATAAGCCCCTATCTTTCTATGTGTCCGGTTGAAACGTTTTGCTCATGTGTATGCGGTGAGTGTTAGCAAACATAGAAGACTATATGATGGTTGAGTATGTGGAGCTCTTACTTAGACTTTGTTGAATAAGTTGAATTGCAATTGCTTGGTGACCGAGAACATAGGTTGTTCAGTTTCAAGAGAATTCGTTGTTTGAACCTTAACATGTGAATTGGTTGCTAACTTAACATGAGAAGTTTTATAAGAGAGAATTGCTGTTATGATGCTAGGAAAAATGATTAAAATTGTCATTGATCAAACTTGTGCACTTTGCTGGCATTTACACTTCATAAATTATTTCTTTTATCATTTACCTACTCGAGGGCGAGTAGGAATTAAGCTTGGGGATGTTGATACGTCTCCAACGTATCTATAATTTATGAAGTATTCATGCTGTTATATTATCATTCTTGGATGTGTTACAATCATTTCATAGCAACTTTATATCATTTTTTGGGACTAACCTATTGACCCAGTGCCCAGTGCCAGTTGCTATTTTTTGCTTGTTTTTTACATCGCATGAAATCAATATCAAACTGAGTCCAAACACCGCGAAACTTTTTGTGGATTTTTTATGGACCAGAAGACATCCAATATGGGCCATAGCAGCACCTGGGAGGTGCCCCGAGGGGGGCACAACCCACCAGGGCATGCCTGGGGCCCAGGCGCGCCCAGGTGGGTTGCGCCCACCTCGGTGGCCTCCCGCACCCCCTCTTTACCCTATGAAATCCCAAATAGTCCAAAAATCCTCGGGGTTAACCTAGATCAGCAGTTCCGCCACCGCAAGGCTCTGTAGCCACCGAAACCCAATCTAGACCCTGTTCCGGCACCCTGCCGGAGGGGGGAATCATCACAGGCGGCCATCTTCATCGTCCCGGCGGCCACCACGATGGGGAGGGAGTAGTCCACCCTCGGGGCTGAGGGTTTCTACCAGTAGCTATGTGTTTAATCTCTCTCTCTCTCTCATGTTCTTGAGATGTGACGGTCTTGATGTATCGCGGGCTTTGTTAATATAGTCGGATCATATGGTGTTTTCCCCTCTCTATCTTGTTGTGAATTGAGTTTTCCCTTTGAGATTTCGTTTTATCGGATTGAATACTTTTATGGATTTGAGAGCACTTGATATATGTCTTGCATATGAATGCTCGTGGTGACAATGGGGTATCGTATTGATTCACTTGATGTATGTTTCGGCACTCAACTCGCGGATTACCGAGGTGACATTGGGGTAATGTACGCATAGGGGTTGATGCACGTTCTTGTCTTTGTTTCTCCGGTAGAAATCTTGGGGCACTCTTTGAGGTTCTTTGTGTTGGATTGAGTATTATGAATCTGAAATTATTTGTGTTATTTTAGTACGAACTCTTGGATAGTTCGATCGGAAAGAATAGTTTCGAGGTGGTTTCGTACCCTACAAATAATTTCTCCTTCTGTTCTCTGCTAGATAGGAACTTTGGAGTGATTCTTCATCGCACTTTGAGGGGTGGTTATATGATTCAATTATATTAGCACTGTTGGGAGATTGCACTAGCGAAAGTACGGACCCTAGGCCTCATTTTCAAGCATTGCAATACCGTTTGTGCTCCGTTTGATCAATTGCTACCTTGCTGTTTTTTATTGTTCCAATTACAAAAATCAATATCTACTATCATTATTACACTTGTATCACCATCTCTTCGCCGAACTAGTGCACCTATACAAATTACCATTGTATTTGGTGTGTTGGGGACACAAGAGACTTTTTATTATTTGGTGTGGGGTTGTTTGAGAGAGACTATCTTCATCCTACACCTCCCACGGATTGATAAACCTTAGGTCATCCACTTGAGGGGAAATTTCTACTGTCCTATAAAACTTTGCGCTTGGAGGCCTAACACACGTGTCTACAAGAATAAAGTTGCGTAGTAGACATCACTGGGGCCCCGGGTCCCCGTCTCCCTCCTCCGAGGTTGAGTTGGCGGGCACCCCGCCCTCCATCCCGGCAACGGGCTCGGCTTCCTCCTCGCCCGTCGCCACCCCAGCTGCTCGCTCGGTCGTCGCCGCTAGCTCGCCTGGCGTCGCGGCCCCCGCCGCCACCGCGGGCCCTGCCGCCGTCCCGCCTCTATGCATGATGACCAGCGCTCGGACATGTGTGTATCGGCCGAGCACGCACTACTCGTCGGATGAGTATGTGTGCGCTGCCTCGACGTCGATGCCATCACCCATTCCCACCTCCGCTAGCGCAGCCCTTCGGGATCCCCACTGGCTCGCCGCGATGCAGGAGCAGTTCGACTCCCTACAGTGCAACCGCACGTGGCATCTTGTTCCGCGACCCCCTCGTGCCAACATCATCACTGGCAAGTGGGTGTTTCGCCACAAGACCCAACCGGACGATTCTCTCGAGCGCTACAAGGCTCGGTGGGTGATTCGTGGATTTTGGCAGTGCGCGGGCGTGGACTTCACCGACACCTTCGCTCCGGTTGAGTATATATTTGTGTTGCATGTATTTTGTATTGTGGTCCACCTCCTAGCACTACTGGATCAGAGAATTTGCCGTCAGCCAGTTCGTTGCCATCGGCTAGCAGACGGCAAAGACCTTCTTTGCCGTCCGCTCACGAAAAGAAGACGACAAAGAACTGGCTGACAGCAAACTGCGCCTTTGCCGTCAGCTAGTTCTTTGCCGTCCGCTAGCGGACGACAAAGTAGCTCTTGCTGTCAGCCAGTTTGTTGCCGTCAGCTAGCGGATGGCAAGCAATATTCTACCTAACGGCGCTAATGCGCCCGCCCGCCCCCCCCCCCCCCACCCTAACAATAACCATGTCTCCCACCCCCTCCTCACTCTCTGTCTCCCACACCCCCTTCTCTCTCCCCCCGGCCCCACGCCCCTTCGCCCCCCCCCCCCGACGCCCCGCCTCTCCTGCACGCCGCCCCGGCCCACCTTCGCCGGCACCGCCGTCTATGCAAAGTAAAAAAATTCATTCCATTTTTTCATTGCATTCAACATATATTTTACATAGTTCAACATATATTTAGACGAAAAATAAAACTTAAAACGACATTAGTCGTCGTCGATAGGCGCTAGCAGGTTGATCACGACGGCGCCTTCGCCGTCACCGCCATCATCGTTGCTGCTGTTGTTGGCGACATCATCCCAGTCGACGGGGCCGTCGCCCCCCATTGCCGCCTCCTCGTCCTCCGCCGGCGCCATCGCGGCCTGCTCTACCGCCATGGCCGCGGCAGCATCGATTGCGGCCGCGACCTCGGCGGCCTCCCTCGCAGCCGCCGCCGCCGCTTCCGACGCCCGTAAGGTGACGTGCCAGCCCGGAGCGTCGTCCGGGTCGCCTTCCTCGCGGTGGGCCACCTGTTTCGGCGGCAGCGCGAAGGAGGGGGGCGCCGGTGCGGGTGCCGGCGCAGCAGCCGGGGTGCTGACTGGCGGTGGGCAGCTTCACGACGGCGCTCCCGTGGGGCTGGGCCGTGCGCCGGTGCCGGCGCGCGAAGGCGGCTACTCGCGCCCGTGACGCCGGCCTCCGCCAGCAGGAACGCGGCGATGACGTCCTCGTACACTTTCCCCTTCCAGAAGGCGTTACGGTCAGCGATGTTGTGGCGGCCGCCGCGGTGGGTTCGGAGCTCCTCCGCCGTCGCGCCGGGGCCGAGCATCGGGTAGCCGTCCGCGCTGATATGCCACTGCCGGGGAAGACGGCAGCCCGGCGGCACGAGCAGGCCATACCGGCACAGCTTCGCCCTCTCTGGGTTGCCGAGGGTGGAGGACCAGGAGCTCAGGGCGTCATCATCGCCGCCGGCGCTGCTGCTCCCGTGGTGGTAGGCCATCGCCGGCGTTGCGCTGGTTCTCGTCGGCGGCAGGAGTCGGGGTGTGAGGTCGGGTGTGGGGAGGACCGCGCCGGAGCGGGGTCTGCTACTTCTTGAGCTTGCGTTGGTTTTTCCCTTGAAGAGGAAAGGGTGATGCATCAAATTAGAGTAAGTATTTCCCTCAGTTTTGAGAACCAAGGTATCAATCCAGTACGAGACAACGAACAAGTCACCGAATACCTGCACAAACAATCAACAACTTGCACCCAACGCGATAAAGGGGTTGTCAATCCCTTCACAGTTACTTGCAAAAGTGAGATCTGATAGAGATGGATAAACGGTAAAGTAAATATTTTTGGTATTTTTGGTTTATAGATCGGAAAGTAAAAGATTGCAAAGAAAGTAAACCGGAAACTAAAATTGTAGATCGGAAACTTATATGATGGAAAATAGACCCAGGGGCCATTGGTTTCACTAGAGGCCACTCTCAAGATAGAAAATATTACGGTGGGTGAACAAATTATTGCCGAGCAATTGATAGAAAAGCCCAAAGTTATGACGATATCTAAGGCAATGATCATGAATATAGGCATCACGTTCGTGTCAAGTAGACCGACTCATGCCTGCATCTACTACTGTTACTCCACACATCGACCGACTCCTGCCTGCATCTAGAGTATTAAATTCATAAGAATAGAGTAACGCTTTAAGTAAGATGACATGATGTAGCGGGATAAACTCAAGCAATATGATGAAAACCCCATCTTGTTATCCTCGATGGCAACAATACAATACGTGCCTTGCTGCCCCTTCTGTCACTGGAAAAGGTCACCGCAAGATTGAACCCAAAACTACGCACTTCTCCCATTGCAAGAAAAACCAATCTAGGTGGTCAAACCAAATCGATAATTCGAAGGGACTTGCAAAGATATCAAATCATGCATATAATAATTCAGAGGAGATTCAAATAATATTTATAGATAAGCTAATCATAAATCTATAATTCATCGGATCTGGACAAACACACCGCAAAAAAGTATTACATCGAATAGATCTCCAAGAACATCGAGGAGAACATGGTATTGAGAATCAAAGAGAGAGAAGAAGCCATCTAGCTACTAGCTATGGACCCGTAGGTCTGAGGTAAACTACTCATGCTTCATTGGAAGGGCAATGGTGTTGATGTAGAAGCCCTCTGTGATCGAATCCCCCTCCGGCAGGACGCCGGAAAAGGCCCCTAGATGGAATCTCACGGGTACAAAAGGTTGCGGCGGTGGAAAAGTGTTTTCATGGCTCTCTCTGTTGTTTTTGGGATATATGAGAATATATAGGCGGAAGAAATAGGTCGGTGGAGTCACGAGGGGCCCACAAGGGTGGGGGCGCGCCCTACCCCCCTGGGCGCGCCCTCCATCCTTGTGGCCACCTCGTGGCTTTCCTGACTTGCACTCTAAGTCCTCTGGATGTCTTCTGGTCCAAGAAAAGCCATCGCGAAAGTTTCATTCCGGTTGGACTCCGTTTGCTATTCCTTTTCTGCGAAACTCTAAAACTAGGAAAAAACAGAAATTGGCACTGGGCTCTAGGTTAATAGGTTAGTCTCAAAAATAATATAAAATAGCATATTAATGCACATAAAACATCCAAAACAGATAATATAATAGCATGGAACAATAAAAAATTATAGATACGTTGGAGACATATCAGGGTCTTATAGCCGTTCGGGCGACGGGAGGCAGGCGGCCGGGCTGGCGTCGGCATTACTGTCCATTAATGTCGGCGCCTCGGGACGCGACGACGGGACGGGGCGGTGGAAGGCGAGGTGTCCGTCGACGGGACAGGGCGACGGGGGTGGCAGAAGCTGCAGTTTGACCGGGCGACGGGCGTCGTTTGACCGGACGACACGGTTGGACGTTACACGTCACGCCGGACATGTGGGGTGGCGTGTCGAAGCAAGTTTTGCCGTCAGCTGGCGGACGGCGAAGGCCGCCGTTAGCCACCTAACGTGTCTAACGCACGGTTTTTGCCGTCCATGTTCTTTGTCGTCTGCCACCGACGGCAAAATGCCTTTGCCGTCCGCTTTGAGGAAGCAGACGGCAAATAACCTGGTTACGGTTGCTCTCTTTGCCGGGCAGGTTTGCCGTCGATGACAGACGGCAAAGGATTTTGTCGTCCGCTTTTCGTGCCTTTGCCGTCTGCCATGGAAGACGGCAAATAAACTGATTCCTATAGTATAGTTGTGTATAGTTGAGGTTAAGGCCTATCCTGTACTTATTTATACGTGCACCGGCACCTCATCAATACAATGATTATTGTATTGCAAAACTATTCGTCTACATTCTGTGTGCTCTTGGAGTGGCCAAATGTATCAAGCAGCTTTTCTTGATGTTTGTCGCAGACGGAGGACATCTGACTGTGGCGTACGGTGAGGCTCTCTGTCTCGCCCCAGCCTGCCGCGACGCAAACCCTGTCCTCTGCCCTGCACCGCCCTCGTCTCTTCTCCCATGCCCGTACGTACGTACCTACGCGTACCTCCGTCCATGACAGAAAACTTCACTACTCACTCACTCTCTCTGGTCCCGTGTATCATGTCCTTCCACTGCCCGGCCGCTCAGTCGCTCTTAATTTCTTTTTTGAAAGACAAGTCACCCTTAATAATTTCAAACGCGCACACGCTGAGCAGCTAGCTAGCAGAAGAATCCTTGGCTCTGTCTCTCCTCTCTCATGCACGTACGGAGCAGAGCATCACGACAAGTCTGCCTGCATCGTTTCCGTGGAGGAGGCGCCGACGCCGTGCGCGGCCGGCCGGCGAGGAAGGGGGAAATGTGGGTGCCATGCCGCAGAGGCGCAGGCACGAGCGCGCGCGGCGGCAGCGTCCGTCCGGCCGCTGTCTGGCTACAGGGAAGTGTACGTCCCCGAGACCCCGACCGCCATCGGGCCTCGGGCGGCCCTGATGAGGGCCGCGGCCGAGACGAGGCAAATTTGATAATTTTGACCTCGGGACGAAATCAATTCACAGAATGAAGTGCCCGTGAAACTATTTCACTTCCCTGACCTTTTTGTGCAGCGCCCGCCACGCCGGCGCCACACCCTACGGTGCAGCGCCTAGCTCGGGGGCGTTGCACTCCAGTCCACCGTGGCAGCCCTGGGCCCCGGACCCAGCAGTGCAGCGCCTACGAGGTAGGCGCCACACATGTAAAGTGCAGCGCCTAACCTGCACTGTGACTTAGATGGCAGCCGCCCGCTCCCCCTCCCCCCACCCCACCTATTCGTTCCAGGAGGAGTTACAGAACAGGCGCGCCGGCGGCTTCCTCTTCTCCCCCTCTCAATCCCAAATCCTTCAGATCCGACGATTTGGTCCGTGCATTTCTTCACCAATCCATTCTAGAAGGTACTCTCCTCCGATCCCCTTCTTTCTATCCATACAAAATATGGTATTTTGAAGATTTGGGGAATCCTTGTTTGATTTGATTAGATTTGAATCTTGCATGTATTAGAATTTTGCATGTATTACAACCCTTGTTTGTTTGATTTGTGGAACCCTAGTTTATTTTATTTTATTGAAAAGATATGGTTGGATACATAGATTGACATGTTATTTCTATGAAAAAATTATTTGTATGAAGTAGGCCTAGTTTAGTTTATTTGTACTGAAATTATACTCGTATTGAGAAGAATGCTTTGGATACATATGCTTTGAATCTTGCGTGTAGTAGGCCTACTTTAGTTTTTTTGAATTGAAAGATAATCGTGTTGACAAGAATGCTTTGTTGAAATTGTTAGGATGGTTTAGCTTCTCGATGATCATTGGGACAAACAACACCGGTCGTACGCTATGTCGGTGGAGCAGCGGGTAATACTGAAAGTGGCCGGTGTTATTAATTTCGTATTTTTTTCAAACACAAATGCCCCATATGTAATGTTATGATTTGTTTGTTTGTAGGAGCTTGCACCTCTGAAGCTTCGGTCTCACGGGGTCACCCTTGGATGGATGCGCTATGATGAGCGGTACACACCGTATGTAAGGGAGGCGGGACTTCTCCCTTTCATTCAGTTGGTCCGCCGGTCGACGCCACCGAACAATGCTGCAGCACTCACCGCGCTTATTGATCATTGGAGGCCGGAGACACACACTTTCCATCTTCGGACCGGGGAGATGACCGTGACGCTCCAGGATATTGCTATGATCACCGGTCTTCCTATCGATGGGAATCATTTATGTATGAACACCGATTCTGATGGTGGCGCGCGCAGATGCATGCCCTTATCGGTATGGTTCCTCCGGAGCCTCGGGAACCAGAAGCAGAAGATAAGAAGAAGGAAAGAGTCGCAGCCGGCGCTACTTTCACGTGGATATCATCGAACTTCAGTACTTGCCCTGAGGATGCTAATGAGGACATGGTGAAGACATATGCTCGTGTCTACATGTGGTACGTGATATCCAGGACTATGTTTGCTGATGGCACAAGCAAGAATGCTCCATGGATGTGGCTGAAGGCGTTGACCGTCTTCGATAGCAAATGGAGTTGGGGTTCGGCGACACTGGCTTACTTGTATCGACAGGTATGAAGTTGTTTCCTTTTCACTTCATTGATACATTATCAATGCGCTCTTGCGGCAAATTTGACCATGTTCTCTTTTATGTGCAGTTGGACGAAGCCTGTTGTAGGCACACTGGAGGTATTGGTGGTTGTCTGCTCGCACTTTCCATATGGAGCTGGGAGCGTTTGCCGGTTGGGCGACCGAAGACCGTGAAGTACGAGGATTGGGACGACAAAGACAACCCACTACGGCTCCCCACTTGGGCTTACAAGTGGGATGTGTTAAATGAGACGACGGATGATCCCTCGGTCATGTACAAGTTGTACAAGAGCGAGCTGGACGCGATCACGCCTGAGCAGGTGAACCGACATTGCATAAGTGATTATCATGCTTGTATCGTAACTCGATATCAATTTTGCATTCAATCCCATTTTGCAGGTGGAATGGGAGCCGTATGGAAAAGGAGAGAGTTTTGGTAACCCTATGGAGTTCAGGCTGAATCTGATGTGCACTAGGGATAGGGATCTCTGGCATATGCGGTGCCCACTGATATGCAACTGGGCGGTTGAGCTTCACCTGCCACATCGGGTGTTCCGCCAGTTTGGTTTGTTCCAGCCACACCCGCCGGAGTGGGAGGACACGGACAAGTTGCTACACGCGTAAGATATAATTAACCTTGAGCACTTAGCAGCTTCTCGACGGTTTCGATGATGCTAATATTCTGTTTCTAACTTGCAAGTTGGATAGGAAAAAGCAGCGGAAGATCAAGGATTGGGCCAACCATCACAAGAAGTATGTCGTGCAGTTCGCTCTTAGTGTGGAGCAAGCAAGGGCTGGAAAACGAACCCAGCTTCGTGAGCACTGCCCGATCGCGTTCAACAACTATCTCACATGCTTGCAAGTACCCGCGTGGAGGTATGCAAGCCGGCGTATGCTGAGGAGATTCTGGAAGAACCCACCGTTTTTGATGAGGTAGCCCAGCACCAGTACAACGCATTAATCAGGAAAGGCAACTCAGTGATCCCTTCAGCTCCAATGATGAACTTTGTGGTTAGCCCTTTTTGCTTTTCCATTCGCACTATTCACATCTTCGCTTGCCTAACACTTTGATACCGTTTCTGTTCATAGCGTGCCCAGATCAAGAAAGCAGTTGATGAGACCGAGACTATTCTGGAAACAACCCCTGCTGGCAAAAGCGATGGGGAAGGTGCACTTCGAGCATTCATTAAGGTTCACATCTCCTTCAAACTAGCACTTAACATATGTTGCTACGTTCCATGTCTCATTCACTCATACATGTTGCAGTGTCAGGGCCAAAAGTTAAGGCGGCTATCAAACCCTTTCGGTTGTCGTGACCCCGAGTATGTATCACCAGAACGGTCTAGGTCGGCGACACCATCAGATCCCGCTTCAGGGCAGGGCCATGGTGAACCTTTTGATAGGATGAGGATGTGGGTGTGGTCACCCAAGAGGTATGGCATGACGATATATATCCATTCGTTGATGCATTGCTAACTATATCCTCACGCACGGTCTTTCCATATCTTCTGTTGATGCATAGGTTGCTGATGATATGACCGTGGGGACGTACCAGGCTCGGTCTGCATACGAGTTGAAGCCTAGAAAGGGAATCAACTAGTACACACCTGAAGACTTCACCCAAAGAGGCCAAAGAGGCAAAAGGACGGTGGCACCTCGCGGATGGCGGCTTTGGATGACTATTTGGATGACTATGTAGATGACGTGGAGGAACCGGAGCCGGAGCCGGAGCTGGTTCCTCTTCCTAGGAAGGTGAAGAATATAAGCGTCAAGAGGGGGGAGGAGCCAGCAAGCGCGGAAAGCACTAGTCATCGTCCTTTATTTATAATGTTGAACTTAGAGTGGAATTTGTTATGTCGTTGAACTTGGAGTGGTGGTAGCTATTAGTAATGTGGAATTTGTTATGTCGTTGAACTTGGAGTGGTCGTAGCTATTAGTAATGTGGAATTTGCTATGTCGTTGAACTTGGAGTGGTGGTAGCTCTATGTTAAACTTGAACTTATTGTGATGGTCCTTTCTAAGAAATGATGTCTTTGGTGAACACTTTTTGAACCTTAATGTTTATTATACGAAATGTTGAACTGTGGCTGAAAATGACCCAGTATGAATGACAAAAAAACACTAAGTGTTTGTACAGCGCCTAGCTGGCAGGCGCCACACTATACAGTGCAACACCTAGCAGCAAGGTGTTGCACTATAGAGTGTGGCGCCTCCAAGCTAGGCGCTGCACAAACACTTAGCGAAATTTTTGCCCCAAACTGGAGGCCTACCTTCTGTTGCTCTCTGGATAGCTACAGACTTGTGCAGCGCCTAGCCCGGAGGCGCTACACTATACAGTGCAGCGCCTAGCCCGGAGGCGCTACACTATACAGTGCAGCGCCTAGCCACAAGGTGTTGCACTGTAGAGTGTGACGCCTCCGAGCTAGGCGCTGCACAAACACTTAGCGAAATTTTTGCCCCAAACTGGAGGCCTACCTTCTGTTGCTCTCTGGATAGCTACAGACTTCTGCAGCGCCTAGCCTCGAGGCGCCACACTCTACAGTGCAACGCCCAGCCTCTGGGCGCTGCAATGTACAGTGTGGCGTCTCCGGGCTAGGCGCCACACATGTCTGTAACTTGCCATACCTTCTGTTGCTCTCTGGATAGCTACAGACCTGTGCAGCGCCTAGCTTGGAGGCGCCACACTATACAGTGCAGCGCCTAGCCGCAAGGCGTTGCACTGTAGAGTGTGGCGCCTCCGAGCTAGGCGCTACACAAACACTTAGCGAAATTTTTGCCCCAAACTGGAGGCCTACATTCTGTTGCTCTCTAGATAGCTACAGACTTGTGCAGCGCCTAGCCCGGAGGCGCTACACTATACAGTGCAGCGCCTAGCCGCAAGGCGTTGCACTGTAGAGTGTCGCGCCTCCGAGCTAGGCGCTGCACAAACACTTAGCGAAATTTTTGCCCCAAACTGGAGGCCTACCTTCTGTTGCTCTCTGGATAGCTACAGACTTCTGCAGCGCCTAGCCTCGAGGCGCCACACTCTACAGTGCAACGCCCGGCCTCTGGGCGCTGCACTGTACAGTGTGGCGCCTCCGGGCTAGGCGCCACACATGTATGTAACTTGCCATACCTTTTGTTGCTCTCTGGATAGCTACAGACATGTGCAGCGCCTAGCTTGGAGGCGCCACACTGTAGATTGCAGCGCCCAGATGCTAGGCGTTGCACTTGGACTTAGTGAATTTTTTAGCATATGCAAACATAGTAAGTAGATGTGAAGTAGGATTGATACGTAGCAAGCAAACAACTGTGAAGAGAACATATGCACGAAGTACTTCACGACGCATAGTAGTTCATAACACATAGTACTTCACGACACATAGTAGTTCTTACAACCAAATCGAGGAGGAGACATAGTAGTTCACGACACATAGTAGTTCTTACAACCAAATCGAGGAGGAGACATAGTAGTTCACGACACATAGTAGTTCTTACAACTAAATCAAGGAGGAGACATAGTAGTTCACGGCACATAGTAGTTCACAACCAAATCGAGGAGGAGACATAGTAGTTCATGACATATAGTAGTTCACAACCAAATCGAAGAGGATGACATAGCTCTATTGTGTAGAGCAAGGCCCCTTTCCCTTCTTCTTCTTCCTCTCTTCTTCCTCTTCCTCCTCCCTTTTTCTTATGAGGTGAGCCTCCTTAACCACCCTCTCCATGAATATCTGATTGTCCCTCTCTTCTTTTTCAGCTGCAATTTCCCAAAGCTTGATGGTTCTTTCTTCAAAATCCTTTTGACGCTTCTTCTGTGCCTCCTCACATTTCCTCACCAACGCTTGCTCCCTCGCGCGCATCGCATTGACGCTCTCTGTTTTGCCTTCCTCTCCTTCTCAAGCTCCTCTTCCTTCTTCTTCTTTAGCTTGGCTGCATCCTCCTCTCTAAGCTTCTTCACAGCCTTCTCCCACCATCCCGCCATCTCATCTTCGCCATCCTCCTTCATCGTTGGTTTGTTGGGTTGGGAAGCCGCCATACCTACAATGAGTGAAACATAATGGTTAGTAAGGACAATAAGAACAAATTGAAGCACATATAAAAAAAGAACATATGGAAAAACAAGAACATATGATACATTATAGTTAGTGAGGAACATACGGAAACGGTCCATCTAGGTATCCAAACATTCCTCTATAACGAACTTGCCCTTGTCCATCACCACGGCCAAGTCCACCACCAAGGCCAAGACCATCACCAAGGCCGAGACCATCACCACGGCCATTACCACCACGACGAGCTCTACCACCACCACGGCCTAGACCACCACCACGAGCTCTACCACCACCACGGCCTCTTGTAAGTCCTAGTTGCCGACCTCTTTGTTGCCTAGATCCTCTTTGCCTAACACTTGGTTGGCTTGGCACTTGTTGGCTACCACTTGGTTGCCTTGGCACTTGTTGGCTACCACTAGGTTGGCTACCACTTGGTTGGCTTGGCACTTGTTGGCTACCACTAGGTTGGCTACCACTAGGTTGGCTACCACTTGGTTGGCTCCCTTGTGTAGCTCCTTGTTGGCTTGTGCTTGCATCATTTTTCTTGGACCTTTTCCTTGGTTTCGTACATTTTCTTTTGTTGTGGCCATGACCTTTGCACTCCCCACAACGGGAGCTCTCACGAGGCTCTTGGAATTGGTCGTTGCCCGCTTCACGGCGGCCACCATGGCCCCATCCGTCCATGTCGCCTCTAAGACGCTTTGTCTTACATCTACCACGTTTAACAACCTTCAACTCCGGATCCGGCCATGGTTGAACTCCATGATACTCCGGCCATTGTGATTGGTCAAAGTATGGGTGAAAGCGGGGAGCCCATGTTTTCTTGACCGTCATGATTGAGAACTCCGACTCCCTCACGGTGCGTGGGTGATTGATATCCACATTCCTAACGCGACCGGCGGTATACAAGTGTGAGCATGGGAGATGAAGCAACAATGGCCTCCCGCAAGTGCAATCACATTGTGTTAACGACACCTTGCAAGCCCGACCTCCATGTTGTCGGCCATCGTTTGTGGTTCCTCCTGCCTCTTTCACTTCGTACTTCCACTCTTCGTTGTCATATAATATAGCTTCTTCTGAGTCCGCCTTCCGTGATTGAAATACCAACCATTCATCAACTTTGGGTGGGAACTTGTACTTGTACTTCCGTGGGTTCTCACCCGCTATCTGTGCATCGGTTTCCATCGAGTACTTTACAAAGTACGCATTCATCTTGTCAAATGTGTATTGAACTATTGCCGTCACGGGTAATCCACGTGCACCTTTGAGCACCCTATTGAAGCATTCGGCCATATTGCTTGTCATTTGACCGTATCTCCGGCCATCTTCATCAAAAGCACGTGCCCACTTGTTCTAGTATTGAATGTGCCTATTGAGAAAGTCTTGACCCCCGGGATCAAGTTTTTTGTGTGCAAGCAATTTGTTGTACAAAGTGGCGAAGCGCTTATCGGAGAAAGCGAGACAACAATCTTGAAGATCATCGGCCAACTCCTTAAGGCCACATGCCCTATAGAAGTTCGAACAAAAGTGCCTCATGCACCATTGATGGTGCAACGGAGCATGCCCGGGAATGTCAATCTCCACCGCGTTAAGAATTCCTGGATGCCAATCCGATATGACACAAATTTCCCTTTGAGCGGGTAACACCTTCGTCCTCAAAAGATGCAGTAACCACTCCCAGTTGTCATTGTTTTCCACCTCAACCAAAGCAAATGCCAATGGCAACACCCGGTTATTGGCATCACTTGCTATCGCAACCAACAAGGTGCCCTTGTATTGTCCGGTCAAGAACGTGCCATCAATTGCGATGACCGGCCTACAATGTTCGAAAGCCCTCACACATTGCTCGAACGCCCAAAAAGCACGGCCAAATACTCTGACTTTCCTTCCTTCATGAACCGTTGTTTGGTGCCCATGAGGCTCGACCACATGAACCATGCCCGGGTTTGTCGCGGCCATGGCTAACAACAACCTAGGGATTCGGTTGTATGCTTCCTCCCATGTACCATACAACATCTTAAATCCGGCTTGCTTCGCCTTCCATGCCTTGCTGTATTTCACCTTGTAATGAAAGATGGCTTTCACAAGATCAATGACATGTTGGACGCTCATTGTTGGAAGTGTGGATATTGAGTTGGAGAGCCTGTAAGCGATGAACTCGGACGTGAGTTGTTTGTGGTCTTGGGACACAATCTTGCCATCCACCCTTTTGCCTTGGCACAAGTGAGTTGGCACACAACTCACTACATGCCAAGTTGGACCTCCTTTCCATGGTCTTGCACGCACAATCCACGGACATATTTCATCTTCACATGCACATGCAACCGTGTAGCGCACATTGACGTCCGAGTTCACCACCTTGTGTGGACGATAATGCGTAACCGAGTAGTTGTCGAGCCACATCTTCAATTCCAACAAGGTGTCGAACTTACAACCTTTAGCAATCCGGTTCTTGTCGTCTACCAAATCACGGTGAGAGCTTGGCCTAACCCCAAGAGGTACACATTGGCCACCATCTACCACGGCTTCATCCGCGAGACTAACATCCTTGAACAATGTAGTCCGATGATCCCGACCAAATACCTTCTCGAAAGCTTCGACCTCCTTCACCGTGAAGCCCTCCACATCAACTTGTTCATCGGGACCATCGTCATCCGAGTCCGATGCATATGCACGGGAAAAAGGGATGGAATGGTTCATTGTCTCTTGCAAATGATATTTGTCGATATCACCCACATTGTTGTCATGGAGATCAACTTCATTGTCATCGTCCGCATACTCATCATTGTCCTCTTGCAAAGCTTCATCTTGGTTGTTTGTAAACGGGCTCAATGTTGGCCTCACTTCTTGGGTCAAAAGAGGTTCAACAATTTCATCTCGCTTCAAGGGTGGGGGGCTACTAGCAGCCAAAGGGGAGGGGTTCCGGTTCAAGTCCAAATGCAAACTTGAATCAACCTTCTTCGTTGCAAATAACTCAAGAGCCTTGTCTAGTGATTCGGCCATCGTCCCCTTGTATGCAACCCAACGTTGCTCCGAGTTGACACGCATTGTCTTCCAACGGATGTGCATTCCAAAACCAACATTATGCCTTCCCTCCAACTCAATGATATCACTAGGGTCCATCCAATTCAAATCTTTCCTAACTTGTTGCAAGAGCTCCGCATAGCTAGGACTACTATCAAACACCATGTCAAGCTCATCCGGGTCCGGTTCTATATTGCCTTTCAAAAAGGCGTCTTTGTCCCCATGATGAACAAACACACATGTTCTTCCCATCCCTATAAGCATTCAAAGAACACAAGGTAACATTGCTTCCATGAGACTAATCCAAGGATAAACACGGAATACAAACCCTAATATATATATCAAACAACAACCCTAACCCTAACCTTAACCCTAACCCTAACCATAACCATAACCATAACCCTAGCCCTAAACCTAACTCTAGCACCAACATAAGAGCACCCATAAGAAGAACCCTAGCATACTAACAAAGCCTAATCATAGAAATTGGCAAACAAACATCTCACATCTCCATGCAAATCTCTAGATCCAAACAAAACTAGGGTTTCCCCAAACTAGCAACAAATGAGCAATGGGAGAACTTTACTTGGATCAAAACAAGGGGATCGGAGAATATTACCTTGAGGGAGGGTTTGACTTCGAAATCCACGGACAAATTCTTCAAATTTGCAAGATTTGAGAGAGGATTTGAGAGGGGGAGAGAGTGGGAGAGGGGCCAAAGCTCGGGGAGAGTGTGTGGTGTGGGGGGGTGGGGGAGGGGGGGCCAGCAAAGTGGCTGGATAAGTCACAGTGCAGCGCCTAGCGGCTAGGCGCTGCACATTACATGTGTGGCGCCCAGCGTCTAGGCGCTGCACATTCCATGTGTGGCGCCTAGCTCGGAGGCGCTGCACTGCTGGGTGCGGGCCCAGGGGCTGCCACGGTGGACAGGTGTGCAACGCCGCCGCGCTAGGCGCTGCACAGTACGGTGTGGCACCGGCGTGGCGGGCGCTACACAAAAAGGTCAGGGGAGTGAAATAGTTTCGCACCCAGTTCATTCTGTGAAATGATTTCGTCCCGAGGTCAAAATTGTCAAATTTGGCCCGAGCCGATACCCAGCGCAACGTACCGTACGTGTGCGCCGCTGGCCGGCTGGCCCGACGGGACCGGTTCAGAGGCTGCGAACGTTTTGCGTGGCCATACCCAGCTGTTTCAGGCCAGCTCCGAACGGACGTCAGTTTCGTCCATTTTTCGTTCGTTTGGGGGTGGCATGGAACCGTGTCCGTCTGGATTTGTGTATGCGCGCACGGCCGCATTTCGGCCGCATCCCGTCCGCATTCATTTTTTTTCTTCGCAAACTCATATGTTTTATTCTCATTATTAATTTTTGATACATGAAAGCACATCACCAAATATTAACTAGAATAGTAAGACCAAAGAAAACAAGAACCACAAGAAGACATTTTAGAAGATATCCAATTTCCATAACTGGTCCCGTAAGTTGGATTAGTGCCTTCTCAATGCATTCATTGTTCATCCGCGGAGGCTCGATCTTGCGTGCTTCTTTCTTCTTCGAGTCTAAAGTAGACGTTGCTTCCTCGCATCTAGCTTCTATTCTAGCAACAAGTGAACTAGTCTCATGTCTAGCCTCTATTATAGCTAAAAGTGCACGAACATCTACTAAATTGTGCTCTATCAATATATCGATGTATTCTTCTTCCCAATACCCAAACTTGCATCCATTCTACACAATAAAAATTTAAGTCAACATCTGAGAGCAGAACCGAAGCTAAAGTAGCACATCCCCATCGTTTAAGCACTTGATAAACACCCATCCGGGATTCCGGCGTTGTAGACACGCGACGCAGCACCTTCTTTGGGTAGTCGTCGCACTTAATGAGTGGCAACGGTGCGCCGATGAGCTTTTGGGCCAGCACCGAGCCCGGCCGACCGCCGTTCCTGTATCTGCCGGCGGGCCGCCGACGGTGTCGATCCGAACGGCTAGAGGAGGACTCAGTACCTGCATGCGGCCTTGTGGCCTTGCCAGGGCCTTCCGGCCCGGTGCCCGGCCAGTCCATGCCACGGCGCGGCCTCCCGCAGCTGGGCGAGTTCAAGTCCGACCGGATCCGCTCCAAATCCGACCGCCGGGAGCGCAAATCAGGTGGCCGTGCTTGGGTAGCTCGGGGCGTCGAGGGACGAGAGGGGGAGGGGGCTGCAAGAAGGGTTGGAGCGATAGCGCGGCCGAACTGCACAGAGGCAATGGCTGCGACGGTGGCGAGGGACGAAAGTGACGGGGGTGCAGCTGGAGGGGGTGGGTGGAGGATAGAAAAAGAGGAGTCTGTCTCCCCGACGGGCAGGCCAGGGAAGGACATAGGCAGGCGCCACGCGCCGTCCGCGCGTGTCCGTTCGACCGCATACTTGGTCCAACTTAGGCCGGAAATGGGTCAAAAGCGGACAGAAAACGGACAACGGTCCGCTTGCGGCCGCGCGTTGGGAAGCCTGATCTGTCCGTTTACCGTCAAACGGACGCGGGCGGACAAGATGGGTCGCGCGTTGGAGTTGGCCACAGGTTGGTAACGGTCGCTTGCGGTTCAAGTCTGGCGGCAGACACGTCGTTCTCTCTTCGCCGTTGCGGGTGAAGCAAGAGCGCAAGAGGTGTATATACTCTATCTCGCTGATATCCATGGCCGGCCGGCCGGCGCACCCTGCGTTGATGCACGCATCTGGCATGCATGCCGATGCTGGTACCAACTGTCGTCGTGGTATACGTCAATCCATGGCATTTGCACCGACATGGATGGGATTCGTACGGCGTTCGCGGCGAACGTTACTAGGATTTCTAGTACGTACTCCGAGGATGGCGATTTCTCTATGATTTCGCTATAAATATGACATCAGATTTTCAAATATGACAAAGCTAATGCTCGATATGGCAAATTGTGTTGTCGCGAGCATGGCTATTTCCTTCCGCGCTTAAAATCTGTCGTCGGATTTTTAACATTTCCGTTTCTCTATTGTGCAAGGTGTTTTTCTTTGTACTACTAGCTGGTGAAGTTTCCTGCCCGTGAAGTATGATGATTTGATGATCTCTTATTCTTGAAGTATGAATGCATTGTCTACCTCTCTCCGATGACTTAACATAACCAGTGCATTTACTTATATGGTATCCGAACCAAGAAATCTTTCAGTCATTAAGACCCGACTTGCACTACTAAAATAATAAATTAAAAATACAGCCAAGATTGAGCAATTTCTCTATGTGCAAGATGCTTTTCTTTCAGGCAAACAAATGTCTTCTTTTTATGACATTAATGTCACCAGTGAATGCACCTTCTACTTTTAGAGATGCCTTAAAATAATACACTATTTTATTTGAAATACTGTAATACCTATTAAATCTAGCCGCGCAAATGTGCGGGTCACTATGAAATATGTTCTCACTGGATGTATATCTTATAATGTTGGTTATCATGGGGGAATGTTTGTTTGAAGAGAGAATAATATGAAACCTAGCCGAGCGGATCACTATGCTAATTAGCCCATAAAATAGCAGGCTGAGTTTGGTTTGGTTGGACTGTCTGGACTGATTCAGAGAAGGTTGTCATCGTGTGGTGATGTATTGTGCCTACCATGTGGTTTTAAGTCAGGAATGGCTGGCTGCAGTTGAAGTTTGGCAACATACAGGTCGTTCTCTTTTCGGTCATTTTGGGTGAAGCGAGAAGGGGGGAGGCGCTTTGATATGGATACAATAGTGGTGCAAACCTGGGTTCATGAGATGTTGATGATTTATAATTAGTGTGTTATGCACCAATTGCATGCATCTCCTTGGTGCAACCCTAGATTCATGGGATGTTGATGGTTTACAGTTAGTGTCTTATGCACCAATTGCACGCATCTTAATGTCTTATAAAAACTAAGTGCATCTACAATAATGGTGTGCCATCGGTTGTTTTTCCTGTATGATGTCAAGAGTACGATTTTTCTTGAGTTCAGAGGAATACTACAAACAGTGGATGATCTTTTACTTCTGCTAGATTGTTGTTCTTTTCACTCTGCGTTATATTATACATTGCATAACAAGTTTTTATTGTTACCTATTCGAAATGTCCTAATGTTTGCAGTTTGTTTCAAAAGAATATGGTTACCTCTTTGCCTACATTATTTTCTTGATTGATGAACAACCATTCCAGCATACCATCAACATTAAAGACAAGCATGCATCAACACTTATGCACGATATTTTGTTCTTTGTACGACTAGTCATCATGAAGTCCATAATTGTTGTGATGTTGCTATCGCTTTTTAATTTAGTGGGGCAATATTGCTATGTCCTTCCACAAGGAACTCGGGAATTTTCATCAGATAAAAATTAACCCAACAAAAAAACGAGACAAGAAAAACAAGTAGTCTTTTAATTTGATCCATGGGCACCTATAAAAATGCAACAACCTAGCTTATCCAAAAGAAACTCCTTACTCCACAACCACTTGCCATTCTTTTTTGACACCAACATATCATATGGTAGCGAACTATACATCTTTGTTTTCTAAAATAGGTGAAATAATGTTAACGGTACATCGAGTTGCCCAGGAATCTGGATATAAGTCACTAGAATGTTCTACATCAATAAGGTACATAACACATTTCAATCTACATAGTTACATAATGGTACAACTAATGTTATTAGCCTCAAATATACGTGGTCGTGGTTGAATTTGGTGTGTGGTGATATTTGACAATAAATATACATAAGATATGTTGGACTGGGACCAATTTTGGATGGAGACAGATGAAAGATGCAAGAGTGCTATAGATAGTGAGCCATGTCGACTTTTTCTTGCTTTGCTTTTCATCCAACAAACATTAGCTCTTAAAATAGCATATTGCATTTGATTTAAGTTACCCATTTTGCACTAGATTGCACGTACGAACCTGATATTGGAGCATTTCATATTTAACCAAATAGTTAGAGAATAGTTTGACGGTGTCATCTTTTGTTTATATTTGATGGAACTGGAAGATGGAACACAAGGAATTTTTTGAGACAGACAACCCAAATATGCTAAGAAAAATGTAAAACATCCACACCATAATGCAAAATGTCCTAGGCCACTTGTTCATGTCCTTTTTTGTCTAGGTCAACATAAATGCTACTATTTCTGGCCCACATTAATAGCAACCGCGACAAACTTATATGAAAGCAGTATATTTTTTTTTGACAACTTACTAGGTTCACGGCTTGGTCAAAAGCAGCATGATTAATTGGTGAGTTTTCCAGCACTCATGATATGGCAAAGGTTTGGGAGCCTACATTATCAAGTAATGTTTTTTTCTATTTACCAGTAAAACCACCTAGTCTAAATATAAGATATATCGGAGTCCACAAGGAGTTATAAGATCTTGATTAGTCTATAATCATTTCTAAGACAATAGAGGTATAATCACTTGACATAAGTAACACATTAGATCCGTGAAATTTGAATCGAGAGATCGAAACTTTTAGGGTCTAACCAAATGTGTATATCAAGTCCAATATTCCTAAGGTTGGTACTGCCTTATTTAAACACCCCAAAATGTTAGAAATTTATGTTTTTGTCACACTATTTTGTTTCTCTTCAAAACAAAGTTCAACCCTTTGTATAATTCGGATGCTCTGCGTCGTGTCAATTCTATTACATCCCTTTCATTGGTTGTAAACTTGCACTCACCAACCCCCATAGATTTACTAATCGGAAGATCACATGGAAAAGGGGTCCATCTGTATACAGACACATTATCATATGGACTAGATCCTATTTCATTGCCTTTTGGAGCCCATATGACACGAGCAAATGAATATGGTCCAATTTGTATTTCACAGGTACGCTGGTGATATCATATCATACTCCCTTCGTTCCACAATGTAACAAATATAGTCTTTTCTAAAAATCAAGCATTGCAACTTTGACTAAGTTTCTAGAGAAAATATTAACATATAGAATAACAAATACATATCATTATATATACATCGTGATACATATTTTTATACTGATGTGTTTGATATTATAGTAGATATTGATATAAAAAATTAAACTTGGTCAAATGTTGCTATTTGACTTCTTTTGTAAATCTATAGACAATGCAGTATGAAACAAAGGGAGTACCATACAGAGTAAAACCACAAAGCGCCCAGGCAACAAGCTGACATTGATGCGTCACAGCATGCTTTCCATGTTGAGTTGATATTTGACAAGTTCCTTTTGGTGCATCCAGCGACGGTTGGATAAACGCCACCCACAAGCACGCACACTTCATGCACTTTGGGTAAGGAGATGTTAGTGACGCGTGGGTGGGCGTTGGTCCCACATGTCAGTTAGTGTGCGGTGAGTTTTCCACAATTTTATGAAACCTAAAAAAATATGTGCGGGGTGGGGGTGTGGTGGACTACAGAGGAGCATCTTCCCCTGAACTAGTGCCTTTTCATGGAGGCGGCTTCGGTGACTTAACTGCATCTGTCTTTGAGTGTATGACATGTGGACCACATGTTAATGCACTCAAAGGCAGGTGCAGTAAGGCACTGAAGCTTAATCCTTTTTCCAGTCAATGCCGCAAATATTGGTAAGAAATAGTTTCATTGTATCAGACAACTATAAAGGGATTGGGTTCACACAGGCTAGCTAGCTAGTGACAATTAACTGGCTAGGGATGTAAATGGTACGGATAATTTCCGTTCTCCGACGGATAAGGTAGAGGGATATGATATTGGTAATATCCGGTATTTTTTTTGCGGATTATCCGATGTGGTCAAATAGGATTATCCAAATTTAGCCCAATTGAGAAGCCCAAATACCTATGTGGACCACTAATTAAAATCACCACATATAAATAGAATTTAACCTAACCCTAGTACGAGACGACCACAATCCACAATCACAATTCACAGGCAGCCGTCGACCGCCGTCATCGCAACGCCGTCTTGTCTTGCACCACCAGCGGCGGCCGCATCTCTCCGGCAAGTTGGTTGTCCGGCACAATCGGCAAAGATGTTGGCGCCTGTCCAAGCAACGGAGGTGATCCGTCTGTTTGACATTCCATGAATTTTTAGATGCAGAATGAATCACGTAAGTTTAGGCGTCGAAGTGGGTATGCATCTAAGCCATGCTACCTCTACTTGCACAGCTAGTCGTGGTGGGGTAGCCTGGTAGATCACCGTGCGGAGCGAAACTGGTGCTGCTGGCGGCCATGATCTACATGTTAGGTTGATCGCTCCACCAATGGGCCCAACGGCTCATTGGGCCCTTGACCCACGCCCTGATCGGGGGCGTCCAGCCCAAGCAAGGCTGGTGGGCCCTTGTCGCGCAGTGCTATAAAGAGGAGGTGGGGACCAGGGGCACGGGGTACGAGGTTCGTCACCATCACTGTTCCCCACTCCTAACCCTATCCGATCCAGAGGGAGGCACTGAAGCGATGGGAAGCTCCACCGCTGCCACTCATGCACTTCACCGTCGACCTCTACACCGACCGTCGCTGCCCGTGCGCAGTCCTCCATCGACAAACCAGCAATGGCCGGAACGCTAAGGTAAACACCCGAATACAGACAATATCCCACTGATCTACTCCTAGTCGATCCTGTAAGTCAATCAATGGTATCTAAGAGCCAGTCTAGTGAGTACATCAAGTTGGGAAAGAAAGATTCGGAAACGAATCAAAAGAGAAAAGAAAACGAACACAGATACGATTTCGATCTCGGATCGAAGCAGATAGAGAGAAAAGAACTCCTCGTCGGAAAAGTTGCGCCGCCGCAACGGCCGCGCCGTTCCTCTCGATTCGGACGCGCATCGGCAAGCCGAGGCGTCGGACGAAGAACAACCGGAGCTAGCTCAACGGTATGCCGGCAAAGAAAAGAAAAAAGACAAAAAAAAAGAGAGAGGGAGGCACCGCGGCCCAACCGCTCGACGGCGGCGCGCTCACCCCAAGGGGAACGCACCACCGGCGAAGGGATCGGCAACGGCGCCGCCACTCCACACCGTCGGGCGCTACAAGGGAGCAGAGGTGGCCTCGGCCTCGCATCTTTCTCTCTATCTAAGGAAGAAAAGGGGAAGGGGAAAGTGGAGAATGGGTGCTCGCGCGCCGCCGTGGCGACGCCGTCGCCGGCGGCCGACGGGGCCCTCGGTGTCTCTCTCTTTTTCTCTGTGGCAGGAGGCGGAGGAAGAAAGAGATGGAGAAAGAAAAGGAAGGAAGGGAGCTCGAGCGGCGCAGCACGGCGCGGTGGTGCGTCGCCGTCGCCGGCGACCGGCGTGGCACGGTGACCGAGTGGCCGGCGTCGAGCGCAACGGCTCAGTTCGGGAGCGAGAGAAGAGCGGCACGAGAGGGAAAGAATGGGTTAGGGTTTGCCCGAGCGGCGCGGTTGGATCGCTTTGATCGGGCGAGATCGGCGCTGGATCGTTGGATCGTGTCGATGGCCGTGATCAAAACCCTAGCCTCAGTACGGGCTTTTGGGCCGAAAGTGGAGGGTGGTGGCAGCCACGCGAGCGCCCCGACCGGGCCGTGGGCTGTGTTCGGCCACAGCAGGAGGCCGCCCGCCCTGGACCGAAGAAAAAAAAAGGAGGGCGCGTGGCGGACCAGGCCAGCTGCCGCGCGCAGTTTTTTGAGAGAAGTTTTTTCACTTGTGGGTGAAATCAGATTCAGATAGCTTCTGCTATGACAGTAGAAAGATATTTGATTAAAGTTTAATTATGGTATTGTTATTTTCTGACCAACGTTGCTGATGACAATATTATAATTCAATGAGTCTTATAGTTAAAAGTTCAAATATCTGATAATTTTTGTATCAAAGTGGCCAATTTTCAGACCATTTGATAAAGATTGAGAAATGTATATTAAAAGTTTTCCGCTGCAATAAAGTTGATAATGATGATTATTTTCTTAGCAAAGTCGCTTAATAGAAATTTTATCATCACATTATTTACGAGTTATATGCATTATTTCCATTTCCGCCCAACGGTGATATGGAATTAATGTAGAAGGATGATGTTTTATTCTAATTCTGCCCAACGGTGATTTAGAATATAAAAGAAAGTTTTTCAAAGTTTAATGTGCATATTTATTTTAACCAGACCAACATGGGGTTATTTTTTATGCTCATTATTGTTATTTATTGGCTAAGTTTTCTCAGACTAAAAGTTTTCCATGCTTTCATTCGCGAAAGCGAATAGCTGGGTACTTGTGACCCGAAAGATGACCAAGAAAGGTCATAACATGAGGGAGTATGTTCTCTCTAAAGAATGACTTCAAAAGAAAAGAGAAAGATCATTAAGAGTCTTGGTTGACGAATGTCTTTCATGTACTCTCTATGAAGAAGATTTTTCAGTCAACACGATTTGAGATGAAACAAGCAACATGCGTGTTTAATTTTGACCAACGTCGGATCAAGCACGTGTGTCAAAGAGCATTCGGATTTATTTCTGAATTTGATGATTGAATATGCAGTCAAACGAGCCAATTCTTGCATTTATGTCCCTTACAGGCAATTACCCGCATACCGGGAAAAAAAAGATGATTATGATAAAACCTGCATGGCAGGAAAAGTCTGGGAAAATCCCTGCGTAACCCGTATGGCGGCAGAAATTTTCTCAGAATTATCCTGTATGACAGGAGAAAGACATGATGACTCATGTGATTTTAATGTGTCCCACTCTGGGAGAAAAGTATGGAGTAGCTATTATGCTTTCCTAATATTGACCGTACATCTTATGTGTAACGGTCATTAAGCACTCAATAACTCCGAAGAGAATAAAAGTGACAGACGAACCTAAAGATAAGAATGATATGCAAGTGTGACTTGCAAAAGTACTAATGATAAAGAACTCTGTTGAGTTTCTGAAATGGAATAAGGAAAAAGTACTCCCATACCAGTTAACAGATAACTTTATTACATATGAAGTAATGAGATAAATGAAGTAGATACTCAAAGTTTCCTCAATTCACAAGAGTTGTGAATGGTTTTTTGAAACAGTGGCAGAAAAGTTCTTGCCACATTTCGAGGGGGAGAAAGAAATATGAGATATCCATTAATGAAGAATGTGATCGTCTGGGGGAGTACGATGATCATCATAGTACCCCTCAAGGAAAGAAAACTAAGGAATACTAAGACAGTGCTTAAAGTGCCATAAAGAAGAAAGTTTTAACAGAATAAACCCAAATAATAAAGTTTAAAGATACGCCATTCTTAGTGAAGATGGGGTAATCTGGGGGGTATGAAGATACCTAAGACTCAAATAGATTGTATCTGGGGGAGCATGTTGTATGACCTATACAACACCCGTTGTTAGCTCTATAAAGGAGGAATGATTAAACATGGATCTTGTGATAAAGGTCCCTGTAAAACCTATTGCCTCTTGGAAGTGAAAGACTATAATTAATTTGCCTCTTGGCAATGACAGAGCAACAACAGCCCCATATGAAAGAAGTGCCAGTACCTGAGACATAGATGGTCTCAAGGAATGAGAAAATCAGATACTTTTGATTACTATGAAGTCTATGATAGTGAAATTCAAATCGAGGTTGATCCCACCTATTTAAAGCGCTCAATCGAGCTTAGAGAAGTGTCTCTGTTTGTCCACATGATAAGAGACTATGTGAGATGAAATAAAATTGGTGAATCCCGACAATGTTTGGGACTCATAAGTAATTTCCAATGGAGCATAAACAGTAGGCTGTAAAAGGTCTACAAGGTCAATGTGACTCCAAAGGAAATATGTAAAGGTGTAAAGCGTGACTTGAATCGAAAGTTTTTGTGCAAAGAGAATGAACAAATTACAATGAGTGTTAGTGGCACATCATGACCGACATCATGATCGGAGTTACATCAGATGAATGTATAGAACACAAGGGATACTGCTTCAAGAAGTTTTTTATGGACTAGAGCAAGTCTCTAGACAGTTGCATTTAAAGTTTAAAGAATCAGATGATATTTTGGGTTAAAGAAAATGGAAGGACAATTGTATTCATGCAAAGTTATAGAATGGGAAATTCATTTCCCAATCCTATGCATGTGGATGACGTCCTACTTGCTAGTGGTGATGTCAATCTACTTCAGGTGGAGAAAAGAAGTTCTTGTCCTCAAAGTTCAAAATTGCATTTCTCAGAGTGTCTCTCGTTATAAATATCGAGATTCACCAAGAAAAGAATAAAATGGGGTATTAGGAATGTCGCATGGACATGCTAACAAAGGTCTCTAAAGTATGCATGCGAGAAAACCTACGCATGTTCTTATAGTCAAGGGTAATGGAACTGGAAACTATGGTGTTCCAAAAGTTGATGAGAAAAGATTGAAAACGGATATGGTACCATAAGCTTCAGCTGTTGGAAGCTCAATATATTACCCTGACACAATTCACGTATCCGAGTTGTTTTGGCAATGTCCAGTCCATATATAGATCACTGGAATGGAGTCAAAGATATCGGCCTCATGCTGAAAGAAATAAGTGCTCTCAAAAGATTGTGAGTACAAAGACAAGACTTGTGAAATGTATAGCGAAATCCACAATTGTCGCTGACTTTCACACTTAGAGTTTTTGTGTGGAAAAACTCTAAAGAATGAATCAATTATCATTAATATGATGTAAAGATAATGTACAACATGATATGAGGCTGAGGGACAGGCAAAAAGGTTAAAGAAACAAGTACCCGAAATTGATAATGGTTGACAACAGCGATAACCATTTTAAGTTTTTCGCTCCTATGACAACGAGTCAAGTGTTGATGCCAAACACGCTGACACAGAGTTATGCGTTGTAAAGGAGAAAGTCCGGAATCATGTAGAAATGCTTGAAGCATAAAAGCAACAGACAAGTGTTTGCAGATCTGCTTATTAAAGGCTTGCCGCCCAGTGTGTTCGGAGAACACTCAGTCGACATGGGTTTTATGGTATAGTCTAAGATTTCCGGACAATAAAAGGGCCCAAGGTTAAATAATCTGTTTCAAAACAGAGGAGTGTGTTGTAGGTGTTGATTCTATCGGGAATGAACCGTGATGATGAGACATGCTCTACATGCAAATCTGTGATGGAACGAGTACTTTGAAAAGAGTTATTTTAAAGTATAAAGTTAAAAGTATAATAATGAGATCAAGGGGGAGAATGTTAGGTTGACCTCTCCACCAATGGGCCCAACGGCTCATTGGGCCCTTGACCCACGCCCTGATCGGGGGCGTCCAGCCCAAGCAAGGCTGGTGGGCCCCTGTCGCGCAGTGCTATAAAGAGGAGGTGGGGACCAGGGGCACGGGGTACGAGGTTCGTCACCGCCACTGTTCCCCACTCCTAACCCTATCCGATCCAGAGGGAGGCACTGAAGCGATGGGAAGCTCCACCGCTGCCACTCATGCACTTCACCGTCGACCTCTACACCGACCGTCGCTGCCCGTGCGTAGTCCTCCATCAATGAACCAGCAATGGCCGGAACGCTAAGGTAAACACCCGAATACAGACAATATCCCACTGATCTACTCCTAGTCGATCCTGTAAGTCAATCACTACACCCGTCCATGACAATGGGCAATCCACTTGCGGCCCTAAGCGATGCTCATATACGCCGGCGGCGTCGAGACAGCAGTCTGCGTACATATACGTCGGCGAAACGTCGAGATGGCGGTCTGTGTACATACACGCCGAGACGGCGGTCTGCGACTCTGGCGGTGCGTCATGGCGATGGTATGCGTACATATACGTAGTGAGCGAATACTAGCACTGTTAGTGGTTCCTTACATGCACTGATGCACGATCACAAGATGAACACCAAGTTTGTAGTAGTCGAGTAGATTCGTATTTGAACATACGTAGCTTTCATTGGTATAATTTTTGTGACATGCATGAACATTTTGTTAGTTGAATTTATGATCAAAATTTGACAAAAAAACAATGAGGACCAATAAACTAGGACAAAGGTAGTAGGCTTTATCTCTTTCCGGCCAAAAAAGAGAGTACACTTCATCTTAATAGACTACAAAACAGCTCGGCACATGCAACAGTACAGCTCTGAAGATGGATTGGTGGCAGGTGGCTGCGGCGGCCTCATACCTGGCAGGCGTCCTAGTTGAGGAGTGCGCCGGACTGTTAGGTGCCCCATACCCGGCAGGCGTCCTGGTTGGGACCTCAGGTCTTAGATGTTTAGGTTTGGCTGCGATGTCTGTTTGGTATTAGGCACAGACTATTTGCGCCCCTTCATCAATTGGATAGGTGTAACGACAGTAGTCTTGCTGTTGTATGGCTTTGTAAGGTCTTGTGAGAATAATTAATAAAGTGACCGTATGCATCGCCCAGATGCAGAGGCCGGGGGTCATCCTCCTTTTCTAAAAAAAATCTTAATAGACTACAAAACACTATGAATTTATGATGTTTAATGCACTGGTGTCATATTGTTTGCGTAAAAGAAATAAATCATGTTTCTTTGTACGTATCATCCGATATTTTTTGTCCATTTTCAATCTGAATTCGCTCCGAATCATAGTTCAATACAATCCGGATTCGAATCCGCATCTAGTCATTATCCGCTCTGCTCCGAATCCGACAAAATAATATGGTAAAAGCATTATCCGATCCGATTCAACCCGTTTACATCCTATAACTGGCTGAAAGGCCTTGAGCAGTTGTGGTCAGCAGGGCCATTAGTGCCCATCCATTAGCTTTCTACTTCATTTAGTGATCTAAACGTTTTTATATTTCTTTAGAGGTTGAGTATGTTGTAGGGGATAAGGGAGGATAGTACGGGCAACACCATATATATAGTACTACCTCCGTTCGGGTTTATTGGTCCCCTTCATATTTTGCATCCAACTTTGACCGTAGATTTGACTAATGAATTATAAGTTGTATGTCACAAAACTTACATTGTTGCATTCATATTTGAAAGAGGTTTCCAATGATACTATTTTTAGGATATATAACTTATTTTATAATAGTTAAATTAAAGGCCAAAGTTTGACCTAAACTACAAGAAGGCCTAATAAATCAGGACAGAGGTAGTAATTACTTACTAACCAGTTTGCTTTGCAACAGTCTTCAGTCTTCAATGCGCCGACCGACGGATGAATGGCTGGGATGGTAGTGAAGGACATCCCCGCAAAAAAAATGGTAGTGAAGGACATGATTTAGAAGCTGGAACTATGGCACTAGTCAGCACGCACCGGTGTCTTGACCCTTGTTTTTTTTTCTTGGTTACGCTCGAGTGTACGTATCGTATATTGTATTGAAGAAGAGAGCGGGAGAAGAACCCCCTCCATATGATTTATGTTACATTGACATTCACACCTCCACATGGCCCATGTTTTTCTATCTTTAGTGCCTTTGATCTGGAGCAGTTGATCCAACCTTGTTACTCTCTACTCTGCTTAACATCAATGAAGCCTGGATCTTCAAAAAAAACTGTAGCACTAGTCAGCATCCGTAGCTAGTCCATTTTTTAGCAACCTATATCCTGTAGCGGCGAGACCACAGTAATAATTAACCTGGTTTGGAATAGTCTACTGTCTGGATATCTCCAGCATCTGTAATGTGTAATCCTGACCCTTTTGCAGGTACTACCAATGAGTGGCTAGGAGGGTGCTGATGGACATGATTTGGTAGCTGTACTAATCACCATTTCTCTTGATATGGGCGCACCGGTTCCAAGCATTCATTTTTCTTTTTGGTAGGACAGGGATTTGGATGGAACCTATGGTTACCCTAAAAGACAAAACAAAAGTTTTAGCTGAACAAACTATGTGCATTAGGGCATCTCCAACGGCGATTCGTAAATTTCCTTCCGCATCCGTCCACAGATAGAGGAATCAGTCCACAGACACAGATGCGGGAGGCCGTCATCCAATGATGTCCGCATACATCCGGCATTCCTCATTTTTTAATGTCTGCACGTTCAAATAGCCACATACATAGTCCAGACGTTCAAATAGCCACATACGTACATAGAGTACAAATGTTCAAATAGTCACATGCATCACTAGTTCAAATTTTAAAAAGTTTAAATATTATATTCCAACATTGTTGTCCCCTTTAACCGCCCATTGATGCTCAATCAGATCTTCCTTCAGCTGCTCGTGAGTTAGTCGATGCCGAATTTGTTCATGCATTTGAATAAACTCTCCAAATGTGGCCGAATTCTGGTCTGAAAGTTCGATAGGATCACCCATGTTCTCAAATTCTAGAGCCGCGACAACATCCTCATTCTCATCTTCGACGATCATGTTGTGCATGATCACACAACATGTCATCACCTCCCACAAGGTCTCCGAATCCCATTGTTTAGCAGGTCCACGAACAACTGCAAAACATGCCTGCAAAACTCCTAATGCCCTCTCAACATCATTTCTAACTGGTTCTTGTCTTTGGGCAAAGTGAGCATTTTTCTGACCAATTGGGTTAGAGATGGTGCTAACAAAGGTAGTCCATGGAGGATAGATGCCGTCAACCAGATAGTACCCATGTTTTACTAATGTCCACTGACAATATAGTGGCAAGGAGGAGCTTTTCCTTTAGTCAGCCTCACAAACAATGGTGATCACTGCAGCACATTGATGTCATTGTGAGACCCGGGCATCCCAAAGAAAGCGTGCCAAATCCAAAGATCATATGATGCAACTACTTCAAGAATGATGGTGGGCTTCTTAACATGATCCTGATATTGTCCTTGTAAAGCCGTCCGGCAATTCTTCCATTTCCAATACATGCAGTCAAAAGATCCAAGCAAATCTGATCACCCTCTTGCTTCTAAGATTGCCATGAGCCTCTCGGTATCTGCCACGGTTGGTTCTCTCAGGTACCGAGGTCCAAACACATCGACCACGGCAGTTGCAAACCTGACCATGGCATCTCCGCATGTGCTCTCAAACATCCGTAGGTACTCGTCCCACGAATCAGTGGTCGTGCCATATGCAAGCATCCGGAGTGCAGTCGTGCACTTCTGGTAACCAGAGAAGCCCATCGTTCCCACGACGTCCTTCTTCAAGATGAAGTAGTCATCACAGGACCGAACGCCATGGTACAAACGATCGAAGACAGCCTTGTGCATCCAAAAGGGCTGGCGAAAATGGTCAGCGAAGAGTGCATCTGGGACATAGTCGGCCATCAGTGTCAAATTTCCGTGCACCGAAATTGAGAACATGCTCCTCCGCACGCTCCGCGTCTTCAAGGACGGCCTGCATCATCGTCGTCTCATCTGTGTAGTCCTCCTCATCGGATGAGCCGTCAGACGACTCAGCATAATGCTCGTATATGTACTCCAAATCAGAATCCATTGCTAGAAAGAAGAAGGAAAAAACATTTAAGCTCTGACAATTCATCGAATAGTTGCCGGGCATAGTGAGTATAGCAGTAGCGGATGATACCTCGCGGAATGGCCAGAGGAAAGGGGTTGAACGACGATGGGAGATAAGCAGGGTGGAGTCCGGCTAGAACGCTAGAGGTGACGGAGACAGAGTTCCAGCAGGGGTGTGGCGTGGCGGCCGGGATGGTGGAGCGGCGGCGAAGGCAAGAGAAAAAAAGAAGAAGAGAAAATGGGGAGGATGGAAGCGCTGGGTCCGGAAAGGGTTTTGGGTGGGCCGGGGGTGTCGGAGTCCTACGTGTGTGCTGTTTGGACCCCCGCAAAGCTCCCCACGTATGTCTCTGTTATGTCGGAAAAATACGTCCGGACCGCTGGACAGACCGATATAAGTCTGTGTTGGATGGCAAACCGCGTCCGAACCATGCGGTCCGAACGTATGCGGACAGTTTACGGGTCCAGCCTTGAAGATGCCCTTAGACCCACGTGATACTCATTCTTCCACAAAATCCCCAAGTGAACTTTTTGTAGGCGAAAGCTGGATGACAAGGGCCAAAGGAAAAGATGCCATTTTAAAGCCTACGTATGTGGGTGAAGCCAAAAGTATACCACATTCCATGCACCGCCTTCATTACCTGTACTATTAAATAATAACATATTGAGATGAGTCCAAATTTTCAACATGCGCTGCTCACCATCCTCCAAAGATCGGATGAATGAAAGGTCCATCTCAGCACACCCATATTGTCATGGAATGATGAAAGAGGTTGCATTTTAATTTCTGAGTACAAAATGATTTTTTTTACGTCCAAAGAACTTGTGAGATTTTAGGGGTTTTAATGGTTCACCCACGCCTCTGCATTTTCCACTTTTATCCAACAAGAAGTTGAAACGCCCGACATGTACGTCATTGTGATGCACACATTCATGATATGAATAAACTTATCAACAAATGGAATACTACAAAATAAAGCCAACTACGGCAGAACCATTACATGACATGAATAAAATACTTATGACAAGTCTGACTTCATCCACAACAACGTCTTCAAGAAGGATAAATAATCTCACGACGTTCTCACGCTCGGCCCGAGATGGCCAGGACAAGGATTTTCATTTTAGTGTCGCGGTCAACCACTAAAGGCCGGCACAACAGCAAAAAGACAACACATTCAACAAGATAGCGACATAAATTCATCGTCGCTGAGCTCGGCCATTCAAGACCAGACAAAGTGTTTTCACCTCGAACATGAAGCAATGTTTTAATCACCTTCTTGAAAACAAACCCTCTGTAGTCATGTCTACCAATATTCCAAGCTAGGTCATAGTGGCGCTAGCAAATTGGGGGTTGGGGGGGGGGGGGTTATGTTCCTAACATAGACCATCAACACAGTCATCGGGAGGTCGGCCATGATGCGAAGCGAATGTGTCGTACTTCACACTGACGTGAACCAACCTGCAACATCCACTGTGTCCTCATGGTTGATGAAGCTATGTACCTAGGGTAGGGTCATGGGCCTGTCCAAGATACCCTCCCCAAGGCCATCACCCTAAAACCAGAAGCATTCGAAGAAGAATCATCATCCACTCGACCATGAAGCGTTCCACTCGGAAGACTTGAAGTCACTCGACCATGGAGACTGTCACTCGACCGCCAGAAGGTCTAAAGCCACCCCATACTGCAACGGTCGGTCATTACGTCATAGCTTTAATGGTCATTATGTCACTTTATTACTAGCGTTACCAGTAACGCCCTGTCTTAATGTACCTTAAACCCTGTGTAATTGAGGACCGGAGGGGTCTGGCGAACTCTATATAAGCCACCCCCCTCCTCAGTGACAAGGGTTCGCACCCCCTGTAACACACACGCATATAATCCAGTCGACCACCTCCGGGCACCGAGACGTAGGGTTGTTACTTCCTCCGAGAAGGGCCTGAACTCGTAAAACTCGTGCGTACAACTTCTTCATAGCTAAGATCTTGCCTCTACATACCTACCCCCCATTCTACTGTCAGACTTAGAACCACGATAGTTGGCGCCCACCGTGGGGCCGGTGTCTTAGCGACTTATTGGAGAAGTTGCGATTTTTCCGATCCCCATCAGCATGGTTTCAGGCGGAGGATTGGCCGAGGGTCGCGAGATCCGTCTCGGCGCGCTCGTGTTCGTCGCCGACGACTCCGCTTGGCTCCAAGAGGCTCCACTCGACGTCGAGGCGCTCCCCGTCCGCGGGGCAACGCACTTTCGCGCGTGCGTCCGCGGCGTCCTCCTGCGGCAGCCGTCGACCCAGTATCGGTCGGCTCCTGTGGCGTCTTCACTCCCTGCTGCCCGCCAGCGCAAGCGTTCCGGTCGGTCGAGGCTCCAGCGGTGGGTGAGGCACGCGGTGGCTCGCCAGTCGGCCACCCCCCAAGTCGCGGCAATCGAGCCCGGCGAAACTCTCTACGGCCTGTTCGACTGGCTCCGTCGAGACTGCATCCGAGTGCGACAGCAGTGACCCCGCGGCAGAAGTCCTGATGGTCAACGGACCGCGCAGTCCCCCTGGCTTTCCCCGCGACGACGGTGGTGATGGCGGAGGCGATCCGTCGCGCGTCCACGAAGAGTACCGCCCCGAGCCCCTCTCTTCGCAGCAGAGGGAAGAGCTTCGCCGCCGTAACATGGATGCACTTCACACTCCTATCGTTGGAGAAACCCCCGAGGCCCGGGCCTTGCAAGAGGCGCGCTTGGCCAACTTGGCTGAGCGCACTCGACTGGAGAACCTCCAGCACGCACTCGACGAGCGTGCTCGGCAGCGGGTTCCTGAGTCTAGTCGACGTCAACTTTTTCCGCCTCCCACCCAGGTATATCGAACTCTGATCCAGAATCTCACAGTTGTGGCCCGAATAGCAGAGTTGATTCAGCCTTCCCAGTCAGAAGCTGGTAGGGGTTTGATGCAGATCCGGGCTTTGCTCCGGGCGGCGGGGGAGCAGAACACAGCAGTGTCACAGTCTCGGAATAGGATTCATAGTAGATCTGTAATGGCAGACACAGTTCAGTCGGCTCACAACCCAAGATCGCCTCCAAGACGTGAGGGATGTGGAGATCGACAGGATCAGTACAGAAACCGTGAGCAGTATGATCGTCGTCGAGCGGCCACACCTCCCCCAAGGAGTGGATCATACGCGCCTCGGCAACACGATGACAGACGCCCTCACAGTGGAGGGCGAAGGATTCCAGTCGACCCCCGGGAGCCGGGCTTTGATGCGAGATCCATTCTCGTTCAAGGTCTGGTTGACAGGAACAGGGCACACAGAGATGGCCACGATAGAGATTACCCGACCAGCAATAGAGTGCATGTTTCAGGTCCCGAGTGTTTCAGCAGAGCCATCAGAGCAGCAGTGATTCCTCCCAACTTCAAGTTAGCGGCTGGAGTCAGCAAATTCACTGGTGAGTCCAAGCCTGACACTTGGCTTGAGGACTACCGAGTAGCTGTGCAAATTGGTGGTGGCAATGATGAAGTGGCCATGAAGCACCTTCCTCTGATGTTAGAGGGCTCGGCCAGAGCGTGGTTGAATCAGTTAGCACCTGGCAGTATTTATAGCTGGGAAGAGCTTGCCCGAGTGTTTGTCAGAACATTTGAAGGTACATGCAAACGGCCAGCAGGGCTAACAGAGCTACAATCTTGTGTGCAGAAGCCGAATAAAACTTTGAGGGATTATATCCAGAGATGGATCACGTTGCACCACACGGTGGAGAATGTGTCAGATCACCAAGCAGTTTGTGCCTTCAAGGAAGGTGTCAAGTATCGAGAATTGAATCTGAAGTTCGGTCGGACCGAAGATATGTCTCTGAGTCGAATGATGGAAATTGCCACCAAGTATGCCAATGTTGAAGAGGAGGATCGGCTCCGGAGTGGCAAGCACAAAACAGTCGCCCACGAAACCGGAGGAGGGAACTTCAGTCGAAAGCAGAAGCGCAAAGTCGAGCCAGCTGCTCCCGGAGAAGCCTTAGCCGTGACTCAAGGAAAGTTCAAGGGGAAGCCCAAAGGGCCATGGAACCCCAAGAAAGTAAAAGATCAAGATGGAAATGATGTGTTGGATTTACCATGCCACATTCACACCAAAAAAGATGAAGAGAGTAATCTCATTTACCCGAAACATACCACTCGACAGTGTCGGCTCCTAATCCAGCAGTTCCGAGAGAAACAATCCAAAGAGAAGGAGAAAGAATCAGACAAAGTTGAGGATAAGAAAGAGGACGATGATGGTTACCCCCACGTCAATTCCACTCTGATGATTTTTGCTGATGTTGAGAGCAAAAGTCGACTGAAAGTCATCAACAGAGAAGTGAACATGGTCGCTCCGACGACGCCCAGTTATTTGAAGTGGTCTCAGACTGCCATTACATTCGACCAGTCTGATCACCCAACACACATAGCCACCCCTGGGAGGCAAGCGTTGGTGGTCGACCCAGTCGTCGAAGGCACTCGGTTGACTAAGGTTATGATGGACGGTTGCAGTGGCCTGAATATACTATATGCGGAGACCTTGAAAGGAATGGGCATTCTGATGTCCAGACTCAGTGAAAGCAATATGAGTTTCCATGGAGTTATTCCTGGCAAGAAGGCTAAGTCACTCGGCCAGATCGCCCTCGATGTGGTTTTCGGTGATTCCAAGAATTACCGCAAAGAAAAGTTGACGTTTGAAGTCGTGGATTTCCAAAGTGCTTATCATGCTATACTGGGCAGGCCGGCTTATGCACGTTTCATGGCTCGACCATGTTACGTTTACCTCAAATTGAAGATGCCTGGTCCTAAAGGAGTGATCACTATCACTGGCAATCGGAAGAAGGCAGAAAAGTGCTTCCAGAAGGGCTCAAAGATCGCCGATGCGCAAATGGCAGTAGTGGAATTGCAGGAGTATCAAAAAAATGCAGATCCGAGTGATTTGTTGCGAGCTAAGAAGCCTGCCACGGATTTAGCATTTCAGTCGTCTGGTGAAACGAAGCCGATTCATATTCACCCGACCGATCCCAATGCTGCTCCGACTCACATTTCGACAACACTCGACTCCAAATAGGAAGAAGCGCTCATCCAGTTCCTCCGTGAGAACTGGGACATCTTTGCATGGAAACCTTCTGACATGCCGGGTGTTCCCAGGGGGCTGGCTGAGCACTGTTTGTGAGTCGACCCAAAAGTGAAACCAGTCAAAGAACATCTTTGACGGTCCGCCGTACAGAAGAGAAAAGCAATCGGTGAAGAAGTGGCTCGGCTCCTCGCAGCTGAGTTTATCCGAGAGATTTACCACTCCGAGTGGCTAGCCAATGTTGTCATGGTCCCCAAGAAGGACGGTTCACTTCGCATGTGCATTGACTTCAAGCATATCAATCGGGCCTGCCCGAAAGATCACTTTCCTCTCCCCCGCATCGACCAAATAGTCGACTCGACTGCGGGGTGTGAGCGCTTGTCCTTTTTGGACGCTTATTCCAGGTATCATCAGATCCGACTGTATGGACCCGATGAGATAAAAACAGCTTTCATCACCCCATTTGGTGCTTCTGTTATGTCACCATGCCATTCGGCTTGAAGAACGCTGGAGCCACATTCATGAGGATGATTCAAAACTGTTTACTCACTCAAATCAGTCGGAATGTGGAAGCATACATGGATGACATTGTGGTCAAGTCACGTAAAGGTTCCGACCTGCTGGCTGACCTTGCTGAAACTTTTGCCAACCTCAGAAGGTATGATATCAAGCTTAATCCATCAAAGTGCACATTCGGAGTTCCGGGCAGAAAATTACTCGGTTTTCTCGTTTCCAAACGAGGGATCGACGCTAACCCAGAGAAAGTGGGTGCCATACTACGGATGAAACGCCATGTGCGTGTGCACGATGTCCAGAAGCTTACTGGTTGTTTGGCCGCCTTAAGTCGATTCATTTCTCGCCTCGGTGAAAAGGCATTATCTCTTTACCGACTGCTGGAAAAGTCTGATAAGTTTGAGTGGACTCCTGAAGCTGATGCAGCGTTTGTAGAGCTCAAAGCCCTGCTTTCCATCCAGCCGGTGCTTGCTACCCCAATCAGCAAAGAGCCTTTACTGTTTTACATTGCAGCCACTGGACAAGTTGTCAGTACAGTACTTACGGTCGAGCAGGAAGAAGAAGGAAAAGCCTATAAGGTTCAGCGCCCAGTATACTATGTTTCTGAAGTTCTGACTCCATCAAAGCAAAGATATCCACATTATCAGAAGCTTGTTTATAGGATTTATATGACCACGAAGAAGGTTGCACACTATTTTTCTGACCACTCTATTACAGTCGTCAGCGACGCTCCATTATCAGAGATTCTGAACAACAGAGATGCGACTGGTCGAGTGGCAAAGTGGGCGATTGAACTCCTTCCCTTGGATATAAATTTTGAGGCAAAGAAGGCTATCAAGTCCCAAGCAATAGCAGATTTCCTCGCCGAGTGGATCGAACAGCAACTGCCAACTCAAGTTCACTCGGAGCACTGGACCATGTTCTTTGATGGCTCCAAGATGTTGAATGGTTCCGGTGCTGGGGTGGTACTGGTATCCCCCCGAGGAGACAAGCTCAGATATGTTCTCCAGATTCACTTTGATTCCTCCAATAACGAAGCGGAATATGAAGCACTCTTATATGGGTTACGTATGGCCATTTCACTCCGCGTCCGTCGCCTCATGGTCTACGGCGACTCAGATTTGGTAGTCAATCAAGTGATGAAGGAGTGGGACGTCAGAAGCCCAGCTATGACTGGTTACTGTAATGCGGTGAGGAAGTTGGAGAAGAAGTTTGAGAGGTTAGAGCTCCATCATATACCCCGACTGAAAAATCAAGCAGCCGATGATTTGGCAAAGATGGGTTCCAAGAGGGAAGCCATTCCCAGCAACGTGTTTTTGGAACACATTCATACACCTTCAGTTCAAGAAGATCCTTTCACTGAAGAGCCCCCGCAGCCTAAGAGTGCCACAGATCCGACTGAAGTCGAAGTCCCAGCCGTGGTCGACCTGATCATGGAGGTTTTGGTCATCACTCCTGACTGGACAGTGCCATACATTGCGTATATCCTTAGGAAGGAACTCCCAGAGGATGAAGAAGAGGCTCGACAGATCGTCTGTCGATCCAAAGCCTTTACTGTGATAAGAGGACAACTGTTCAGGGAAAGTGTAACCGGAGTCAGCCAGAAATGCATAACACCAGAAGAAGGTCGAGTGATCCTCAACGACATCCACTCGGGGACCTGTGGCCACCATGCGTCCTCTCGGACCATTGTAGCCAAAGCATACCGAGATGGATTTTATTGGCCACGAGCAAATGAAATGGCGAAAGATATAGTCGACAAATGTGAAGGCTGCCAGTTTTACTCCAATATGTCCCACAAGCCAGCGTCAGCCCTGAAGACCATTCCACTCATCTGGCCCTTTGTTGTTTGGGGATTGGATATGGTTGGACCCCTGAGGACAGGGAGGAGTGGCTTCACTCATGTGCTTGTAGCAGTCGACAAGTTTACCAAATGGATTGAAGCCAAGCCTGTCAAGAATCTTGAAGCCAGTACTGCCGTCAGCTTCATCAGAGAATTGACATTCAGATATGGAGTTCCGCACAACATCATCACTGACAACGGGTCGAACTTCGATTCTGATGAGTTCAGAGCCTTCTGTGCTTCCCAAGGCACACGAGTCGACTATGCTTCAGTCGTCCACCCCCAGTCGAATGGACAAGCGAAAAGAGCAAATGGTTTGATTCTCAAAGGACTGAAACCCCGATTGATGCGTGATCTCAAGCACGCAGCAGGCGCCTGGGTCGATGAACTTCCATCAGTTCTTTGGGGATTGAGAACAACTCCCAATCGGTCGACTGGCCGAACTCCATTCTTCTTGGTCTATGGGGTTGAAGCTGTTCTACCGAGTGATTTGCTTCACAATGCCCCCCGAGTCGAGATTTTCTCTAAAGATGAAGCAGAACAAGCCCGGCAGGGCGCAGTTGATCTCCTAGAAGAGGAAAGAGAGATGGTCTTAATCTGGTCGACTATTTATCAACAAGACTTGCGCCGATTCCATGCCAGAAATGTGAGAGGTCGAGCCTTTCAAGAGGGAGACTTGGTTCTTCGAGTGCATCAGCAGAAACCACACAAGCTCGCCCCTGCTTGGGAAGGACCCTTCATCGTCACCAGAGTTCTCCACAATGGGGCATACCATCTTTACAATGTCGAGCATCAGAAAGACGAGCCACGGGCTTGGAATGCGGAGCTGCTCCGCCCCTTTTATACTTAAGTACTCATTCTGATGAGATGTAATAAAAATACCTTTGTAGTTTGTTTATCAAAGACAAGAGCTTTACAGTCTTCTTAAACGATTATTGTTGCTTATGTTTGCGTCTCAAATCCCCCAGTGGGTGACTTAGCCGCGAATCTGTTTCGCCTAAGTTTGAAAAATCCAACCGAGTGATGAGCAAGCCTCTCACTCGGGGACTTAGCCGTGAATCCGTTTCGCCTAAGTTTGTAAAATCCTACCGAGTGATGAGCAAGCCTCTCACTCGGGGGCTTAGCTGCAAATCCGTTTCGCCTAAGTTTGAAAAATCCTACCGAGTGATGAGCAAGCCTCTCACTCGGGGGCTTAGCTGCGAATCCGTTTTGCCTAAGTTTGAAAAATCCTACCGAGTGATGAGCAAGCCTCTCACTCGGGGGCTTAGCTGCAGTCCAATACTCGCCTAAGTTTGTAAAATCCTACCGAGTGATGAGCAAGCCTCTCACTCGGGGGCTTAGCTGCAGTCCAGTACTCGCCTAAGTTTGTAAAATCCTACCGAGTGGTGAGCAACCCTCCCAATCGGGGGCTTAGCTGCAGTCCAGTACTCGCCTAAGTTTGTAAAATCCTACCGAGTGGTGAGCAACCCTCCCACTCGGGGGCTTAGCTGCAGTCCAGTACTCGCCTAAGTTTGTAAAATCCTATCGAGTGGTGAGCTACCCTCCCACTCGGGGGCTTAGTTGCAGTCCAGTACTCGCCTAAGTTTGTAAAACCCTACCGAGTGATGAGCAACCCTCTCACTCGGGGGCTTAGCTGCAGTCCAGTACTTGCCTAAGTTTGTAAAATCCTACCGAGTGGTGAGCAACCCTCCCACTCGGGGGCTTAGCTGCAGTCCAGTACTCGCCTAAGTTTGTAAAACCCTACCGAGTGGTGAGCAACCCTCTCACTCGGGGGCGTAGCTGCAGTCCAGTACTCGCCTAAGTTTGTAAAATCCTACCGAGTGGTGAGCAACCCTCCCACTCGGGGGCTTAGCTGCAGTCCAGTACTCGCCTAAGTTTGTAAAACCCTACCGAGTGGTGAGCAACCCTCTCACTCGGGGGCTTAGCTGCAGTCCAGTACTCGCCTAAGTTTGCGCTCCATCCCTATCCGCAAGGACGACGAGGTGCAGGTCGACTGCAACCTTCTCCTTCGGAGCTACGCCACAAGTACAACGTGCGCTCCATCCCTATCCGCAAGGACGACGAGGTGCAGGTCGACTGCAACCTTCTCCTTCGGAGCTACGCCACAAATACAACGTGCGCTCCATCCCTATCCGCAAGGACGATGAGGTGCAGGTCGACTGCAACCTTCTCCTTCGGAGCTACGCCACAAGTACAACGTGCGCTCCGTCCCTATCCGCAAGGACGACGAGGTGCAGGTTGACTGCAACCTTTTCCTTCGGAGCCGCGCCACAAGTACAACGTGCGCTCCATCCCTATCCGCAAGGACGACGACGTGCAGGTCGACTGTAACCTTCTCCTTCGGAGCTGCGCCACAAGTACCAGTCGATCGCCTCCTCCTCAAAGCTGCATTTCAAGCACAAAGATTATTCCAAATGAAGAACGAGATTCACTCGACGGCAAACACGAGCATACTCAAAGATAAACCAAGTTCGGATAAACCCTAAAGTTCCGGACCACGGATCAAAGTACTCGGGCTTCAAACCCGAAGGAGTTTAACGATTACAAAATCACTCAGCATTCCGAGGCAAATTTAAAGTGAGGCATAAAGTTTGTTCATTCCGCAGGAGGTGGACTAGCCGGATCAACGAACTCGTCCAGGTCAATTCCGTCAGCAATCCGAGTGGCAGCAGCGATGAAGGTCTCCATGAAGGACTGGAAGTCATGCCTTTTGGTGTTGGCGACCTTGATTGCTGCTAGCTTGTCTTCTCGCGCCTCCTTACAGTGGACGCGTACCAGAGATAGAGCCACATCAGCGCCGCACCGCGCAGAAGACTTCTTCCAATCTTGCACACGGCTCGGGATTTCATTAAGTCGAGTCATCAAAGACTCGAGGTCATTCAGAAGAGTCGCCCTTGGCCAGAGTGTTGTGTCGATCCTTGACACCGCAACCTTCAAGCAAGCAATTTAGTCGACGACACCAGCGACGCGGGATTCCAGTCGGAGCACGTTCATGGCAGCTTCATCCTTCACTGGAGAGTTGATGGGGTCCAAGCTTGTCTCAACATGCCCAGTCTCTTCTTCAAAGTTCTGACAAAATTCTGCATGCACAATTCAAAGACAAGTCAATGATTGTACATCAAATCGACAGCAACAAGTCAATCGGAAGAAAGAAATTACCTTCAAGCATGACGAACAGCTTCTTGGCAAGATCTCCCAGATATTTTTCCAAGTCATTCCTCTTGCGGGCGGTTTCTTCAAACTTGGCGTTCAAGGATATCTTGTCCTTCTTCAGACGAGTCACCTCCCTGTTGGCTTCATTCAAAGCAGTCTTCAGCTTGGTATTCTCTTCCTCCAGTTTGCCGACCGAAGCCAGCTTCTGGTCAGCGAGTGCAGTTTTCTCGTCAGCTATTTTCTGCGCAGCTGCAAGGTCCAGATCCTTCTTTGCCAGTGCCTGGTTAATTTTCTCTGAAAGAAACAACGATAAGTTCCTCTTACCAGCAGCTTCATCCTAGGCCTTTTGCAAGTCCTTCTTGGCCAGCTCCAGATCGAGATTCAGCTGAATCTGCTTCTGCTCTAGGTCAGCGAAACGAGCTCCAAGGTCACAAGGTTTCTGCAATCAAAGGGCAGTCAGTCAGTGGGTGAAAGGATCGAAATTCAACAAACTCTAAGACTACTGCTGAATCAAACATCCAACAGTAGTCTCGGGGACTACACCCAGTGGGTGCACTCAGCGTGCCCCCACTGGTTCAGTTTCCACTCGACATGGTCCGTCCAAGACGAGTAAAAACAAAGAGAGGGAAAGTATTTCTCAGACCATAACCGACTACCAGTAGTCGACTACGGTCTCGGGGACTACACCCAGTGGGTGCACTCAGCGTGCCCCCACAGGTTCAGTTTCCACTCGACGTGGTCCATCCAGGATGAGTGAGAAAATTTCAACTCTCAGACCATAACCGACTGCCAGCAGTCGACTACGGTCTCGGGGACTACACCCAGTGGGTGCACTCAGCGTGCCCCCACTGGTTCGAAGGCTCGGTCGACACAAGATTAGTCGACCCAAGAAACAAGACTATTCACAGCAAATTCAAACACCCAGTGGGTGTACAAACACAAAAGCAGACTGACGAAAAGACGTTTCAAAAGAAGTTTTCAGGTACCATATCCTAACATAACAAGCGACAAGCTAAGAGAGCAGTCGATAATCAACCGACCTGGATGTTGCTTTGGAGAGCTGAGCTGGCATTGTAGGCGGCTTGGCTGGCATCTTGAACCACCTTCAGTTGCTCCATCATAATGCCCGCTTGACGTATGGCCTCCTTGGCGGCGCCCACTTGGTCCTCTAGGACGTGATGCACAGCGAAGAGCGAAGCAGGATCGACTGAGGCCTGTGTAGTCAACGCTGAGGGCTGAGCACTCGACAATGGCATGACGAAGGTGACGGAAGTCCGATTGACGTCACCACCCTCCTGGACCACTGGTTCCACCACCGGCATCGACTGAGGCGTCTTCCCAGTCGACGTCTTCCTGTTCCTTCTTCCTGAAGGTCTCAGCGGCACGTCCTCGTCATCATCTGGAAGAGTAATAACATTGGGAGGAGCTGCAAAAGCATAGTCGTCGGAAATCAGTCGACTGCAGTTCAGTCAACAAAACAGAGACAAAATTACAAAGATCAAACCTGGGGTTGAAGTAACTGCATCTTCCATCTCCTCGTCCTCATTCTTGTAAGCAGAAGTTCCAGAGGTAGCAGCACTGTTGGGTTCAAGATTCATTTGATCAAATCAAGGAAATGATGAATAGCACAAAATCTCCAGCAAAGACAGAACACTCACGCAGAAGCAACAGGGATGTCGATTTTGATTCGGCGCAGAGTCTTCCGAGACTTTGGTGCCTCAACTTTGGTTTGCTTCGGGGCCTTCTCAGTCGGCGCCGGAGAAGACGTCCGAGGACGCTTGGAAGGTTGCCCAGTCGACCGAGTCGCTTTGCCACGAATACTCACCGGATCATGGGAGTGCTTGGATCGCCTTTCGTTGCGAGGAGGCGAGTCGACTTCGTCACCATCACTTGAGTCGTCGCTCTCCTCATCCCCTCCTCCGTCAGAATGCCATTCACCGCTCTCGTCCGCACTCGCCTCCCCTTCAGGGTCCTGTTCCTGTTCTCCATTGGGCATCGAGTACATCTCAGTGAAGGTCTGGAGAACAAGTAAAACAAATATCAGTCAATCGACAAAAATCAATTTCATGGTAAATCAAGATAACACTCGGCGATTCAGAATTGGACCTTGTCTGTATCGTACGAATTGTCAAGCGGAGGGATTCTCCTGGACCCCCTGGGGTTGTCCTTGTTGCCGGTGATGCCCTTCAGCCACTTCTCCACCGTATCCTCGTCAACCTCTTCTGGGTGGATCCAAGTGGAATTGTCAATGCCCGAATACATCCAGATCGGATGGTCACGAGCTTGAAGCGGCTGAATGCGTCGTCTGAGGAAGACTTCCAACAGATCCATGCCAGTCACGCTGTCACGGATGAGCTGGACCACTCGCTCAACCAGCACCTGCACCTCCGCTTTCTCCCCCGGGGTCACTTTCAAGGCAGAAGGTTTTTTCTACTCGGGCCATGGAAAAGGGTGGAAGCCCAGTCGACTGACCCGGGGTCGGCTGGTCTTTGCAGTAGAACCAGGTCGACTGCCACCCTCGGACGGACTCGGGAAGGATTATGGCTGGGAAAGAACTCTTACCCCTCATTTGAATCCCAAGACCCCCACACATCTGGATCACTTTTGTCTTCTCGTCACTCGGATTAGCTTTTTTGACCGATTGAGAGCGACACGTGAAAATGTGCTTGAAGAGACCCTAGTGCGGTCGACAGCCCAAGAAGTTCTCGCACATAGACACGAAAGCAGCGAGATACATGATGGCGTTGGGGGAAATTGGTGAAGTTGTGCTCCAAAGAAGTTCAAGAAAGCTCGGAAAAAAGGATGAGGAGGCAAAGAAAATCCGCGGTCAACGTGAGTGGCGAGGAGGACGCACTCACCCTCCTGCGGATGAGGCTCGGTCTCATTCCCTGGAAGCCGTGCAGATCCGTGAGGAATCAACCCCTCCTCGGCCAGATCGTCGATGTCGTCCTGGAGAATCGTCGACCGGATCCAATTGCCCTGGATCCAGCCGCGCGGCAGGCCAGACCTCGACGAAGATCCGCCCCGGCTGGATTTCTTCCCCTTCGCCTTCGCTGTCGCCTTTTTTGCGCGCTCCAAAGCCACCATCCTCTCCTTCCCCATTGCGGCGAGCGGAGCTTGGGCGGAGCAGCGGCGCCGAGAAGGAAGCAGATACGGCGAGGAAGAGGGGGAAGGGAAGGAATGGGAACGCACTGTGCAAAAAACCCCATCTGGTGCTTTGTATGGACTCTGTTCCGAGTGGCTGACTTGTGGGTCCAGACTATCCTGTCAAATCACGCAACAGCCACGCGCGCAGTACGTGGTGAAAAAGGGGGGCCCGGAGATCGAGGCGACCTTGCCTAATCCGTCCCGATTAATGCGGCCTTTCCTGTCCCGCGCGCTTCCCCAAATTCGAATCCCGGAAGATCCGCAAGTAGCAGAGCAACCTGACAGGCAAAAGATTTTCTCCACATCAACACTCAAGGCTTTTCAGCAAAAGTTCACTCGGCAAAATCAAGAATGGACCAAGGCGAGTGAAAAAGAAGTTGAAGTCATCATGTTGTTCTCTGGACCTAACAAGGCGCTTCTTGAGCGCGAATACTGAGTCAGGAGTATGTTCAACTCCTTCTCCACTCAAACCCTGATCCATTCGGGGGCTAATGATGAAGCTATGTACCTAGGGTAGGGTCATGGGCCTGTCCAAGATACCCTCCCCAAGGCCATCACCCTAAAACCAGAAGCATTCGAAGAAGAATCATCATCCACTCGACCATGAAGCGTTCCACTCGGAAGACTTGAAGTCACTTGACCAAGGAGACTGTCACTCGACCGCCAGAAGGTATAAAGCCACCCCATACTGCAACGGTCGATCATTACGTCATAGCTTTAATGGTCATTATGTCACTTTATTACTAGCGTTACCAGTAACGCCCTGTCTTAATGTACCTTAAACCCTGTGTAATTGAGGACCGGAGGGGTCTGGCGAACTCTATATAAGCCACCCCCCTCCTCAGTGACAAGGGTTCGCACCCCCTGTAACTGATACGTCTCCAACATATCTATAATTTTTTATTGTTCCATGCTATTATATTATCTGTTTTGGATGTTTATGGGCTTTAATATGCACTTTTATATTACTTTTGGGACTAACCTATTAACCCGGAGCCCAGTGCCAGTTCCTGTTTTTTCCCTTGTTTCAGTTTCGAAGAAAAGGAATATCAAACGGAGTCGAAACGGAATGAAACCTTCTGGAGAAGTTATTTTTGGAAGGAAAGCAACCTGATAGACTTGGAGTGCACGTCAGGAAAGAAACAAGGGAGCCACGAGGTAGGGGGGCGCGCCCACCCCCCCGGGCGCGCCCTCCACCCTCGTGGGCCCCTCGTGGCTCCCCTGACGTACTTCTTCCGCCTATATATCTCCATATACCCTAAAAACTTCGGGAAACAGAACAGATCTGGAGTTCCGCCGCTGCAAGCCTCTGTAGCCACCAAAAGTCAATCGGGACCCTGTTCCGGCACCCTGCCGGAGGGGGGAACCCTCACCGGTGGCCATCTTGATCATCCCGGCGCTCTCCATGACGAGGAGGGAGTAGTTCACCCTCGGGGCTGAGGGTATGTACCAGTAGCTATGTGTTTGATCTCTCTCTCTCTCTCTCGTGTTCTTGATTTGGCACGATCTTGATGTATCGCGAGCTTTGCTATTATAGTTGGATCTTATGTTGCTACTCCCCCTCTACTCTCTTATAATGGATTGAGTTTTCCCTTTTGAAGTAATCTTATCGGATTGAGTCTTTAATGACTTGAGAACACTTGATGTATGTCTTGCCTTGCGTATCTGTGGTGACAATGGGATATCACGTGATTCACTTGATGTATGTTTTGGTGATCAACTTGCGGGTTCCGCCCATGAACCTATGCATAGGGGTTGGACACGTTTTCGTCTTGATTCTTCGGTAGAAACTTTGGGGCACTCTTTGAGGTTCTATGTGTTGGTTGAATAGATGAATCTGAGATTGTGTGATGCATATCGTATAATCATACCCACGGATACTTGAGGTGACATTGGAGTATCTAGGTGACATTAGGGTTTTGGTTGATGTGTGTCTTAAGGTGTTATTTTACTACGAACTCTAGGGTTGTTTGTGACACTTATAGGAATAGCCCAATGGATTGATCGGAAAGAATAACTTTGAGGTGGTTTCGTACCCTACCATAATCTCTTCGTTTGTTCTCCGCTATTAGTGACTTTGGAGTGACTCTTTGTTGCATGTTGAGGGATAGTTATGTGATCCAATTATGTTATTATTGTTGAGAGAACTTGCACTAGTGAAAGTATGAACCCTAGGCCTTGTTTCCTAGCATTGCAATACCGTTTACGCTCACTTTTACCACTTGTTAGCTTGCTGTTTTTATATTTTCAGATTGCAAAAATCCATATCTACCATCCATATTGCACTTGTATCACCATCTCTTCGCCGAACTAGTGCACCTATACAATTTACCATTGTGTTGGGTGTGTTGGGGACACAAGAGACTCTTTGTTATTTGGTTGCAGGGTTGCTTGAGAGAGACCATCTTCATCCTACGCCTCCCATGGATTGATAAACCTTAGGTCATCCACTTGAGGGAAATTTGCAACTATCCTACAAACCTCTGCACTTGGAGGCCCAACAACGTCTACAAGGAGAAGGTTGCGTAGTAGACATCAAGCAGTTTCTGGCGCCGTTGCCGGGGAGGTGAGTGCTTGAAGGTATATCTTTAGATCTTGCAATCGAATCTTTTTGTTTCTTGTTTTATCACTAGTTTAGTTTGTAAAAGAAAACTAAAAATGGAATTAAGGGTGCCTCATATGCTTCATCTTTTTAATATCTTTCGTGAAAATGATGGGAAGGAAAATTGTGCTCAAGTACTAGAAGAAGAATTACATAGAATGCTTGGCATAAAATATGTGAATGATGAGCATGATTGCAATGTTGTTAGTATGAATTCTTTGAATACCCATGATGCTAATGATATGCAAAGCCACAAGCTTGGGGAAGCTATGTTTGATGAAGATGATATTTTTTGTCCCCCAAGTTTTGATGAGAAAATTTACTATGATGAAAGCATGCCTCCTATCTATGATGATTATTGTGATGAGATGTATGCTTTAAACAATAATGATAACCATGAATCTTGTCATCTTGATCTTAATTTTCAATCTTATGATAGTTATTTTGTTGTGTTTGCTCCCACTACTATTGAAGAGAAGAATTTTGCTTATGTGGAGAGTAGTAAAATTTCTATGCAAGTAGATCATGAAAAGAATGCTTTAGGTTCTGGTTATATTGTTGAATTCATTCATGATGCTACTGAAAATTATTATGAGGGAGGAACATAGGCTTGTAGGAATTGCAATAATATCAAGTTTCCTCTTTGTGTTGAAAATCGTGAAGTTATGCTTGTTTTGCCTTCCTATGCTAGTTGATTATTGTTCCCATAAGTTGTTTGCTCACAAAATCCCTATGCATAGGAAGTGGGTTATACTTAAATGTGCTAGTCATATTCTTCATGATGCTCTCTTTATGTTTCAATTCTTATCTTTTATGTGAGCATCATTGAAATCATCATGCCTAGCTAGGGGCGTTAAACGATAGCGCTTGTTGGGAGGCAACCCAATTTTATTTTAGTTTCTTGCTTTTTGGTTCTGTTTAGGAATAAATAATCCATCTAGCTTCTGTTTAGATGTGGTTTTGTGTTTTAATTAGTGTTTGTGCCAAGTAGAACCTTTGGGAAGACTTGGGTGAAGTCTTTATGATCATGCTTTAAAAAAACAGAAACTTTAGCGCTCACGAGATTAGCTAAAACTTTTTACTGGAGAGTGCTATTTAGTTGATTCTTTTTGCAGATGATTACTAGACAAATTCCTCAGGTCCACCAATTTATTTTAGAATTTTTGAAGTTCCAGAAGTATACGTTTGATACAGATTACTACAGACTGTTCTGTTTTTGACAGATTCTATTTTTCGTGTGTCGTTTGCTTATTTTGACGACTCTATGGCTAGTAAAATAGTTTATAAACCATAGAGAAGTTGGAATACAGTAGGTTTAACACCAATATAAATAAATAATGAGTTCACAACAGTACCTAAGTGGTGATTTATTTTCTTATACTAACGGAGCTTACGAGTTTTCTGTTAAGTTTTGTGTTGTGAAGTTTTCAAGTTTTGGGTAAAGATTCGATGGACTATGGAATAAGGAGTGGCCAGAGCCTAAGCTTGGGGATGCCCAAGGCACCCCAAGATAATATTCAAGGATAACCAAGCGTCTAAGCTTGGGGATGCCCCGGAAGGCATCCCCTCTTTCGTCTTCGTTCATCGGTAACTTTACTTTGAGCTATATTTTTATTCACCACATGATATGTGTTTTGCTTGGAGCGTCATTTTATTTTCTTTAGTTTTGCTTGCTGTTTGAATAAAATACCAAGATCTTAAATTCTTAAATGTTAGAGAGTCTTCACATAGTTGCATAATTATTCGATTACTCATTGATCTTCACTTATATTTTTTGGAGTAGTTTGTCGTTTTCTCTAGTGCTTCACTTATATCTTTTAGAGCACGGCGGTGGTTCTATTTTGAAGAAATAGATGAACTCTCATGCTTCACTTGTATTATTTTGAGATTCTTTAACAGCATGGTAATTTGCTTTGGTTATGAATTTAGTCCTAATATGATGGGCATCCAAGAGGGATATAATAAAAACTTTCATATAAAGTGCATTGAATACTATGAGAAGTTTGATTCTTTATGATTGTTTTGAGATATGAAGATGGTAATATTAGAGTCATGCTAGTGAGTAGTTGTGAATTTGAGAGATACTTGTGTTAAAGTTAGTGATTCACGTAGCATGCACGTATGGTGAACCGTTATGTGATGAAGTCGGAGCATAATTTATTAATTGATTGTCTTCCTTATGAGTGGCGGTCGGGGACGAGCGATGGTCTTTTCTTACCAATCTATCCCCCTAGGAGCATGCGCGTAATATTTTGCTTTGATAACTTGTAGATTTTTGCAATAAGTATATGAGTTCTTTATGACTAATGTTGAGTCCATGGATTATACACACTCTTCTTCCTTCCACCATTGCTAGCCTCTCTAATACCACGCACTTTTCGCCGGTATCATACACCCACCATATACCTTCCTCAAAACAGTCACCATACCTACCTATTATGGCATTTTCATAGCCATTCCGAGATATATTGCCATGCAACTTTCCACCGTTTCGTTTATTATGACACGCTCCATCATTGTCATATTGCTTTGCATAATCATGTAGTTGACATCGTATTTGTGGCAAAGCCACCGTTCATAATTCTTTCATACATGTCACTCATGAGTCATTGCACATCCCGGTACACCGCCGGAGGCATTCATATAGAGTCATATTTTGTTCTAAGTATCGAGTTGTAATTCTTGAGTTGTAAGTAAATAAAAGTGTGATGATCATCATTATTAGAGCATTGTCCCAGTGAGGAAAGGATGATGGAGACTATGATTCCCCCACAAGTCAGGATGAGACTCCGGACGAAAAAAAAGAGAAAAAAGAGGCCATAAAAAAGAGAAGACCCAAATAAAAAAAAATAAAAAAATAAAAAAATGAGAGAAAAAGAGAGAAGGGGCAATGCTACTATCCTTTTACCACACTTGTGCTTCAAAGTAGCACCATGATCTGCATGATAGAGAGTCTCCTATGTTGTCACTTTCATATACTAGTGGGAATTTTACATTATAGAACTTAGCTTGTATATTCCAATGATGGGCTTCCTCAAAATGCCCTAGGTCTTCGTGAGCAAGCGAGTTGGATGCACACCCACTTAGTTTCTTTTTGAGCTTTCATACACTTATAGCTCTAGTGCATCCGTTGCATGGCAATCCCTACTCACTCACATTAATATCTATTGATGAGCATCTCCATAGCCCGTTGATACGCCTAGTTGATGTGAGATTATCTTCCCCTTTTTGTCTTCTCCTTAACCACCATTCTATTCCACCTATAGTGCTATGTCCATGGCTCACGCTCATGTATTGCGTGAGGATTGAAAAAGTTTGAGAACATCAAAAGTATGAAACAATTGCTTGGCTTGTCATCGGGGTTGTGCATGATTTAAATATTTTGTGTGATGAAGATAGAGCATAGCCAGACTATATGATTTTGTAGGGATAGCTTGCTTTGGCCATGTTATTTTGAGAAGACATGATTGCTTTGTTAGTATGCTTGAAGTATTATTGTTTTCATGTCAATATTAAACTTTTGTTTTGAATCTTATGGATCTGAATATTCATGCCACAATAAAGAAGATTACATTGATAAATATGTTAGGTAGCATTCCACATCAAAAATTCTGTTTTTATCATTTACCTACTCGAGGACGAGCAGAAATTAAGATTGGGGATGCTGATACGTCTCCAACGTATCTATAAATTTTTATTGTTCCATGCTATTATATTATCTGTTTTGGATGTTTATGGGCTTTATTATGCACTTTTATATTACTTTTGGGACTAACCTATTAACCCAGAGCCCAGTGGCAGTTCCTGTTATTTCCCTTGTTTCGGTGTTTCGAAGAAAAGGAATATCAAACGGAGTCGAAACGGAATGAAACCTTCTGGAGAAGTTATTTTTGGAAGGAAAGCAACCTGATAGACTTGGAGTGCACGTCAGCAAAGAAACGAGGGAGCCACGAGGTAGGGGGGCGCGCCCACCCCCCTGGGCGCGCCCTCCACCCTCGTGGGCCCCTCGTGGCTCCCCTGATGTACTTCTTCTGCCTATATATCTCCATATACCCTAAAAACTTCGGGAAACAGAATAGATCTGGAGTTCCGCCGCTGCAAGCCTCTGTAGCCACCAAAAGTCAATCGGGACCCTGTTCCGGCACCCTGCCGGAGGGGGGAACCCTCACCGGTGGCCATCTTCATCATCTCGGCGCTCTCCATGACGAGGAGGGAGTAGTTCACCCTCGGGGCTGAGGGTATGTACCAGTAGCTATGTGTTTGATCTCTCTCTCTCTCTCGTGTTCTTGATTTGGCACGATCTTGATGTATCGCGAGCTTTGCTATTATAGTTGGATCTTATGTTGCTTCTCCCCCTCTACTCTCTTGTAATGGATTGGGTTTTCCCTTTTGAAGTAATCTTATCGGATTGAGTCTTTAATGACTTGAGAACACTTGATGTATGTCTTGCCGTGCGTATTTGTGGTGACAATGGGATATCACGTGATTCACTTGATGTATGTTTTGGTGATCAACTTGCGGGTTCCGCCCATGAACCTATGCATAGGGGTTGGCACATGTTTTCGTCTTGATTCTCCGGTAGAAACTTTGGGGCACTCTTTGAGGTTCTATGTGTTGGTTGAATAGATGAATCTGAGATTGTGTGATGCATATCGTATAATCATACCCACGGATACTTGAGGTGACATTGGAGTATCTAGGTGACATTAGGGTTTTTGTTGATGTGTGTCTTAAGGTGTTATTTTACTACGAACTCTAGGGTTGTTTGTGACACTTATAGGAATAGCCCAATGGATTGATCGGAAAGAATAACTTTGAGGTGGTTTCGTACCCTACCATAATCTCTTCGTTTGTTCTCCGCTATTAGTGACTTTGGAGTGACTCTTTGTTGCATGTTGATGGATAGTTATGTGATCCAATTATGTTATTATTGTTGAGAGAACTTGCACTAGTGAAAGTATGAACCCTAGGCCTTGTTTTCTAGCATTGCAATACCGTTTACGCTCACTTTTACCACTTGTTAGCTTGCTGTTTTTATATTTTCAGATTACAAAAATCCATATCTACCATCCATATTGCACTTGTATCACCATCTCTTCACCGAACTAGTGCACCTATACAATTTACCATTGTATTGGGTGTGTTGGGGACACAAGAGACTCTTTATTATTTGGTTGCAGGGTTGCTTGAGAGAGACCATCTTCATCCTACGCCTCCCACGGATTGATAAACCTTAGGTCATCCATTTGAGGGAAATTTGCTAATGTCCTACAAACCTCTGCACTTGGAGGCCCAACAACGTCTACAAGGAGAAGGTTGCGTAGTAGACATCAGTAACACACACGCATATAATCCAGTCGACCGCCTCCGGGCACCGAGACGTAGAGTTGTTACTTCCTCCGAGAAGGGCCTGAACTCGTAAAACTCGTGCGTACAACTTCTCAATAGCTAAGATCTTGCCTCTACATACCTACCCCCCATTCTACTGTCAGACTTAGAACCACGACAATGGTCACTGCCCTCGGGTCCCTTATGTGAACAGATGACGCCTAGCAAGATGTCGACTGGGGACCAATGGCACGCCCAGCCCCATCAACATCGAATACTTGCGTCGGGAGCCAAATGATCGCTAGTGCGCATCGAACACAGTGTGCCAAATCTGCCACGTGCGGGGCTATCGCCACCGCCGCCTCATCATTCTACATTGTCTAGAATGCCGCTCTTAGTCATCACGGTGTCATCGCATTATTCTACGTCGTCTGGGTTGGCGCTTGCAGCCAATGCACACGTCCTTGGTGAGGCTGATCCATCACTGGTGGGAGCACGTCATGTTTCCCATAGCGAACCAGCACCATGCTCCCACACTTCAGGTTAGGGACGACCCGACTGCTTGAGGTTTCGCCCCTGGTACTCACGCAGGAGCCGCTGGACATCAGCATAGAGCACGCTGCTACTTACCACCATGTTCAGAGACGGCCCCAGGTCAAAATAACGACCACCACATCACCACTGCCTAGGAGAGGCCATCGAGAGCCTTTGAGTGGCAGGCCAGGCGACCGAAAACCGTTACGGTCAGCCATTGCATGCTGGCACGGACAACGACCGAGCCGCGGGAAGCCACCACATCTACATAGTGAATTTGTTGTTATAGTTTTTTTTTGCGACTTGTAGTAGTTGTTGCTGCTGCTAGTGGTAGTACCTTTATATTTTGATTCGATTCACCCTTCTCTATTCCTTTCCTTTTTATAGATTGTTGATGGACTATGTGGTGTACATTAAGGTTAGGGCTCATTTGGTTTGCAGGATTTTATAACTCTGAAATAGGAGAAACACATGAATAGAATAGGAATGCATGTGCAAAATAGAGGGATGATAAGCACATGAATGTTGTCAAATTGGATGTTTGGTTCACAGGAGTCCAAATACATGGTCAAATTAAATTAAATTCATATAGCTAGAATGTTATTATGGCATTAAAGTTCTTAGCTTCGTACTTTGTGTATAGGAATTTGAAAAGGAGGTCCAAACGGAGTTTAGAATTCCTGTGTTTTTCTTTTTAAATTGGGTTTAAAGAGAAATTTCCTCGATTATTTCTTTACCCCATTCCTTTAAACCAAACACAACAACAATACCATCATAGATATTTTTTTTATTACTACAAATTTACCTCCACTTTTCCTATGAACCAAATGAGCCCTTAGGGTTGGTTGGCAGAGGTAGGAGGCCGGGGATAATAGCCGTTGTAGCTAGTCCTGCAAGGGCGGCCATTGGAAAGTACAATTACCTCCGTTCACAAATACTCCCTCCGTCCCAAAATAAGTGACTCAACTTTGTATTAACTTTAGTACAAAGTTAAGTCACTTATTTTGGGAGTTAGTATAAAGTTAAGTCACTTATTTTGGGACGGAGGGAGTATAAGATTTTTTAAACCTTTTTGTAAACCGGATGCATATAAACATGTTTTAGTATGTTTGTTGACTCATTTCAGTAAATATTCAAAACATCGCAATTTTGTGACCGGAGGGAGTACTATTTTAAATGAAATTGAAAAAATCTACTACTCCCTCCTATTCACATTAGTTGTCGCTGGTTCTCTAATATGAATTGTAGGGAGGAGTAAACGAAATGAGAAGAGCAACGGCATGTCCATGTGTATGGAAAGACAGTTGGAATCTCACAGGGCATTACTGTGGTACACGCGGGTGTGCGGCAGATAACATCGAATTACCCCGGTCCCCCACCTCCTTTGCTAGGCTAGGCACGCCCATACATGCAGCCACCAATATCTCCAAGTACAGTGCACGTACTGGAAAAGACTAGCACTCTCACTCTCACTCGCGGATTTCGGGCAGCCAATCCCACTCGCCTATTCCCGATCGGACGCGCGCCGTTCGTCCACTCGTGGCCCGGGCGTCGGATCCGAGACCGAACGGCCGCCAAGTGGACCGAACTGCTACTGTTGCGCGATGCCCTCGGGGCGGGGTGGCGCCAAATCAAAGGAGGATCAGCTGGCCCGGCCTGGCCTGCCCATGACCATGATGATGATGGTGATCTGAATTTCTGGGGGATATCACAGTGACAGTGTGGTCAAAGAAGCAGCACGGAGGCAAGCAAGGGCAGGGGCCGCTAGCAGGCTAGCTGCGCTTGTAGTACGTAGTACTAGCGTGGTCTCCCACCCTGCCGCAAAACCCAACCCTATCATGCCCCGCACCGCACCGCCCCGCGGCAAATTTAACAATTCTGACCTCTGAATGAAATCATTTCACAAAATGAACTGTCTTAAAAGAATTTCACTCAGCTGATCTTTTTGAGTGACGCCGACACGAAGGCGCCACACTACACTGTATAACGACTGACTGACAGGCGTTACACGCCTGGCCAGCGTCGCACCCTGAACTGCCTAAAATTTACTAAGTCAATGTGCAGCGCCTAAGAGCTAGTGTAGCGCCTAGCTCCTAGGCGTTGCACTAGTGGTTGCTTCATTTTGTAGTGCAACCACTAGTGCAATGCCTAGGAGCTAGTGTAGCGCCTAGCTCTCAGGCGTTGAACATTGACTTAGTAATTTTTCAGATCATCCGGGTGCGATGCTGGCCAGGCGTGTAACGCCTGTCAATCAGGCGATGCACGGTGTAGTGTGGCGCCTTCGTGTCAGGCGCCACTCAAAAAGTCAGCCGAGTCGATTTTTTTAAGGATAGTTCATTTTGTGAAATGATTTCATCCACAGGTCAAAATTATCAATTTTGCCCCGCCCCGCCCTCGTCGCTTCTCGCAGCCCAGTAGTAGTACCTGCGTAGTACGTACATCCGTCCGCGGTCCACGGACAGAAAACTTCACTACTCCGGCATCGTTTCTCTCTCTGGTCCTTCCCCTCCACAGTTGCACTGCACGCTCGCTCAGTTACTCTTAATTTCACACGCACGCAGCTGCAGAACCCCTCTTCACGCAGCGGCGGAGCGGCGGGAAACGGGGCGACGTGGGCGTCGCGCGGCCACGCGCGCGGCGGCAGCGTCCGGGCGCTTTCTGGCTACAGGAAGCTGTACCACGGCCATCATGGGGCCGGGGCCGGGGCCGCCGACCGTGCGCGCGCGCGGACTCAGAGACTGGTACTAGCAGATGAGAAAAGGCTGCGACCGTTTGGCGTGGTGACGTACCAAAGGTACCAAGTGGATTCTGCTCCGGGGTGGCCGGTTGCAGTTCAAGTTTTTGGCAGCGGGTACGTCGTCCTTCCCACGCCGTTTCAGGTGCAGCAAGAGCGCAAGAGGCATCTGTCTCAGAGGGCATTACTGTGGTACCTCTGCCCGTGTTTATTACGCCCAAGGACCATTTTGGCAGGACCAAGATGCTGTGTGAAAATCACAGATTAAACTGACCAGACAACGGCCTTCAATCCAGCCTAGAGTAGATGAAAAATAACGAGCCTTTTGCTTCGCAGCGGCTTGCATGCAAACCTTAACAGTGTGTTTGGTAGCATTCTCGACCTAGCATGGTTTGTTCATGCATTTGTTGTTGTTTTGTAGTGCTAAGACATATTAAGCCGAGACTTTGTTTGACAACCTGCGTATATTTAGACATGCTGAACAGTTTCAAATTCTGAATAATTTTTTTTGAATGGTGAACAAAAATTGAAAAGCGTCAACAATTTTTTTTTAACATGAACAAAAATTTTGATCATCTTTTGACAATTTATTCAAATTTTCTACTTCTCAAAAAATTAAAAGAAACTTGAATACTTAAACAAATTTTGATCATTTTCCTTTTTTGAAAATTTCAACAAAAATTGAATTCTGATTTTTTTTAAATGAACTTAATTTGAAATTCTGAATATATTTTCGAAAATGTAAACAAAATTCGAAAAGCTGATTTTTAAAAAAATTATTAATAAATTTTGAAGTCTGAACATTTTTATAAAATTTAAACAAAATTTGAAATTATGAACATTTTATGAAATTTTGAAAATCTCTGGAATTTTGCACATTTTCTGAAATTCTAAACATTTTTTAAAATTTGAAATTCTGAATATTTGTTCAAAAATATAAAAATATTGAAAATCTGAACATTTTTCTTGATTCTGAACAATTTTTCAAATTTTGAACAAATTTTGAAATCTGAATATTTTTAAAATTTTAAAAAAATTGGAATACTGAACATTTTTTGAAATAATCACACAAGGAAAACACTAAAAATATTGCCTATGATTTGTCAAAGCTTCAGACTTTTGGTCGAACATCCTCTTGCAAGAAATTCAATATGGTATCAATGCCAAGAGATCTCGAGTTCAAGATCCGACCAAAGTAATATTTTATTTAAAAAATGTAGTCTATGTTGACCCCAAAACTAAGACCTAACATAGACTTGACATATTTGGCGCCTACATCAATCCTCCGTCTAATACATGATATAGCTAGATGTGGTGATGAGTGTTATGTATATCTCTTGACATTTTCCATGGATATAAAATTTGGAGTGAACTAGATGGCGCATGTAATTCAATTGAAACAAGCAATGTTTTTGTTCACGCAAACTATGAAAAATTGCAACAACCTCATCCAAAAGAGCTCGCTACTTGCCATTACATGTCATGTGGCAGCGACATGACATCTTTGTTTCTAAGGCAGTTGGTAGCATATTGTAAAGGAGCACCTTTCGTCACCCTGTAGAAACTTGGACAAGTCAAAAGAAAAATTTAGAATGTTCCACGACAATATAGCAATATGGTAGATAACACATCTACATATGTATTGTTGCATATAACGTTGTTGGGATCAAATATATGTGCATTAAACATAACTAAAGATGTTTTGATTGGGACCACTTTTAGACAAAAGACGAGTCAAAGATGCTTTACTGTTACTAACGGTGAGCCACATCAATTTTTCTTGCATTGTGTTTTGGTTTTTGTTTCGGTGTGTTCCATCCAACACACATTATCTTGTACACATATAGCATACTATTTTTTTTGGTTATTTTCACCAAATCATGTATAAGAATTTCACATTAGCATGTATCATGTTAGTTTAGCATTGCTATCCAATTATTTGTAAGTCAGAACATGTTTTGATGACATTATCTTTTATTTGTATTTATTGGAAGATGTAAGATGCGAGGAATTTTCATGGAATTGATGACCAGATGTACTAAGAAAATAAATAAAGTCAACTAACTAAAATGAGATGGCATAGGTTGCTTGTCATGTCTAGTTATCTTGATGAACACAAGTGTTACGTGCTACTTATGGTTGGCATATAGGAAGTCACAACAAACTTACCCGAAATAAATATATTATTACTAATTATGAGTTTCATTTATTTCTTATACTTCCTCCGTTCCTTTATATAAGGTGTATTTGTTTTTCAAAAGTCAAACGAGTGTATGTTTGACTGAGTTTTTAGAAAAATATATTAATATCCACAATATGAAAATTATATCATTTGATCTATCATGAAAAGTAATTCTATATTTTATCTATTAGGTATTGCAGATGTTATTTTATTCTATAATTTTGGTCAAACATTCAAATGGTTGACTTGCATGGAAATCAATACACTTTATATTCTGAACGGAGGGAGTATAACAATGCTACGGGAGCCTATGTTATTAAGGTAATGGCGACCGAGATATAACTATTGCTAAGTCACAACTAAAATCATTTGATTTAAACGCAAACTCTAAGCACAAAAAGAAAATATCCCACAAGAAAGAACAGTAAGAACATTTAGCTTAGACCTAATGGAAACATTCCTATCCCATGAACCAAGTGGCATCTCTTTTCTTATAGGAACTCTGGTGACTTTCCTATTCCCGTGATTTTTCTATCCTATGGACCGAAGGAGGCCTACCTCTTTAAAATAGCAAGTTGCATTTGGTTTAGGTTAGCCCTTTGTAGGATTGATAAGTATGTATAGCGGAAAGGGGGTTGAATAGACTACTAAGCAAAATAATGGAATCTTTTCCCGAGTTTTAATTTTTGGCAGATTTTAGGCTTTTCTAGCAATCTATAGAACACCATATTGTAGGATCGAAAGTATGTCTAGAGGGGGGTGATTAGACTACTTGACCAAATAAAATCTTTCCTTTTCCTAATTTTAGTTGTGGGCAGATTTTAGCAATTAGGACAAGTCAAGCAATCAAGCCACACATGCAATTATAAGAGTATATATAGCAGCGGAAAGTAAAACATTGCATATGAAGGTAAAGGGAAGGGTTTGGAGAAGGCAAACACAATGGAGACACGAAGGTTTTTGACGTGGTTTTGATAGGTGGTGTTATCGTATGTCCACGTTGATTGATGGAGACTTCAACCCATGAAGGGTAGCGGCTGCGCGAGTCCACGGAGGGCTCCACCCACGAAGGGTCCACGAAGAAGCAACCTTGTCTATCCCACCATGGCCAAAGCCCACGAAGTACTTGCCTCACTTGGGTAGATCTTCATGAAGTAGGCGATCTCCTTGCCCTTACAAACTTCTTGGTTCAACTCCACATTATGTCGGAGGCTCCCAAGCGACACCTAACCAATCTAGGGGACACCACTCTCCAAAAGGTAATAGATGGTGTGTTGATGATGAACTCATTGCTCTTGTGCTGCAAATGATAGTCCCCCAACACTCAACTCTGTCACACAGATTTGGTTATGGTGGGAGAAGGATTTGAGTGGAAAGCAACTTGGGGACGGCTAGAAATCAAGGTTCAAATGGTAGGAATGGAATCTCTTGATCTCAACACATGAGTAGGTGGTTCTCTCTCAAAAAATGAATGGTGAAAGTGTAGGCACGTTCTGATGGCTCTCCTACTATGGAGGGGTATATATAACCTCCACACAAAATCCAACCGTTACACACTTTTGACCCATCTCGATGGCACCAGTTAGTAAACTCGGTGGCACCGATCTGTACAAAAATATGAACGTCAGGAATCTCGGTGGGACCAACTGGAACAACTCGGTGGGACCGATGTGCTAGGGCTTAGGGTAAACTGTATCTCGGTGGGACCGATTGCATCATCTCGGTGGAACCGAAGTGAATGCAATGAGCAATAGAGAATTAGTCAAGCTAACTTGGAGGGACCGATTGCAACAACTCGGTGGGGCCGAAGTGAATGCAAAAAGTCACAAAGCGCTGGCAAGGCCATCTCGATGGGACCGAGATCTATATCGGTGTGACCAAACTATTAGGGTTTTGGCAGTGGCTATGTCAAGATGAATTTGGTGGCTTCGGATGGGAATATCGGTGGAGCCGAGTTAGAGTTTAGGTTTTGGACATATTTGAATAGAGAAAGTGGCTGAGGGTTTTGGAGCAATATCACTAAGCACTTCAGTGATGTCTACTACGCAACTTTATTCTTGTAGACACGTGTTGGGCCTCCAAGCGCGGAGTTTTGTAGGACAGTAGCAATTTTCCCTTAAGTGGATGACCTAAGGTTTATCAATCCGTGAGAGGTGTAGGATGAAGATGGTCTCTCTCAAACGACCCTGCAATCAAATGCAAGATATCTCTTGTGTCCCCAACACACCCAATACAATGGCAATTTGTATAGGTGCACTAGTTCGGCGAAGAGATGGTGATACAAGTGTAATATGGATGGTAGAAATATATTTTTATAATCTGAATAAATAAAAACAGCAAGGTAGCAAATTGTAAACGGGCACAAAAACGGTATTGCAATGCTTGAAAATGAGGCCTAGGGTCCGTACTTTCACTAGTGCAATCTCTCAACAGTGTTAATATAATTGGATCATATAACCGTCCCTCAACGTGCAACGAAGAATCACTCCAAAGTTCCTATCTAGCGGAGAACATAAGACGGAATTGTTTGTAGGATACGAAACCACCTCAAAGCTATTCTTTCCTATCAATCTATCCTAGAGTTCGTACTAAAATAACAAGAAGCTATTCTTTCCGATCGATCTAACCAAGAGTTCATACTAAAATAACACCAAAGCAAATTCAGATTCATAATATTCAATCCAACACAAAGAACTTCAAAGAGTGCCCCAAGATTTCTACCGGAGAAACAAAGACAAGAATGTGCATCAACTCCTATGCATAGATTACCCCAATGTCACCTCGGGGATCCGCGAGTTGAGTGCCAAAACATATATCAAGTGAATCAATGCGATACCCCATTGTCACCACGAGTATTCAATTGCAATACATATATCAAGTGTTCTCAAATCCATAAAAGTATTCAATCCGATAACAACGAAATCTCAAAGGGAAAAACTCAATTCATCACAACAAGATAGAGAGGCGAAAACACCATATGATCCGACTATATTAACAAAGCCCATGATATAGATCAAGAGAGAGAGAGAGAGAGAGAGAGAGAGAGATTAAACACATAGCTACTGGTACAAACCCTCAGCCTCGAGGGTGGACTACTCCCTCCTCATCATGGTGGCTGCCGGGATGATGAAGATGGCCACCGGCGATGATTCCCCCCTCCGGCAGGGTGCCGGAACGGGTCTAGATTGGTTTTCGGTGGCAACAGAGCCTTGCGGCGGCGGGACTTCTGATCTAGATTAACCCCGAAGGGTTTTGGAATATTTGTGAATTTATAGGGTAAAGAGGGGGTGCGGGAGGCCACCGAGGTGAGCACTGAAGGAAATATGCCCTAGAGGCAATAATAAAGTTATTATTTATTTCCTTATATCATGATAAATGTTTATTATTCATGCTAGAATTGTATTAACCGGAAACATAATACTTGTGTGAATACATAGACAAACAAAGTGTCACTAGTATGCCTCTACTTGACTAGTTCGTTGATCAAAGATGGTTATGTTTCCTAGCCATTGACATGAGTTGTCATTTGATCAACGGGATCACATCATTAGGAGAATGATGTGATTGACTTGACCCATTCCGTTAGCTTAGCACTCGATCGTTTAGTATTCTGCTATTGCTTTCTTCATGACTTATACATGTTCCTATGACTATGAGATTATGCAACTCCCGTTTACCGGAGGAACACTTTGTGTGCTACCAAACGTCACAATGTAACTGGGTGATTATAAAGGTGCTCTACAGGTGTCTCCGAAGGTACTTGTTGCGTTGGCGTATTTCGAGATTAGGATTTGTCACTCCGATTGTCGGAGAGGTATCTCTGGGCCCACTCGGTAATGCACATCACTATAAGCCTTGCAAGCATTGCAACTAATGAGTTAGTTGCGGGATGATGTATTACGGAACGAGTAAAGAGACTTGCCGGTAACGAGATTGAACTAGGTATTAAGATACCGACGATCGAATCTCGGGCAAGTAACATACCGATGACAAAGGGAACAAACGTATGTTGTTATGCGGTTTGACCAATAAAGATCTTCGTAGAATATGTAGGAGCCAATATGAGCATCCAGGTCCCGCTATTGGTTATTGATCGGAGACATGTCTCGGTCATGTCTACATAGTTCTCGAACCCGTAGGGTCCGCACGCTTAAAGTTCGATGACGGTTATATTATGAGTTTATGTGTTTTGATGTACCGAAGGTAGTTCGGAGTCCCGGATGTGATCACGGACATGATGAGGAGTCTCGAAATGGTCGAGACATAAAGACTGATATATTGGAAGCCTATATTTGGATATCGGAAGTGTTCCGGGTGAAATCAGGATTTTACCGGAGTACCGGGGGTTACCGAAACCCCCCGGGGGTTTAATGGGCCAAGATGGGCCTTAGTGGAGAAGAGGAGGGACGGCCAGAGCAGGCCGCGCGCCCCCTTCCCTCTAGTCCGAATTGGACAAGGAGGGGGGGCGGCGCCCCCCTTTCCTTCCTCTCTCCCTCCTCCTTCCCCCTTCTCCTACTCCAACTAGGAAAGGAGGGAGTCCTACTCCCGGTGGGAGTAGGACTCCTCCCTGGCGCGCCTCCTCCTGGCCGGCCGCCTCTCCCCCCCCCTTGCTCCTTTATATACGGGGGCAGGGGGCACCTCTAGACACAACAATTGATCTCTTGATCTCTTAGCCGTGTGCGGTGCCCCCCTCCACCATAATCCACCTCGATAATATCGTAGCGGTGCTTAGGCGAAGCCCTGCGTCGGTAGAACATCATCATCGTCACCACGCCGTCGTGCGACGGAACTCTCCCTCAAAGCTCGGCTGGATCGGAGTTTGATACGTCTCCGTCGTATCTATAATTTTTGATTGTTCCATGCCAATATTCTACAACTTTCATATACTTTTGGCAACTTTTTATACTATTTTTGGTACTAACATATTGATCCAGTGCCCAGTGCCAGATCTTGTTTGTTGCATGTTTTATGTTTCGCAGAAACCCCATATCAAACGGAATCCAAACGGGATAAAAACGGACGGAGAATTATTTTGGAATATTTGGAAAATTCCGGAAGAAGAATCAACGCGAGACGGTGCCCGAGGTGGCCACGAGGTAGGGGGGCGCTCTCCTGACCCTTGTGGGCCACCCGTAAGGTGGTTGATGCCCTTCTTTGGCCGGAAGAAAGCTAATTTTCAGAAAAAATCACGGCGAAGATTTCGGTCCAATCGGAGTTACGGATCTCCATATATATACGAAACAGTGAAAGGGCAGCGGAGAGAACGCAGAAACAGAGAGAGACAGAGAGACAGATCCAATCTCGGAGGGGCTCTCGCCCCTCCCACGCCATGGAGACCTTGGACCAAAGGGGAAACCCTTCTCCCATCTAGGGAGAAGGTTAAAGGAAGAAGAAGAAGGAGGGGAGCTCTCTCCCCCCCTCGCTTCCGGTGGCGCCGGAACACCGCCGGGGGCCATCATCATCACCGCGATCTTCACCAACACCTCCGTAATCTTCACCAACATCTCCATCACCTTCCCCCCTCTATCTACAGCGGTCCACTCTCCCGCAACCCGCTGTACCCTCTACTTGAACATGGTGCTTTATGCTTCATATTATTATCCAATGATGTGTTGCCATCCTATGATGTCTGAGTAGATTTTCGTTGTCCTATCGGTGGTTGATGAATTGTTATGATTGATTTAATTTGCTTGTGGTTATGTTGCTGTCCTTTGGTGCCCATCATATGAGCGCGCGCGTGGATCACACCATAGGGTTAGTTGTATGTTGATAGGACTATGTATTGGAGGGCAAGGGTGACAGAAGCTTCAGCCTAGCATAGAAATTGATGCATACGGGATTGAAGGGGGACCAATATATCTTAATGCTATGGTTGGGTTTTACCTTAATGAACATTAGTAGTTGCGGACGCTTGCTAATAGTTCCAATCATAAGTGCATAGAATTCCAAGTAAGGGATGACATGCTAGCAGTGGCCTCTCCCACATAATATTTGCTATCGGTCTAGTAAAGTAGTCAATTGCTTAGGGACAATTTCGCAACTCCTACCACCACTTTTCCACACTCGCTATATTTACTTTATTGCTTCTTTATCTTAACAGCCCCTACTTTTATTTACGTTCTCTTTATATTCTTGCAACCCTATCCAAAAACACCTACAAAGTACTTCTAGTTTCATACTTGTTCTAGGTAAAGCGAACGTTAAGCGTGCGTAGAGTTGTATCGGTGGTCGATAGAACTTGAGGGAATATTTGTTCTACCTTTAGCTCCTCGTTGGGTTCGACACTCTTACTTATCGAAAGAGGCTACAATCCCCTATACTTGTGGGTTATCAAGACCTTTTTCTAGCGCTGTTGCCGGGGAGCAATAGCGTGGGGTGAATATTCTCGTGTGTGCTTGTTTGCTTTATCACTAAGTAATTTTTATTTGCTGTTCTTAGTTGTTCTTTATCTTTAGTTATGGATATGGAACACGAACTACCAAAAAAATTAGGTGTACCTGCTGCTCATGGAGATGGGGAACCTCCTAAAACCCTCGATGCTCGTTATGTGACAGATATTATGTACTACTTTGATAATCCAGAGAAAACCCCATTTAATTTGGTAATGGGAGACATGTTGGATCAACGTGAATACTTTAGGGATTATCGCTTGACTCAAAAAGGGAAACTATTATGGGATCAAATTTATATATTGAAGTGGTATGCTAGGCAAGTATGCTTGAGTTATGATTATACTTGTTGCTCTAGGATGAAGGCTCCACACCTTCCCTTTTCATGCAAATTTAATGATAATGAAACCTTGGCTTCTTATGCTAGAGGTATATATGATTACTATGATGTGGAACAAATAGAAGAATTTGTTGCTTTTAGGGTTGCTTATGAAATTGAATCTTTGTTTGAAAAGTATGAAGCTTTTGATGATGATGTCTATAGGCCTGAAAATTTTGCTATATTGAAATATTGCTATGACAATTATGAATATAATTCCTATATTAATGCACTTATTGAGAAAGTCTCCGCTGTCCAAGAAGAGATTAATATTTTGCAGGAATCTATGGAAGAAGAAATTGATGAAATTATGAGCTCATTGGATGAAAAAGATGACGAGGAGAGCGAAGAACAAAAGGAGGAAGAGCGGATTAGCTACCGTGCCCACCTTCTAATGAGAGTAACTCTTCAACTCATACATTGTTTAATTTCCCTTCGTGCTTACCGAAGGATGATTGCTATGATGATTGTTATGATCCCGTTGATTCTTTTGAAATATCCCTTTTTGATGATGCTTGCTATGCTTGTGGCCATGATGCCAATATGAATGATGCTTATGGAGATAAACTTGCTATAGTTCCTTATGTTAAACATGAAATTGTTGCTATTGCACCCACGCATGATAGTCCTATTATCTTTTTGAATTCTCCCGATTACACTATATCGGAGAAGTTTGTGCTTATTAAGGATTATATTGATGGGTTGCCTTTTACTACTACATTGATAGATATAATATGCATGTGCTTGCTGCTCCTACTTGCAATTATTATGAGGGAGGAACTATATCTCCACCTCTCTATGTTTCCAACACGATAAAATTGCAAGAAACTGCTTATACTATGCATTGGCCTTTACTATGTGTGCATGAATTGTTCTTTTATGACATACCGATGCATAGGAAGAGAGTTAGACTTCGTCATTACATGATATATGTTGCTTCGTGCTCACTACTAAATTACAAATCATTGCTAATTAAAATTGGCTTTGATATACCTTGGGATCCGGGTGGATCCATTACTTGAGCACTATATGCCTAGCTTAATGGCTTTAAAGAAAGCGCTGCCAGGGAGACAACCCGGAAGTTTTAGAGAGTCATTTATTTTCTTTTGTGTGCTTTTATAAAGTTTAGAAATAAAAATAATGTGCCAAGGTTTGCCTTTAGGATGTTTACAATGCTTGTTGGTTTGTACGGTGCAGGACAGAAACTTTGGCTGTAGTGCGCGATTTTTAATTTATTACTGGAACGTCAAATGGTTCTGATTCTTTTTGCACTGTCTTTCTATACAAATTTTTTATTTTTCCTAATTTTTGCAGAATTTTTCAAGTAACATAAGTATGGTTAATGTTCATATTGTTACAGACTGTTCTATTTTAGACAGATTCTGTTTTTGATGCATAGTTTGCTTGTTTTGATGAAACTATCAATTTCTATCAGTGGATTAAGCCATGAAAAGGTTATATTACAGTAGACACAATGCAAAAACAAAATATGAATTGGTTTGCAACAGTACTTAGAGTAGTGATTTGCTTTATTATACTAACGGATCTTACCGAGTTTTCTGTTGAAGTTTTGTGTGGATGAAGTGTTCGATGATCGAGAAGGTCTCGATGTGAGGAGAAGAAGGAGAGGCAAGACCTCAAGCTTGGGGATTCCCAAGGAACCCCAAGTAAATATTCAAGGAGACTCAAGCGTCTAAGCTTGGGGATGCCCCGGAAGGCATCCCCTCTTTCTTCAACAAGTATCGGTATGTTTTCGGATTCGTTTCGTTCATGCGATATGTGCAATCTTGGAGCGTCTTTTGCATTTAGTTTTTACTTTTCTTTTATGCACCATGCTGGTATGAGATAGTCCTTGGTTGATTTATAGAATGCTCTTTGCACTTCACTTATATCTTTTGAGTATGGCTTTATAGAATGCTTCATGTGCTTCACTTATATCATTTGAAGTTTGGATTGCATGTTTCTCTTCACATAGAAAACCGCCATTTGTAGAATGCTCTTTTGCTTCACTTATACTTGTTAGAGCGTGGGCATATCTTTTGTAGAAAGAATTAAACTCTCTTGCTTCACTTATATCTATTTAGAGAGATGACAGGAACTGGTCATTCACACGGTTAGTCATAAAATCCTACATAAAACTTGTAGATCACTGAATATGATATGTTTGATTCCTTGCAATAGTTTTGCGATATAAAGGTGGTGATATTAGAGTCATGCTAGTGGGTAGTTGTGGATTGTAGAAATACTTGTGTTGAAGTTTGTGATTCCCGTAGCATGCACGTATGGTGAACCGTTATGTAACGAAGTCGGAGCATGATTTATTTATTGATTGTCTTCCTTATGAGTGGCGGTCGGGGACGAGCGATGGTATTTTCCTACCAATCTATCCCCCTAGGAGCATGCGCGTAGTACTTTGTTTCGATGACTAATAGATTTTTGCAATAAGTATGTGAGTTCTTTATGACTAATGTTGAGTCCATGGATTATACGCACTCTCGCCCTTCCATCATTGCTAGCCTCTTCGGTACCGCGCATTGCCCTTTCTCACCTCGAGAGTTGGTGCAAACTTCGCCGGTGCATCCAAACCCCGTGATACGATACGCTCTATCACACATAAACCTCCTTATATCTTCCTCAAAACAGCCACCATACCTACCTATCATGACATTTCCATAGCCATTCCGAGATATATTGCCATGCAATTTCCATCATCATCATATACATGACTTGAGCATTTAATGTCATATTGCTTGATCGTAAGATAGCTAGCATGATGTTTTCATGGCTTGTCCGTTTTTTTATGTCATTGCTACGCTAGATCATTGCACATCCCGGTACACCGCCGGAGGCATTCATATAGAGTCATATCTTTGTTCTAGTATCGAGTTGTAATGTTGAGTTGTAAGTAAATAAAAGTGTGATGATCATCATTATTAGAGCATTGCCCCAGTGAGGAAAGGATGATGGAGACTATGATTCCCCCATAGGCCGGGATGAGACTCCGGACGAAAAAAAAGAGAAAGGCCAAAAAAAGAGAAGGCCCAAAAAATGAGAGAAAAAGAGAGAAGGGGCAATGTTACTATCCTTTTACCACACTTGTGCTTCAGAGTAGCACCATGTTCTTCATATAGAGAGTCTCTTGAGTTATCACTTTCATATACTAGTGGGAATTTTCATTATAGAACTTGGCTTGTATATTCTGTTGATGGGCTTCCTCAAATGCCCGAGGTCTTCATGAGCAAGCAAGTTGGATGCACACCCACTTAGTTTCCAGTTTGAGCTTTCATACACTTATAGCTCTAGTGCATCCGTTGCATGGCAATCCCTACTCCTCACATTGACATCAATTGATGGGCATCTCCATAGCCCGTTGATTAGCCGCGTCGATGTGAGACTTTCTCCTTTTTGTCTTCTCCAGATAACCCCCATCATATTATATTCCACCTATAGTGCTATGTCCATGGCTCACGCTCATGTATTGCGTGAAAGTTGAAAAGGTTTGAGAACATCAAAAGTATGAAACCATTGCTTGGCTTGTCATCGGGGTTGTGCATGATGTGAATATTTTGTCTGGTGAAGATGGAGCATAGCCAGACTATATGATTTTGTAGGGATAACTTTCTTTGGCCTTGTTATTTTGAAAAGACATGATTGCTTTATTAGTAGGCTTGAAGTATTATTACTCTTATGTCAAATGATAGACTATTGCTTTGAATCACTCGTGTCTTAATATTCATGCCATGATTAGATACATGATCAAGATTATGCTAGGTAGCATTCCACATCAATTTTTTTTTTAGCATTTACCTACTCGAGGACGAGCGGGAATTAAGCTTGGGGATGCTGATACGTCTCCGTCGTATCTATAATTTTTGATTGTTCCATGCCAATATTCTACAACTTTCATATACTTTTGGCAACTTTTTATACTATTTTTGGGACTAACATATTGATCCAGTGCCCAGTGCCAGTTCCTGTTTGTTGCATGTTTTATGTTTTGCAGAAACCCCATATCAAACGGAATCCAAACGGGATAAAACGGACGGAGAATTATTTTGGAATATTTGGAAAATTCTGGAAGAAGAATCAACACGAGACGGTGCCCGAGGTGGCCACGAGGTAGGGGGCGCGCCCCTGACCCTCGTGGGCCACCCGTAAGGCTGTTGATGCCCTTCTTCGGCCGCAAGAAAGCTAATTTTCAGAAGAAAAAAACCACGGCAAAGATTTCAGTCCAATCGGAGTTACGGATCTCCATATATATACGAAACGGTGAAAGGGCAGCGGAGAGAACGCAGAAACAGAGAGAGACAGATCCAATCTCGGAGGGGCTCTCGCCCCTCCCACACCATGGAGACCATGGACCAGAGGGGAAACCCTTCTCCCATCTAGGGAGAAGGTCAAGGAAGAAGAAGAAGGAGGGGGGCTCTCTCCCCCTCGCTTCTGGTGGCGCCGGAACACCGCCGGGGGCCATCATCATCACCGCGATCTTCACCAACACCTCCGTCATCTTCACCAACATCTCCATCACCTTCCCCCCTCTATCTACAGCGGTCCACTCTCCCGCAACCCGCTGTACCCTCTACTTGAACATGGTGCTTTATGCTTCATATTATTATCCAATGATGTGTTTCCATCCTATGATGTCTGAGTAGATTTTCGTTGTCCTATCGGTAGTTGATGAATTGCTATGATTGATTTAATTTGCTTGTGGTTATGTTGCTGTCGTTTGGTTCCCATCATATGAGCGCGCGCGTGGATCACACCATAGGGTTAGTTGTATGTTGATAGGACTATGTATTGGAGGGCAAGGGTGACAGAAGCTTCAGCCTAGCATAGAAAATTGATGCATACAGGATTGAAGGGGGACCAATATATCTTAATGCTATGGTTGGGTTTTACGTTAATGAACGTTAGTAGTTGCGGACGCTTGCTAATAGTTCCTATCATAAGTGCATAGAATTCCAAGTAAGGGATGACATGCTAGCAGTGGCCTCTCCCACATAATACTTGCTATCGGTCTAGTAAAGTAGTCAATTGCTTAGGGACAATTTCGCAACTCCTACCACCACTTTTCCACACTCGCTATATTTACTTTATTGCTTCTTTATCTTAACAGCCCTACTTTTTATTTACGTTCTCTTTATATTCTTGCAACCCTATCCAAAAACACCTACAAAGTACTTCTAGTTTCATACTTGTTCTAGGTAAAGCGAACGTTAAGCGTGCGTAGAGTTGTATCGGTGGTCGATAGAACTTGAGGGAATATTTGTTCTACCTTTAGCTCCTCGTTGGGTTCGACACTCTTACTTATCGAAAGAGGCTACAATTGATCCCCTATACTTGTGGGTTATCAGAGTTCGAGGGACGTCATCGAGCTGAACGTGTGCTGAACTCGGAGGTGCCGTGCGTTCGGTACTTGATCGGTCGGATCGTGAAGACGTACGACTACATCAACCGCGTTGTGCTAATGCTTCCGCTTTTGGTCTACGAGGGTACGTGGGCAACACTCTCCCCTCTCGTTGCTATGCATCACCATGATCCTGTGTGTGCGTAGGAACTTTTTTGAAATCACTATGTTCGCCAACAAGCACAACCCACCTGGGCGCGCCTGGCCCCCCAGGCATGCCCTGGTGGGTTGTGCCCCCCTCGGGGCACCCCCTAGGTGTTGCTCTGGCCCATCTTGGGTCTTCTGGTCCATAAAAAATCTCCAAGAAGTTTCGCGGTGTTTGGACTCCGTTTGATATTAATTTCCTGCGATGTAAAAACAAGCAAAAAACAACAACTGGCACTGGGCACTGGGTCAATAGGTTAGTCCCAAAAATGATATAAAGTTGCTATGAAATTATTGTAAAACATCCAAGAATGATAATAAAACAGCATGAATACTTCATAAATTATAGATACGTTGGAGACGTATGAGCATCCCCAAGCTTAATTCCTACTCGTCCTCAAGTAGGTAAATGATAAAAGAAATAATTTATGAAGTGTGAATGCTAGAAAAGTGCATAAGTTTGATCAATGATAATTTCAATCACTTTTCCTAGCATCATAACAACAACTCTTTCTCATAAAACTTATCATGATAAAGTAGCAATTGAAAATGGAATTTTTGTTGTGGAATGCTACCTATCATATTCATCATAAACTCTTTTCTTCTGTAGCATGGACATTTGGACTTTTATATGGTTCAAAGCAATAGTCTAGTTTTGACATGAGACTTAAATACTCAAGCATATCAACAAGCAACCATGTGTTTCAAAATATCAACGCTAAAATAAGTTATCCCTAGCCCATCATGCTCAATCATTGATCCATTCATGAAACACACTCGCATATTAGCTACACCCAATGCTCAAGTACGATCATAGTGCCTCCTAGTTGGTGCTTTATAAGAGAAGATGGAGACTCAAATTAAAAATAAAAATTGCATAAAGTAAAAGAAAGGCCCTTCGTGGAAGGAAGTAGGGATTTGTAGAGGTGCCAGAGCTCAAAGCGAAAATTGAGAGATAAAAACATTTTGAGAGGCATACTTTTCCCACCAACGAAAACGACTTAGAGCTCCCAACACTTTCCATGCTAGATATATCATAGGTGGTTCCCAAACAGAAAATAAAGTTTATTCCTTTTTCCACCATACTTTCACTTTCCATGGCTAACCATATCCACGGGTGCCCTCCAAACCAACACTTTCTAAGGAATTTATTATTTGACAACATAAAGTAAATTCATTTTTCATTTCGGGATTGGGCATCCCTAATACCTTTGCCTTACTCTCGTGCAATGACAAGTGAATAAACATTCATCGTGAGAATAACACATCTAGCATGGAAAATATTAGCCACCCCTTACCGCCTCGCGAGCGGTACGAGCACACAAAGGAGAAATTTATTTTGAAAATTAGAGATGGCACATACAAATTTGCTTAGAACGGCAAAATAATATCGCATATAGGTAGGTACAGTGGACTCATGTGGCAAAACTGGTTTAAAGGATTTTGGGTGCACAAGTAGTGATCATACTTAGTGCAAAATGAAGGCTAGCAAAAGATTGAGAAGCGACCAACCAAGAAACGAATAATCTCATAAGCGAGCATTGAGCATAATTAACACCGAATAATGCACCACAAGTAGGATGTAATTTCATTGCATAACTATTGACTTTCGTGCTTGCATAGGGAATCACAAACCTTAACATCAATATTCTTACTAAAGCACAATTACTCATCAACATGACTCACATATCACATCATCATATCTCAAAACTATTACAAGGAATCAAGTTTATTTTGTCCAATGATCTTCATGAAAGTTTTTATTATATCCTTCTTGGATATCTATCACTTTGGAACTATTTTTCATGTGTTGCTTTTGATAAGCTCAAACAAATATAAGTGAAGATCATGAGCATAATATTTCTTTCTCTCAAATTAATTTAAGTGAAGCAAGAGAAATTTCTTCAAAAATACTAAAGCACACCGTGCTCAAAAAGATATAAGTGAAGCACTAGAGTAATTCCATAGAAAAGAGCTTCATTGACGGGATGTGAGTGCCGCTTACCTAGCCTCCCTGGCAACTATTTGATGACTCTATTTTATACAAAAACTTTCAGATCTAAGCATTTTATTAAAACATCAAGCAAAAACAAAATAAAATGACATTCTAAAAATAGCACACATCATGTGAAGAAGCAAAAACTTAGGCTCAACCGATACTAACCGATAATTGTTGAAGAAGAAAGGTGGGATGCCTACCCGGACATCCCCAAGCTTAGATGCTTGAGACTTCTTGAAATATTATCTTGGGGTGCCTTGGGCATCCCCAAGCTTGAGCTTTTGTGTCTCCTTAATTCCTCTCATATCACGGTTTTCCTAAATCTCAAAAGCTTCATCCACACAAAACTCAACAAGAACTCGTGAGATAAGTTAGTATAAATCAATGCAAAACCTTATCATTATCTACTGTAGCAAATCACTAAAATTATTATTCAACGCTGCACACTAAATGCCTCTGCATATTTAATTCTCCTATCCTTAAATAGAATCATTAAACAAGCAAACATATGCAAACAATGCAAACATAACAGCAATCTGCCAAAACAGTATAGTCTGTAAAGGATGCAATATTCATCATACTTTCCTAACTCCAAAAATTCTAAAAAAAATTCCACACTTTAGAAAATTTATCAGAGCTTATTTGGAAAAAAGTTTCAACATTTTATCACATTCTGACTTTCCTAGGGAATTTTTGCAACAGCGGTAAACTTTCGGTTTTCAAACAGCAACATGTAGACTTGTAAAATAAGCATGGCAAAGGCTATCAATGCCACTTTTATTGAAATAAAAGATGCAAAACATTATTCTAAATAACAGCAAGCAAATACTAACAAAATAATATGATGCTCCAAGCAAAACACATATCATGTGACGAATGAAAACATAGCTCCAAGTGAGGTTACCGATAATGTCGGAGATAAAAGAGGGGATGCCTTCCGGGGCATCCCCAAGCTTAGTTGCTTGGATATTCCTTGAATATTATCTCGGGGTTCCTTGGGCATCCCCAATCTTAGGGTCTTGTCACTCCTTATTCTCCTCATATCGATATCTCACCCAAAACTTGAAAACTTCAATCACACAAAACTTAACGGAACTTCGTGAGATAGGTTAGTATGATAAAGAGCAAACCATTTCACTTTTGGTACTGTCAAAGACAAGATTCATAATTATTCTCACACAATGCCTACTGCAGCATATCATTTCCACAATTTATATTGAGCAATATAAGCCATAGAAACTAGAAAACAAACAAACTATGCATTGTAAGCAGAATCTGTCAAAAACAGAACAATCTCTAGTAATCTGTACTCAAACCATACTTCTGCTACTCCAAAAATTATTAAAAAATTAGGACCACGTGATAAATTTGTATATTAAACTTCTGCAAAAAGAATCAACTCAAAATCACTCTTCTGTTAAAAATAACAATTATTTTCGTGAGCGCAAAAGTTTCTGTTTTTCAGCAAGATCAAATCAACTATCACCCAACATGATCCCAAAGGCTTTACTTGGCACTTTATTGAAAGAAAAGCAATAAAACATGATCAATACAGTAGCATAATCATGTGAACACACAAAAACAGTAGGTAAAAGTGTTGGGGTTGTCTGCCAAAAAGCGCTTTTCTTTAATGCCTTTTAAGCTAGGAATGATGAGTTCAATGATGCTCGCATAAAAGATAAGAATTGAAACATAAAGAGAGCATCATGGAGCATTTGACTAGCACACTTAAGTCTAACCCACTTCCTATGCATAGGGATTTTGTGAGCAAACAACTTATGGGAACAAGAATCAACTAGCATAGGAAGGCAAAACAAGCATAACTTCACGATTTTCAACACAAAGAGGAAACTTGATATTATTGCAATATGTAAAAGCATATGTTCCTCTCTCATAATAATTTCCAGTGGCATCATGAATGAATTCAACAATATATCTATTACATAGAGAATTATTTTCATGATTCACAAGCATAGAAAACTTATTACTCTCCACATATGCAAATTTATTCTCATGAATAGTTGTGGGGGTAAACTCAACAAAATAACTATCATGAGATTGAAAATTAAAATCATGATGACAAGTTTCATGGTTATTATTATTCAATATAGCATACATGTCATCACCATAATCATCATAGATAGCCATCATAGATAGCAACCTTGTTCTCATAATAATCAATTGAAACCTCTTCCGAAATAGTGGATTCATCACTAAATAAAGTCATGACCTCTCCAAATCCACCTTCATAATTATTACAATAAGATTCAACACCCTCCAAAATAGTGGGATCATTAGTACCTAGAGCTGACACTCTTCCAAACCCACTTTCATCAATATAATCATCATAAATAGGAGGCATGCTTTCATCATAATAAATTTTCTCATCAAAACTTGGGGGAGTAAAAATATCATGTTCATCAAATAAAGCATCCCCAAGCTTGTAACTTTGCATATCATTAGCATCATGGATATTCAAAGAATTCATACTAACAACATTGCAATCATGCTCATCATTTAAATATTTTGTGTCAAACATTTTATTGACTTCTTCCTCTAACAATTGAGCACAATTTTTCGAACCATCATTTTCAAGAAAGATATTATAAAGATGATCAATAATATGATGCAACCTCAATTCCATTTTTTGTTTTCTTTTATAAACCAAACTAGAGATAAAACAAGAAACTAAAAGATTCAATTGCAAGATCTAAAGATATACCTTCAAGCACTCACCTCCCCGGCAACAGCGCCAGAAAAGAGCTTGATGTCTACTACGCAACTTTATTCTTGTAGACACGTGTTGGGCCTCCAAGCGCAGAGTTTTGTAGGACAGTAGAAATTTCCCCTCAAGTGGATGACCTAAGGTTTATCAATCCGTGAGAGGTGTAGGATGAAGATGGTCTCTCTCAAACGACCCTGCAATCAAAAACAAGATATCTCTTGTGTCCCCAACACACCCAATACAATGACAATCTGTATAGGTGCACTAGTTCGGTGAAGAGATGGTGATACAAGTGTAATATGGATGGTAGAAATATATTTTTATAATCTGAATAAATAAAAACAGCAAGGTAGCAAATAGTAAATGGGCACAAAAACGGTATTGCAATGCATGAAAATGAGGCCTAGGGTCCATACTTTCACTAGTGCAATCTCTCAACGGTGCTAATATAATTGGATCATATAACCGTCCCTCAACGTGCAACGAAGAATCACTCCAAAGTTCCTATCTAGCGGAGAACATAAGACGGAATTGTTTGTAGGGTACGAAACCACCTCAAAGCTATTCTTTCCGATCAATCTATCCTAGAGTTCGTACTAAAATAACATGAAGCTATTCTTTCCGATCGATCTAACCAAGAGTTCGTACTAAAATAACACCAAAGCAAATTCATATTCATAATATTCAATCCAACACAAAGAACTTCAAAGAGTGCCCCAAGATTTCTACCGGAGAAACAAAGACAGGAACATGCATCAACTCCTATGCATAGATTACCCCAATGTCACCTTGAGAATCCGCGAGTTGAGTGCCAAAACATATATCAAGTGAATCAATACGATACCCGATTGTCACCACGAGTATTCAATCGCAAGACATATATCAAGTGTTCTCAAATCCATAAAAGTATTCAATCCAATAAAAATGAAATCTCAAAGGGAAAAACTCAATTCATCATAACAAGATAGAGAGGGGAAAACACCATATGATCTGACTATATTAACAACTCCCATGATATAGATCACGAGAGAGAGAGAGAGAGAGAGATTAAACACATAGCTACTGGTACAAACCCTCAGCCCCGAGGGTGGACTACTCCCTCCTCATCGTGGTGGCCGCTGGGATGATGAAGATGGCCACCAGCGATGATTCCCCCCTCCAGCAGGGTGCCGGAACGGGTCTAGATTGGTTTTCGGTGGCTATAGAGCCTTGCGGCGGCGGGACTTCTGATCTAGGTTAACCCCCGAAGGGTTTTGGAATATTTGTGAATTTATAGGGTAAAGAGGGGGTGCGGGAGGCCACCGAGGTGGGCACAACCCACCTGGGCGCACCTGGGCCCCCAGGCGCGCCCTGGTGGGTTGTGCCCCCCTCGGGGCACCCCCCGGGTGTTGCTCTGGCCCATCTTGGGTGTTCTGGTCCACAAAAAATCTCCAAGAAGTTTCGCGGTGTTTGGACTCCTTTGATATTGATTTCGTGCGATGTAAAAAACAAGCAAATGGCATTGGGCACTGGGTCAATAGATTAGTCTCAAAAATGATATAAAGTTGCTATAAAATGATTGTAAAACATCCAACAATGATAATAAAACAGCGTGAATACTTCATAAATTATAGATACGTTGGAGACGTATCATTGAGCAACAAGATCATTATGCAACATCTCATCCCTTTTTAATAGTATTGGCTTTTCTATGGACTCAATGTGATCTTGGATCACTTAAAGAAAAATGTAGAGTCTTGAGCTTTTGCCAATCCTTGTCCTTATCATTTTGAGGGGTCCACATCTCTAGTTCATGCGATGCCTATCATTGAACATCCTGAAATATTCATCTTGAATGGATATTAGTTCAATGAGATATTTGTTGTTATGAATTACCAAAACCACCCGGGGATTAGTTGCACTTTCACATATACATTCAAGTCTAGAATATAGCAGTGGAAAGTAAAGACATACAAGTGCACAGTAAGAGAGGTAGAGTTGAGAGAATCGCAAACAAAATTGGCTTGGTGAAGATTTTTCCCATGGTTCGAATAATTGGCGCCATCTTACATCCACATTGATGGACGCTTCCATCCAGGAAGGATCTAAGATCACAAGGATTCAGGTTGCAGAATTCCACAGAGGAATAATGTCCACGAAGGACATGCCCACGAAGGATCCATGAATTACCAACCCAACTATTCCACCATGGCTTATGACCACGAAGAACTAGCCTCGCCAGGGTAGATCTTCACAAAGTAGGCGATCTCTAAGCCCACAAACTTTTTTGGGTTCTCACTTGAAGACTCCCAAGCAACACATAGCCGATCTAGGAGGCGCACACCCTCCAAAAGTAACAAGATAGAGGTTGCTGACAAAAAATCCCTTGTTGATGTGCTTCAAAAGATAATCTCCTCAACACTCAAACATGTTCAAGATTTGGCTATGGATTTGGAGAAGTAGGCATGGAAAGAAAGAGGGGTTTATATATCAAAGGTTTTGATTGGATGGTCGGGGTAGAAAGTCCTTTGAAACCAACTCAAGGAGGTGGCGTTCTCTCTTGGAACAAATGATGGAAGTGGAGTTTGCTTCGAGATGAACTGGCAGGATGGTTAGGGGTATATATAGGCTGGACAAGAAATTTGACCGTTACTCACCTTTTTGCACAACTCGGAGGCTTTGATTGGTGTTGCTCGATGGCTCAGAAGTGACAACTTTCATATTCATCGATAGGTCTGAATGGAAATTAATTTGTGGTTCTGAAGTGAGTACCTCAGTAGTGGTACACTCACTGTTAGCGCTTCAGAAGTTTCAACTGGAATGGCTCGAAATTTCCGACGTGACAACAACAGGTTTACCAGGTTGCTTCGGTGGCTCTGAATGGGATGCCGGAGGCTTTGATTGAAATAGGGTTTGGAACGACGACTATATCTGGATGGTTCGATGGTTTTGAGTGGAAGTGCGTTGGCATCATCGAGTTGCATGGCATTGGAAAGATATAGAGGAAAACTTGAAGGAGTTTGATCTCTAAGGGCCCGTTCGGATCTCGCCTGGCTTCCAGATTCCAGAGAATCGCGCCAGAAGCCAGCCGAACAGTTCAGCTCCCAGAATCCAGCTTCTGGAGAACGAGCAGACCTGCGTGCAAATTTGTGGAGCAACTATCGCCCAGCTTCGCGAAAACGAGAAGCGGGAGTTGCTCCAAATTACGTGGTAATGCCATCCCGAAGTGCTACAACCCACGCAGCGAATCGTTTTCCTATCGCTAAAGCCCCGCATGAACCGTTTTCTCTCAGCGAACAGTTTTCTTATCGCTACAGCCCACCAAGTTGCCGAACGCTGGCCCAGCTCCCGCGAGAAGCCAGCTCGCCCAGCTCCCGCGAGAAGCTGGCTCGTTTGGGAAGCGGGAGAGCTTCCGAACGGGCCCTAAGCACATGGAGAAAAAGGCTCACATGTCCTCATCCCATTTTGATAGTATCGGCATGCAACTCAATGCGATGTTGGATCACTAAGAAAAAATGAAGAAACCTTTGGCTTGTCCAACACTTGTCTTTAAGCATTTTTAGGGGTCACCTTCCATTCCAATGTTATTCCTAATTTTCTTCTTTTGAAATATACTTTAAAGTAGCATTAGTTCTTTGAGATATGTTGACATGAATTACCAAAATTCACCTTGGGGATTAGATGCACTTTCACCCTTTCACTAGAACATGCATAAAACCCATTATTGGGAGTGTTTAATGTTTTACATTGCTATCAAATTGTTCTATAGTGACAGAATAGTATGTCTGTGTCATTTTTCGCTTTTTTGATGAAGCTAGAGAATAGAACATAGGAATTTTTCATGAGCCAGACACCATAAATATGGTACCACGCCATAAAGCAAAAAAAAATGATCGGTCCACTTGTTACTATCTCTTTTGTCTTGACCCACATAAATGTTACTATTTCTGGCTCAAATAAATGTTACTATTTCTGGTCCACAAAAATAGCACCCATGACAAACTTATAAAAAAAATAGCATATTTCATTCACTTGTGATGTGGCAATCATTTGGGAGCCTATATTGTCAAATAAAATTTTATCGAATACTCAGGCTACCAAGAAACAATTGTTCTTAACCATCCAATCCAACTATGAGATAGAGCTAAGTCACTCGGTAAAATAACATATTTGCTTTGAAAATTTTGAATGGAGACATGGTTTTTTAAGACCGCATCAAATTTGAATAGTTGCATATCAGGTTCAATTTCTTAGGCCTGGTTCTTTGGGGTGGCTTATAAAATAAGCTAGGAAGAGGCTGCTTAGTTTAGAAGCCACCAAAAAAATTGAGTCTTACGCTGGTACTCTTGGGTTTAAATCTTGTTATCCAAAATATATATTACAAAAATGTGTTTACAGTCTGGCCCTCTACGACGGGTCAACTTCATTAATTTTATTTGTTCCTATCACTTTCATATTGTCATTGTCGATAATATATGTGACATGACATGACTAAAAGTGCACCTTGTTCAAAGGAGGCTGAACCCCCCCAGGATCGAACGGACAGGAGAGGGCCACGTCCCCTCGCCCCCGCCGCGGGCCATCCGGACCGTCCGTTGCACCGCGCGACACAGACGACTATGCGGCCACAGGTCCCGGCTCGACCCACGCATCGACACATCACACGGCGCCACAGTGAAGTTGTTGTTCACCTCACCCCAATCTGTGACCACCACGCCATGATCACCACCACCGCCTAGCTGCTGATCGAGCTCCCCCCCCCCCCCTAGATTCCCAGCGCCTCCTCCCCCATTCCCCTCTCTCTCTCTCTAGCCTCTTCTTGTGGTGTTTGTGCGGCGCACACGGCCCGAACAGTGAGGGGGGGGGGGGGGGGGGGGGGGGGGGGGGGACGGACGCCGCCTGCGACTGCAAAGCTGTCATCTTCTGCCCCCGGGCCTCGCCTCGCCCCTAATAACAGTGGAGATTCCCGCCTCCCCGCCCCAATTATGGATACCCGCGCGGGGAGGAGAAGAAGAAGATAGGAGGGGAGGAGTAGGCGCGAGGCTGCGGCCATTGCTCCGGCTCCAGGTGAGCGGCTCCGACCCCTCCCTCCCCTGCCCGAAATCCTACCGGAGGCCGGATCTTTCGCTGGCCGCTGGCCCTGGGGCGGCAGGATCTTGGCGCCGTCTTCCTCGATTTGCCCGGTTTCTTTTTCTGCCCCTCGTATCCCTTTTACCTCGCGGCCCCTGGTTTCCATTCCTAGGCGGGGCTGGTCGTCCCGTTGGTGGTTGGATTGCCAATCTGGTATACTAGGTTGTTGCTCCCTACCAGTGCCATGGAATTTCCTGATGCCTGCACAGCAACAGCTTCAGGTCTTCCTCTTCTTATTCCCTTCCGCCTTCCTTGCTGGCCGCGCTTCCGGGGCCAAATGCTACGGAAAGCGTAGCAGCTCGCCCTCCAAGAATCATCGCCACCGGAGTTCCATTGCCGCTCTGTTCTTCCTACAAGCAACTAGCACCAATCCAGCTCGCGTGCCTTCAGTTCAGCTTCAGGTTCTGCGGCCAGATAAAAGTAGCATTGCTCCAGCAAAACCGATTTCAGGCCTGCTATTGGCTGGGACAAGGAGAGAGTGCTTGCTGTTCGTTCCCCCCGATTTGTTGTCGGCGGGTTGCTTCTGATTTTGATTATGCCTTTTCTCTTTCAACAAAGTGCACGATGCCTTTGCCAAACTTCACCCGCGGTGCCGCCTGCTGAATTGGTGTGTAGGCCCTACCCTTTTTGCGCCGGTATTTTTGTTATCATCACACAAGTAGTTGTGATGTGGATTTATGCTCATTCCTGCTGTTTAAAGGCAGAATTTGTGCCATGCCTTTCGCGAACAAACGGATGGAGACTTCCTTCACCCGCTGGCTTTTGCAGATTCCACTCTCCTGTGATGTTCTCTGCTTGGTTCTACGGCTGATGCGCAACAAGAATATACATATACAATGGGTCATATTCGTCGTACAGAGGATTCCTCTTATGATATTGCCTGCTTTTGTTTGCGTGGTTGCAATCTTGCAAGAACCTATTCCCCGAGAATATCAGGCTATTCCACCAGCACTTGTTTATTCTCTTGTGTATAATAATAACCTGGATGCTCTTAGTTTCAGCATATATTTCCCGGTCCGATGCAAGTTATAGAGCGCAAACACATTTGCTAGATTTGTCCAGTGTCTCCTGACATCTTTACCTGAGGGCATTGGCCTTGAAAGATTATGTTCTCAGACTTGTTTGTTCTCATTTTTAGGGCCATAGCTTCTCCTGTCCATCACATCTGTCAACTGTTCGGCGCAATGAAGCCTTCAGATGACAGGATGCAGCTCTCAGGTTTGACGCAGTCGGAAGAGTCGTCGCTTGACGTGGAGGGGCATTGCTCTCACCATGAGGCATTTCCTTGTTCTCCATCGATGCAACCGGTTGCTTCTGGGTGTGTGCACACAGAAAATAGCGCGGCATACTTCTTATGGCCGACTTCAAACCTGCAGCATTGTGCGGCGGAGGGACGGGCAAACTACTTTGGGAACCTCCAGAAAGGATTGCTGCCGATACTCCCTGGAAAGTTGCCCAAGGGTCAGCAAGCAAATAGCTTGCTCGACTTGATGACCATAAGAGCTTTCCACAGCAAGATATTGAAGCGTTTCAGTCTCGGAACGGCAGTGGGCTTCCGCATAACAAAAGGGGTTCTCACAGAAACCCCTGCCATTCTTGTCTTCGTTGCTCGAAAGGTTCACAAGAAATGGCTTAATCCAAACCAATGCCTTCCTGCAATTCTTGCGGTATGAGAACCTCATTTTATCTCTTGTCTTATATTATTGGACAGGCTTGTTTTCAGACTTGGAGTCGTTTTTGTCGTCGACTAATATCTTTCACTTGTCTGGATGATTACAGGGTCCAGGAGGTGTCTGGTGTGATGTCGATGTCGTAGAATTTTCATACTATGGTGCGCCGGCTCAAACACCTAAAGAACAGATGTTCAGTGAGCTTGTTAATAAGTTGTGTGGCAGTGATGAATATATTGGTTCAGGCTCTCAGGTTCATACATCTATGCTCTTATCTGTATTGGTTTGCATTGCCTAGATATCATCTTCTTTAAGCAATGAATGCTGCCATGTGTATAAATTGGATTGGGCACAGACATGCACTGCTAGTTATTCTCTCTATCTTGCCAGTGGGCCGTTCAAATTTTGTCAGGATTCTTTGGACAAAGTGAATAAAATTGCAGTGCCCATAAGGTTATGACACGGGCTAATAGTTACTATGTCAGTTCACGCTGTTATGCATAACAAAAAGCGACTAGAAGTCCTGCCAGTGCTAACTTTGTTCTTGTTTTAGTTTAAATAAATCTTTGTTCGTTCTTCTTGTGGTGGTCTCTAGAGTGCCAACTGGATGTAACTTAAGTTAATCCCATTGTGAACTGATCAGCAATCAGAAGTAACTTTCTCACTGATAGTCTCTAGAGTGTCGTGCCATTTAATGACTAAGTACTTGAATGGTCTAAGTTATCATATGCAGCTTAACAATTGAGCCCCTGCACAAATCTAGTAACCACTTGTCTTTGAAACTCACGTTATTTTGAATGACAGTTTTTTTACCAAAACATAACTGAATTATATACTCCAGAAGTTAGAGCAGCATATAGTGCATTGAACGATTCAATAGGGCATGCTTCTCATTTCCTGCTGAGAGTTCTCCATACGCTGTTTCACTGTCTCAGGTTGCAAGCCAGGATACGTTTGGAACTTTGGGTGCAATTGTGAAACGACGCACCAACAACAAGCAAGTTGGTTTCCTCACGAACCGACATGTTGCAGTTGATTTGGACTATCCTAACCAGAAGATGTTTCACCCGTTGCCGCCGAATCTTGGGCCTGGTGTTTATCTTGGAGCTGTCGAGAGGGCAACATCTTTCATCACAGATGATGTTTGGTATGGAATTTATGCTGGAACGAACCCAGGTAGAGCAGCTACAAATTATCTGGTTGATATAGGGAATTCATGTACTATTCACAGAATTGAACTTCAAAGTACTCCCTCCGTCCGGAATTACTTGTCTTAAAAATGAATAAAAGTGGATGTATCTAGAACTAAAATACATCTAGATACATACATTTCTCCGACAAGTAATTCCGAACGGAGGGAGTATATGTTATAGAGAAATGCCTAGTTAATGTTTGTCTATTTAAACACAATGTCTTCAATGCATAAAATGAATAAATTAATGCATTCCACGAACACAAGGATAAGTTTGTGAAACAGGACTTGTCTTTCTGATTGTACCAGTTTTTGTCAGTCAGGTCAACAGCAACTTTTGCTTTAGACTACATAGGAACAAAACAATATCTGTTTACGGGACAAAAAAAAACTTAGTTTATGTTTTATATATGTAAATTTATAAACTTATAAGTTTCTCCTTCTGTTTAGTGTTGTTTTATATGATGTATATGTGCTGTTCTAATCCCCAAACATATATGCTGCCCCTCTGTGGACCTGCAGAGACATTTGTACGAGCCGACGGCGCATTCATCCCATTTGCTGATGACTTTGACATTTCCACAGTCACAACTATAGTTAGGGAAGTCGGTGAGATTGGGGATGTTAAGATTATAGATCTGCAGTGTCCTATCAAGAGCCTCATCGGGAGGCAAGTTTGCAAAGTCGGCAGAAGCTCTGGTCACACAACTGGGACTGTGATGGCATATGCCCTTGAGTACAATGATGAGAAAGGAATATGCTTCTTCACCGACCTCCTCGTCGTTGGTGAGAACCGCCAAACATTTGATTTAGAGGGTGACAGCGGAAGCCTTATTATCCTGACCAGCCAGGATGGGGAGAAGCCACGTCCTATTGGGATAATATGGGGTGGCACAGCAAACCGTGGGAGGATAAAGCTCACAAGTGAGTATGGCCCTGAAAACTGGACCACAGGGGTTGATCTTGGCCGCCTTCTTGATCGTCTAGAACTTGATCTTATCATAAACGACGAATCACTCAAAGGTGAGTACTTCAACAGTTTCCTTCATGTTCCAGTGTTGTCCTGGAAATACATTTGACATGCAAAATTATACTCCCTCCGTAAAGAAATATAAGAGCGTTTAGACCACTACTTTAGTAGTCTAAATGTTCTTATATTTCTTTACAGAGGGAGTATCATGTTATTGCCATTTCATACTTCACTGTTGAATTACGTTTGCTCCAATGGTACAAGGCTGATGTAATTCATGTATAATAAAGATGCTGTGCAGGAGCAAAGAAAAGCTTTTGTGGCTGCAATTAACTCTGCTATTGGGGAGTCCTCTGCGGTGACTGTTACTGCCCCAGAAGCCACCCCAGCAGAGAAGGCTGAAGAGATCTTTGAGCCTCTTGGGATCCAAATTCAGCAGCTGCCTCGTCATGACCTGACAAGCGCCACAACCGAAGGGGAGGGCGCAGCCAACACGCCGTCCGACATGGAAGAGCGTCAGTTCATCTCGAACTTCGTCGGCATGTCTCCCGTGCGCCGTGACCACGATGCTCGGAGGAGCATCGCCAACCTGAACAACCCGTCAGAGGAAGAGCTCGCCATGTCGCTGCACCTAGGCGACCGTGAGCCCAAGCGGCTCCGTCTAGACCCGGAGTCCAGCCTGGACCTTGAAAAACAGCCTCATCCAGACCCGGAACCGAGCCTGGACCTGGAGGAGCGACCTCATCCAGACCCAGAAATGATGAGCCTAGACCTGGAGAAGCAGCCTCGCCCGGACCCGGAACCGGGTCTGGACCTGGAAAGGCAGCCTCGCTCGGACCCGGAACCGTGCCTGGACCTGGAGAAGCGCCTTCCAGCCGACCCGGAGCCGAGCATGGACCTGGAGAAATGAAGCGCTGATCCCAATGACATTTATGGGATGAGCATGTGGGCGATCAAAGTGAGTAGATGGAAGAACCCCTGCGGTTCAGCAAACTGAACCTGCAATGTTAGTTTATGTTAACTGCTACTATTGGCTTCGTGGGAAGCATATCGTATCATATCTTGTACTACTATGGCACTTGATTCAGCCCTTGTAGGATGTTGTTGGGTGGTATAGCCCTGCAGTTTTGCTGTGCTCACAAGATTTGATATACAGAATGCTGAATCTGAATCTCTTTTCTTGGAGAAGACAATGTGCCCCGACAGATGAGACTCTGGTTCACCCCTTGTAGCATGTTGCTAGATGATTGATCTTTCAATATTGTGCTAATTATCATTTTTTTTGTGGGAGTGCTAATTATCATTAAATCTTAAGATGTACTCCTTCTGTTCACTCGTTACTCAGATTTCTCTGATAAAAATTCCATTAAATTCAAAATAGTTTCATGATATGTACTTTTATATTATTTAGTTAGATGTTGGATTGTAGCACTGCAGTTTTTGCTGTTCCCATAAAATTTGACGGTATGCATAATGCTGGATCTGAATCTCTTCTATTGGAAAAGAATGTAATAGGATTGATATGAGAACCTGGGATGATTGATCTTATAGTTATTATTGAATCTTAAGACGTGTCTTAAAAGGACATGGAAGCCATTTTCGAGGTTGGAAGAATCCCCAATTGGAAGTTTGACCGTTAACTTATATACTATAGTAAGATATTTTAGATATTGTTACAAACCATTTTTTGGGACAAATTTAAGCATATGACATTGAAAGATCTCAAATGGTGTTTAAAATTGTAAATGTTTGACTGAAGCTATCGAAAGTAGTTTGGAATCTTCCACCCCTTATTCAAGTGATGCAAAGGTGACGATCAAGCGACATGGCTAGGAAAGACCAAAGGGCAACTATGTGAAGGTAAGCGTGGATGGGGCTTTTAACCTAGATTTACTCAAGGGCTCGTATGACGCTGTCATCAGGGACTCGAAGGGCAGATTCGTCGCGGCAGGAAACGGGAAAATCGATTTGTGCGGAGATGCGCTCATGGCCGAGGCATTGGCCTTAAGTTTGGTCTCAGTTTGGCAACTACAGTCGGGTGTAACTGCATAGAGGTGAACTCCAACAATATCGAGGTGATAGAGCCAATGAAGAATGGAGGCCGTTCTTTCCTATCGGCAGCAATTTTTAATGATATATATCACCTTGCTGTGATTTCCTGCATCTTATTTTTTAGCATGCTCCTAGAGAGACTAATTATGTTGCCCATGATTTAGCCAAACTAGCTAGAAGTAAGGTGTGTGTGCGGTGAATGGAAGATCCACCCATAGAAATTGTTGATACCTTTGTGAAAGATGATATGGTGATCACCTTGCAATAAAGAGTACTTTGATGTGAAAAAAACACCTCCAATCAAGAATACACTAAAAAAGACAGTCAAACACGGAAATGCTTAATGGAGCTCTGCCTCCATCGAGACTGAATTTGAAATGATTAAAATTCATATATGTATGTTTTTTTGAAAAATACACATATACTTAGGGACATAATATACAAGGGTGTAAATTTTCAGGACGAAATACGTTACACAAAAAAAACATCTGTGGCTTTTTAGTACATGCACTATTCATCCTCAAAGTCCATGGTTGTTTTTGTGCACAGCTTGCATTTCAAGGTATTTCATCTTGAAATTTTACACACGCACATCACATCCTTGTATATTTGTACAATTTGTTTTCAGATTCTTTTGAAAATGAGAAGTTTGAACTTTGATTTTTCAAAAAATTTGGGCTCCAAAACGCCCTACTCAGTCAAACATGTCTATCTTTTTCTCTTACAAAAAAACATGTCTATATTTGACTATTTATAACATATTAAAAAAAAACGAATAGTCGTGCGTTCAGAAGCCTCCTCTGGACACCGACACGTGGGGTCAAAGAGAGCGTGCGCAGTACTGCTGTCTATGTTCTCGCGAGTCCCCGCATCGTTAGCCGTACAAAAAACACAACTCCCCGGAGCCCGAGCCGTCGTACCAAAGCGCACGCCCCTACATCCCACCGACAGCCGGGTCCAGCAAAGGCTCGGGTATCCCTGTCAGTGAAACAGTACTGCGCCCGGGTAAGCACGAGGAGGAAGCGTTAGGGCGTGGCTTACTTCCCGTCCGTTCGCTCTTTGTTTTTCCCCTGGGCGACTGGCGTACGGAACGGGATTGCGAAACCCTCACGCCTCCGGAATCCCCACCCCCGTCCAAATCCGGGCAAACCATATACCCCAGCTACCCGCCGCGGAGCAGATTCCCCGCCATCCGCCGACGCCACGCCACGCCACCCCCGTGCCGCTCCGATTCGAGCTTGCCGGAGCTCGGTTTGGCCGGAAGCCTCGCCCTCTCATGCTGATCTCGCGGCCGGGGGCTTGAGAGTGCTTATTTAGGGCGGGGATTTGGGCGGCGGGGAAGCAAGGATGTCGGTGCTGGAGGATTTGATCCGGGCGATCGAGCTGTGGCTGCGGATCGCCAAGGAGCAGGTGCCGCTGGTCGACCCCAGCCTCGACCCGGTGCTGCTCGTGCCCGGCATCGGCGGCTCCATCCTCGAGGCCGTGGACGAGGCCGGGAACAAGGAGCGGGTCTGGGTGCGCATCCTCGCCGCCGACCACGAGTGCCGCGAGAAGCTCTGGGCGCAGTTCGATGCCTCCACTGGTATGCGCAGAGAACACGTTCCTTCCTTGTCTCTGTCTGTTACCTGCTGAATGAGCTAATAGATTGCTGAATTGCTGGAGAACATTATATGAGCTTGATTGTTTTACATGCTTATCTAAAGTAAGCAAACAATGAAGGGTAGACTGTTTTGTATGCTAGAACGCTTTGCTTGTGTGATGATTAGAAGGTTGGTATCTGGAAATTGATGCGGCTTGTGTGGTTTGGTAAACACTTGGCAATATCGGCATGCTCCATCTGAATTAATGTTTCCGTTACGTTTGGATTAGTTATCCGAGCAGCTCGTAGGTATTTCACTTTTCGTAGACTTCAATTGAAAAACTGCCGACTCAGTAGGCATGTTCCTTCTCGTCGCATGTTATTTAGTGCTGATTCAGCAGAGCATTTCCTTTCGTCATGTCATTTGATGCCAAACTACTGTGATGGAGCAGGCAAAACTATTTCTGTGGATGAGAAAATACGCATCACTGTCCCGGAGGATAGGTATGGATTGTACGCCATCGACACATTGGACCCAGACCTGGTAACAAACTTATTTCACTTTTGTTCTTTCCGAATGAAGATTTACCTTTACTTTTCATTTACTTATGTGGTCTGCAGGCAGTCAGAACAATAAATCATTGTAGAACTATATTTATCATCTGATGGTTTTACCTTAGCCCTGTCCCACTCTACCATTAGCAGTAGTAGTAAATCAGTGACTGCAGTAGTAAATCTGTGACTGCAGCAGATATGCCTCACTCATATACTTCTAAATTTGCAGATTATTGGTGATGACAGTGTTTACTACTATCATGACATGATAGTGCAAATGATTAAATGGGGATATCAAGAAGGCAAAACTCTGTTCGGATTTGGTTATGATTTCCGCCAAAGTAACAGGTAAATTCCACATCTGTATCCCTGTTTTGTATATGTCATCCAGTGTACAGCTGTATATGTATTTTTTTTTGCCAAAAGTCATGCTATTTGGTGGCCATGCTAGTATGTGTATAGAACGTAATCTTTACGGGGTTGCCTTTTCTTTCAGATAAGCCAGTTCATTCAGTTCCTCCCTTATTTTGATACCCCTTCTTCTCTGCAGGCTTTCGGAAACACTTGACAAATTTTCTAACAAGCTAGAGTCAGTATACACAGCTTCAGGAGGGAAAAAGATCAATCTAATAACACATTCAATGGGGGGATTGCTTGTTAAATGCTTCATGTCTCTTCATGGTGATGTGAGTACTTCTCCAGTTCTGCTTATATTTTGGGCCTCTGATGAAGTTTGTCATGCTTCGTGCCATGCTTAGATAATGTGCTTTTGTTTCAATAGGTCTTTGAAAAATATGTGAAGAGTTGGGTTGCAATTGCTGCACCATTTCAAGGTACGAGTTGATTGAGTGTCTAAATTCTCAGGCTCTCTTATTTCTACATTAATTAAACTCGAAATATCTATTGGATGTTCTCAGTTGCTACAGTGGAAGCTTGATATTTGTATCATTTTTCATGGAATACCTGCCAATTGCGCAACCATTGGTTGAATGCCAATGAAAAATATTCCAAGGGATACTAATTTTAACTGCGAGTGCCTTTAAATCCTGAGCTGGAAGTAACTTGCTGCTGCATGACAGGTGCGCCTGGGTACATAAATAGTGGTCTGCTGAATGGAATGTCTTTTGTGGAAGGATGGCAATCAAAATTCTTCATTTCCAAATGGACTATGCAGCAATTGGTATGCTTTGATAGCCTATCCATCTGTCTCATCGAATGCATGTATTCATGTGGTCACCATGATTTTGCCTTTTGAGAAAGAACTGAAAATAACTTTTGTGCTTCAGTTGATTGAATGTCCATCAATATACGAGTTGTTGGCTAGCTCAACCTACCACTGGGAAGATACACCATTGCTACAGATCTGGAAAGAGAGCTTAGATGACAATGGCAAGAAAAGTGCCATACTGGAGTCCTATGAACCAGATGAAGCAATAAAGATGATTCAGAAAGCTCTTTCCAAGCATGAGGTGAATCTTTTGCACTTAAATAAAATTTAGCCACTATTGATGCTTAGATTTCTGACAATGAAATTATCATTACAGATTATCTCTGATGGAAATCACATTCCTCTGCCCCTTAATGAGGATATATTAATATGGGCAAAGGAAACTCAAGATATCTTATCCCAGGCAAAGCTTCCAAAATCAGTGAAGTTCTACAATATTTACGGGATTGATTATGACACTGCTCATACTGTTTGGTACTTTACTATCTTTTCCACTTCTGGTTTTAATTCTACTTTTAGTTCTTTTCATGTGCCAATTAGAATTTTGATTGGTTCCACTGAAGTTTGGTTGACTAATGGATTAGTTGGGGTTTATAAATTTCTCAAGAAATGAGAATTGACTGGATGTTGTCTTCCTCAGCATGTTCTGGGGTTAATAGTGCTTAGTAAAGTGAGTTCTGAACTTTTTCCAAAAGAGGTTGTCCTTTCTCTTGCTATGTTTGTTCAAATGTGACCTGTTTCAGAAGATATGTTGCCTTTTGTATGAAGCAAGTCTTATAACCTAAAGTTGTGTAATGTGTATGCCTAGTTAGTAATACCCTTCTCTTTGCAGCTACGGGAGCAAACGGCACCCTATTTCAAATCTTAGTCACCTCTTATATACTCAGGTTAGTTCATTTGGTAAATGTTGTGTTTTGTCTATACCAAATTTCGGGATTCTTGGAGCACCAAGTAGCCCCCATTTAATTTGTCTGAACTATGTGTTCTTTCAGGGTAAATACATCTGTGTTGATGGTGATGGATCCGTTCCCGCAGAATCAGCAAAGGTGTGATAATCTTCTTGTCCTTCTTTTTTCTTACTGAGCATCTGAAGGAAATATGCACTGTGGAAAATGAGTGTAATCGTCCTTTCTTTTGTCAGGCGGACGGCCTTGATGCAGTGGCGAGAATTGGGGTTGCTGCTGACCACCGAGGAATCGTCTGCGACCACCGCGTGTTTCGCATAGTCCAGCATTGGCTGCACGCGGGTGAACCTGACCCGTTTTACGACCCGCTCAACGACTATGTCGTCATCCCAACCATCTTCGAGGTCGAGAAGCACCACGAGAAACGCGGGGACGTCACGTCGGTCAGGGAGGACTGGGAGATCATCTCCCACACCGATGGCGACGAGGCCAAAAGGCTGGCTGAGCTCCCTGCTATGGTTGGCGCGTTGTCTGCGTCTCGCGAGGGTAAGGATGGCCTTATGGACGAGGCGCAGGCCACCGTGGTGGTCCACCCGGAGAGCGGAGGGCGGCAGCATGTGGAAGTCAGGGCTGTCGGAGTCAGCCACGGTGGCTAGCTATGGGCCTACTCGCCGTATAACTTTAGCTAGGGCGATTGCACATACTGTAAACCGTTGATGCACATAAGATGTGGCCAAGTAGGGAATATGTCTCTGTAAATACGGTATACTGCTGCTTGTAAATATCTGAACTTGGAAGCACAAGGTGCACTGGCTATGAGCACCAAGGAGGAAGGAAATAATCAGAATGGATTACCAGCTTGTCACCTTGTACTACTGTCTGTCTGTTGGTTGAAATGTTACTAGTATACTCGTATTTCTCCTTGTTTAGGTCCAAGCCATACAATCTGACCACCTGTCCTGTGTTGCTACCGATTTAACTAGCTTTTCCGTATTAGTTTGGTTATTATGTCAGGTATAGTGCTATTATAGTACAGCTCACGGCATTGCTTAAGCTGTAAGTATCGAATATTTCCAAAAGAGCACGCATTTATTATGTTTGCCGTTTCTACCTATGGACAAACAAAAGAGGGGTCTGACATTTGGCACCCTTGGCTGCCGTAGGTTGCTTTGTGACATCTGAGGAACAGCAACTTTTTTGTTTCCTCTCTGATCGCAATGGCAAAAACTCAACTGGAGAATAAATGTACTGGTTGCTGGAAATAACTCGCACATATCCAATTCATGCCCAACAAATTACAGAAGGGAGGTCTCTGCTAATAAGCAAGCAACAACAAAGTAAATCCACTGACTGGTAACTGAGCGACATGGTGATACAGAATTAAGCCAAATCCAAGTTGTGCCAAGGAAACGATGATCTGATGGCGAGCAGCTGTATGTGGATCATCATCCTGTGCAACATCGATCAGAGGCACATGTCGAGCAGGCAGCAGCAGCAGATTGCGGCACAGCTGCACGCAGATCAAAACAAACAAAACATACAGAAGGATCAGGCAAGCAGCTACTGATACGGGTAATGGATTTAGGTATGCATGCAGGCATAATGCACGACGCAAGTAGTACGTGTCGTGTTAGACGAGTGGTCTGTGAATTACCATCCTTTCCAGAAGCCGTCGCTGCCGCGGCTCTGCGCCTCCGGCGGCGGCTGGGCCTGCTGCTGCTGCGGCGGCGGCGGGTAGTAGTTGGCGGCGACGGGCGGCGGCGCGCCGTACGCCTGCTGCTGCTGCTGCGGGTACGCGCCGCCGTCCTTGGGCTGGTAGTAGTCGGCCGCGACGGGCGGCGGCGCGCCGTACGCCGGCGGAGGGTAGGCCTGCTGCTGCGGCTGCTCCTGGCCCGGCGGAGGGTAGCCGTAACCGTTGCCCGGCGGCGGGTACGCCTGCTGCTGGCCCGGCGGAGGGTACGCGGTGCCCGGCGGCGGGTAGCTCATGGTGTCTCTCTCTCCCTCGATCGATGCCACCCACGAAACACAGGTGGAGTGTGCCTGGCAACACTACACTGCGCGCTGCTGTGAACTTCGCTTTGTGAGATGTGTTCTTCCGCCGGAGCCCTGCGGTTTATATAATCCTCCGTGCCGCGAGGCATATGCTGCCAGTGGAGTGCTGCCGGATTAACTAGGATTGTTTGGACGCGCAATCCAAAGCTGGCACTCATTTACTCGGTACTATACAAATCAGGGGGCGCCGGCCCGTCGCATCTGCGTGCATGATTAATCGCGTCACATATAGACGGCTGCTGTTTCGGTTCCTCCTCGTCGTCCAGAACAAGAAACCGTTTTCCCTCCCTCCTCCTAATTTCGAACTTCTGAACGCGCGCGCTTCTGCTTTCAAAGCTACTCTTTTGGAAATATTCTAGGCGTGGCGTGAGAATTTTTCTTCGGCTCACAGACTTAGCCTCTGAGGACCCGTTTGGCCGGAGCGGGACACGGTTCCCGGCCGCGTCCTTCGGCCCAACAGTGTCGGCTTGTGCAGAGTATGCGGGTGTCTCGGAGTGTGGTGTGCATATGGCGACTTGTGGCGGCACTCTTCTTCTTCAATCACGTCGGATGAAGAGGACAATGTCAGGATCTAGCGGACTTGAAGATGATGCCCGGTCAACATGCCACAAAGACTCGGTTCCGTTGCCTTTAGCGGGCCGTTTAATAGGTTCACAAAACAGTACGAGCGTTCGGTTGTGCGCAGAAAAACGTAGGATTAAACACATTAGGTTGTAGTGGATGATATTTTTACTATGAAAACTAGTACTAATGAATCTTCAGGCAAAATATTTATGAATTGTAATCCTACAAATCAGCCAAGTCATGTATGAAAAAATCCTGAGGATTAGAATGCGCCAAATTTCCTTTACAAATCCTTTGAATCGAAGATGCCCTGTATCCTAAGGAAAACTTCCATGGATTGTAATACTGCGAATTAAACAACCCCACGTAGGAAAAAATCCCGATGATTAGAATCCTCCAAAATTCCTTTAGAAATTCTTCAAATCAAATGGGTCCTTAACCTATGGAGGATTAGTTACATACTGGGCCAAGAAAAAAAAATGAAGGAAACACATAGGAATAAGAAACACGTAGGGCTCCTTTGTTACAAAGGAATGTACAAAAAAATATGTAAAAATGTCCTACATTTTTCTTTGATGTTAGTTTCAGAGGAAAAAAACGTAGGAGTTTTAGAATTGCATGAAGAACGAGATTGAGATTCTTAATGGTCTAATAAACATGTTAATTATACCTTTTCATGTGGTTTGACTTTGACTTGACTCTTTTTATTAGGATCCACGTGTTTTTCCTATTCCTTTGAACCAAATACCCAATCCCGCGAAATTGTATATTTTTCAACCTAAAGTCTGACTCGTGCAGCTGCGCTCGTTCGCTGGCGCGAGCGCACGCACTCCAGTCATCCGATGCAGCGTGGCGATCTCCCCGCGCGCGATGCGTCCCGACCAGGTGCCGTTACGGGATTGCACGAGGCGTGCGGCACGTGGTGGGCCTGGCACCTTTATTCCAGGCAAAAACTGCCCGCACCCCCCGCTCGTCTTGTTCGAAACAGCCCGCCCGCACCCGCAGATTTCATTCGAACTCCTCTCCCTCCCCCTTCCTCTTCTCTAGCAACGGCGCGACGAGGTGGGGTGCTGCGGTGGTGGATCCGGCGTGGAGTCGCCGGTGCGGGAGGCCGTCCGCGAGCGCCGCGAGTCGCCGGCTGCAGGCGGAGGTAAACCCGACACCTATTCCCTCCTTTTTTCTCGCTCTGCTCCCTTGTTGCGCTCCATGGAGTAGGGTTTCGGTGAGGGGGCGGGCACGAGGTTGTCCATGGCGTCCTCGGGCTCCGCGTCGTCAATGATTGGAAGGGCATGGCGTTGCTATGGCGGGGGGAGGGGGTGGGGGTGGGTTTGTGCTGGGGGTAGGCGGGATTGAGTCGCTGTAAGGGGATACACGCGACCGAATCCTAGTGACTGGGGCATAGAATTCGTTTTTTTATGTTGCTTGCTTCTCAGGACGCAATTGCTCATAATTTGGATGGCAATTGCTTAGATTTTTTCCTGTAATTTGCGAGATGGAGGGGCAGGGTAAGGGGATGCATCTGACTGGGGGCAGTTGCTCATAATTTTGATGGTAGTTGCTCATAAATTTGATGCTAGTTGCTTAGTTTTTGCTGCAAATTTTGCGAGGGGAGGGTCAGGGGATGCATCTGACTTGGGAGTTGTTCATAAATTTGATGCTAGTTGATTAGATTTTTCCTGCAAATTTGCGAGGGGATGGTCAGGGGATGCATCTGACTTGGGCAGTTCATGGAGGGGTGATCGACAGTTGCACTAATTAGGGGCAGTAGTCGCCTTGTGTTCAACATTAAAGTAGCACACTGTTTTTTTTTGGGGGAAATGGTTTTTGTGATTGGTTGATTTTAGTTATTGCCTAGATTTGCAGCACCAAGTTGTTATCCTTTTTGTAGTGTTCTTTAAATTTACTGTATGAAACATGACGTTGCATATATCCATCATCGAGTTGCGGTCTTTTTATTGCAACTATGATTAGGAGATGATATATCTCTCATGAATAAGCGGCAAATCCTGAGTGTTTTTGATCTTTTAGCTAATGTGATGAAGATGAATGTGTGACTTTTTTTTGTGATGAGTAGTTTTTTATGTGCTTGTTTTATGTCATTTATTTTTAGTTGCCACAAAAATAATGAGTAGTTGCATAGTTTTCAATACCAAATTGCCTTTGCAAGCACTAGCAATTCAGTAGTTGAGTTATCTCTGGGTAGGAATAAATGGAGTTTTGTTCATCTCCAAATGACAGTGATGTTAGCTCCAAATGCAAGTAGTATCATTGAGCAGTTGAGTTATAGGGTTTTGTATCTTTTTTCATTAACATGGTTTTTTTGTTGTGTTTTCTTGTACAGAATGGCTCCGAAAAGCAAAAGGCCTGCGGGTAGAACTGATGGTGAAAATGTGGGAGAAGTGGCAGCTCAATCAGCAAGGAGTAATGTTGGATGCAAGCCCAGGCGGGCGAATCAGGATTCTGTACATGGTGGTCGGGCAGGGAAACGGGCCACCAATTCTGCCCGGGGTGGTCGGGCGGGGAAACGGGGCACCGATTCCGCCCCTCGTGATGAAGGAGGGAGAAATCCGAAACGTGCGAAGAAAGTTGCGGACGAGGTATTTTTTTTATGAAAAACTTGAAAGAAGGGAGGCATCCTTGAAATATGTAATGCTCAAGTCAGCATGTCATTTTCTTTTTGTATATGCAGTCCTATCATTTGATAAGTAGCAGAATAGCAGTGTAACAGTTGCCTAGTTTAGTACTAGCAGTTGCAGTTCAATATAGATCTAGTTGCTCAGTTTTTTAGCAAACACAACTTTGCTTTTGTTTAATTATGGTGTGGTTTGCTTAGTTTAGTACAGTGAGTTGCTCAGCTTAATATAGTGGGTTGCTCAATTTAATTTGTATGCAAATTGGTAGCAGTGGGCCACCACCGAGGAACAGGGCATCACCTTCAAGACTTTTTGTCCTAAATAGTGGCCTCGACGATACACAAAAGCATGCCATTGGTGATATAAGCTTTGGGGGTGTGCTTGATATCGGGACAAGAACAATGAAAGGATATCTTGTGAAGTTTGCGATGAAGTGTTATGATCCAGAGTTGTCGCAGCTTGTTATCCCAAATAGGGGGAAGATCCCAGTTGATGCAGCAAGCGTAGAAAGAATCTGGGGTTTGCCAAGGGGGCAGAGGAAGGTTGCGTATGAAGTGGAGCCAGACGTAGTTAGGTTGTTCAACGAGAAGTTTGACATCCCGACAGGGCCCGCGCCATCAGTGACCGAGTGGTGCAAAATGATAAATGATATGGGAGTTGTTGCGGACGACAAGTTCTTAAGTGCCTGGCTGGTTGTTATTTATAGCTGTTTTCTTGCACCGACGACCAGCTTGAAGGTGTCACCGCGCACATACTCAGTTGCGCTGAATCCACGTGAGGTTGTGAATTCAAATGTTTGCCAGTTTGTCGTCGACCAACTTAGGCTTGCTTTCATGGGTTTTGGAGACAAGAAGAATACTATATGCTGCTGCCTTTTTCACCTAGTGGTAAAATGATCTAGACCTCCCCCCTTCTTTTTTCGGATTCATTTCGCGTTATATGTTTCATGCTGAAGTTGGATATGTTTTTTCGCAACTGACATGTGTTCTCTATTTTTTGAAACAGCTCCTATACCTTGGCTCGCTTAATGTGGACTACATGACAATCCATAAGGATTATGTGGATGAGAGGACGGCAACTGTTCTTCCAAGGGTCAAAGCATGGAATGAAGGTCTGATCAAAGCAGTAATTAAGAAGGACATGATTAGGAAGGGTGTCTATGGAAAGTTGCGAGTAAGTGTTACTTTACTGTCTGAACATAATTTTTTTGTAGTTGCATGATTTTTTATGCAGTTGCCCACATATAGGGATTGCGTTGCCTAATTTTAGGAGCTAGTTGCTTTTTGAAGCTAGTTTCATGACAATTTTTTTTGCATGGAAATTTATATGGTAGTCTTCATCATTTTGTCTCCAAGTACTCATACATGTCCAATTACATGATTTTTTTAAGCAAGAGTTGCCAATAATTTATAGTTTTTGTAGTTGCTCAATTTTATCGGGGGGTTGCTGTAGGTTTTTGTGATGCCCATAACCGCAGTTGTCATCAATAGTGCTGGTATTGCCCTAAGTTAGGGAGGCAGTTGCTCATCCATTCTCTCTTTTTGAACTTTGTTGATCTTTTTTGCTAACTGAGTTTATCATGTACATTTTTTTTACAACAAACAGCCCAAAGCCGAGTTCTCGAGATGCGCACAAGATAGTGTTTTTGGGAGCATGGATCACATCCAGAAGTTTGTTGCTGCGAGGCTTCCTTAAAACTACAACAACAATGTATTTTGTTTGCCACCATGGTTTTGCTCTTTTCATAAGAAACGGAGTGCTTTTTTTGTTCATCATTGTTGTTGTATAGACTGCTCATCTTTGAGTTTTGTATTTTTGTGTTTTTGCAGAAACAGAGGAGGTTGTCAATGCTGGTCCACGATATGTGCTCTGAAATATCAGTCCAAATTGGGAGGTTTGTTCAAGGGGTGGGCAAGTTGGAAGAGGAGGAGGTTGAACCAGCAGCCACAAGTGTTTCTAGGGTCGCAAGCGTACGTCAATCAGCACGGCAGAAAAAGGCAGCGGCAAGTCCGAAACAGTAGAAGGTTGCAAAGCAAAAGAATACAAGGGGCAGTAGCAGTCAGTGCAAGGAGACACTTTTGGCGTCCGATGACGAGGAGGAGGAATCTGACAAGGAAGAATTTAAATCTTCAGAAGAAGAAGAAGAGGAGGAAGGGAAAGATGAGGACAGTCCTGATGAGGAGAGTTCGGATCAGGATGGGGACAACAATGATGACGATGATGATGATGACTATGATGATGATGTTCCGTCATACAGCAGCCCGCCAGCAGCCACAGAAGATGGTGATGATGATTCACAGCACATGGACGCTGACAACTCACAGCCGCCCCTTGCTGGTGAAGAAGATGGTGAAGATGAGGAAGAGGACGATGAGGATGATGTTGAAGAGGAAGAGCAGGATAGGGAGGAGGATGATGAAGAGGAACGGGACGATGAAGAGGACAAAGAGAAGGGGAGAAATGTGGAAGAGGGCAATGATAAAGAGAATGAACCAGAAAAGAAAGAGGGGAAATCGGAGGAGAAACAGGATGCTGAAAAGAATGAAGAGGAGGAAAAAGAGGAGGAAGACAAAGAGGATGAAGATGATGAGGCGGAGCAAGATGGTGGGGGTGGGAAGAAGGGGGGTGAAGATAAGGATGATGGCGGCAATGGAGGCAATGCTAGCACCGACCAGCCCAGCAAGGGAGGTGGTGATGATGAGGGAGGTGCACGAAATCCGGGGTGGCATGGGGGCAGTTGCAACGACGAGATGCCGCTAAGTACGATCACGGAGAGACTCAAGCGCATTGGCAAGGAAAATAGTGAGCCAGAGGAAATGATGTCCATCGAGAGCACACAAGGAAGCATCCAAAGCGCCGACAGTTTTTTTCCAGAGCAACTTCGTTATGATGAACATGCAGAAGGAGCTGTTTGAGGTTCAGAGTGGGTCTGTCATTTCAGCTGCAGATGTGGTGAGGATTGGAGATACCCAGTATAGACAGAAACAGGTCATCCCCGAGACCCATGATATCCCTCTTTTCCCGATGCCCGTGATGCCAACTGAGGAAAATTCTCTGTGATGGATTTGTGCCTTGAGACGATGGTAGATGAGTTGGAACTACCAAGTTTTGGCCAAAAAGAGAAGGGAAGAAAGCTTGCAGGAGGAGTTGGAGCGGCTGCCACGAGGAAGGTCAAGAAAGTGAGCCATAAGACAGTTAAGGCCCGTGTTATGTCTCCAAAAGGAAGCGAGGATGCGGCTGTTCAAAGTGCTGCAACTACGACAACTAGCCAGCAAGCTCCGACAGCTCAGAGGCCGACAAATGAAGCGGCAAGTCAGAAAGCAACATCACCAGCAAAAACCAAGGTTTACCAGAAAAGAATAGCAAAGAAGCAAAACACAGCAACTGGTCATATTCTGCAAGCAACTGAACAGAAAAAACAAGCAACTACTGAATCAGCAAAGACTGAAAACAAAGCAACTGGTGCTATCTTTGAAGCAACTCAGCAAAAAACTCAGGCAACCAGAGTGAGCATGCAGGCAGCAACTGCCTAGGAATCAGCAGCCCCTCTGCTACCTCTTGAGCACTGCGTTGGTTTTCCCTTGAAGAGGAAAGGGTGATGCAGCAAAGTAGCATAAGTATTTCCCTCAGTTTTTGAGAACCAAGGTATCAATCCAGTAGGAGGCCACACACAAGTCCTTCGCACCTACACAAACAAATAAATCCTCGCAACCAACGCAATAAAGGGGTTGTCAATCCCTTCACGGTCACTTACGAGAGTGAGATCTGATAGATATGATAAGATAATATTTTTGGTATTTTTATGATAAAGATGCAAAGTAAAATAAAAGCAAAATAAAAGGCAATGGAAATAGCTTGTTGTTGGATGATTAATATGATGAAAAATAGACCCGGGGGCCATAGGTTTCACTAGTGGCTTCTCTCATGAGCATAAGTATTACGGTGGGTGAACAAATTACTGTTGAGCAATTGACGGAATTGAGCATAGTTATGAGAATATCTAGGTATGATCATGTATATAGGCATCACGTTCGAGACAAGTAGACCGACTCCTGCCTGCATCTACTACTATTACTCCACACATCGACCGCTATCCAGCATGCATCTAGAGTATTAAGTTCATAAGAACAGAGTAACGCTTTAAGCAAGATGACATGATGTAGAGGGATAAACTCATGCAATATGATATAAACCCCATCTTGTTATCCTCGATAGCAACAATACAATACGTGCCTTGCTGCCCCTACTGTCACTAGGAAAGGACACCGCAAGATTGAACCCAAAGCTAAGCACTTCTCCCATTGCAAGAAAGATCAATCTAGTAGGCCAAACCAAACTGATAATTCGAAGAGACTTGCAAAGATAACCAATCATACATAAAAGAATTCAGAGATTCAAATATTGTTCATAGATAAACTTGATCATAAACCCACAGTTCATCGGTCTCAACAAACACACTGCAAAAGAAGATTACATCGAATATATCTCCACAAGAGAGGGGGAGAACATTGTATTGAGATCCAAAAAGAGAGAAGAAGCCATCTAGCTAATAACTATGGACCCGAAGGTCTGAGGTAAACTACTCACACATCATCGGAGAGGCTATGGTGTTGATGTAGAAGCCCTCCGTGATCGATGCCCCCTCCGGCGGAGCTCCGAAAAAGGCCCCAAGATGGGATCTCACGCGTACAGAAGGTTGCGGCGGTGGAATTAGGTTTTTGGCTCCGTATCTGGTAGTTTGGGGGTACGTAGGTATATATAGGAGGAAGAAGTACATTGATGGAGCAACGTGGGGCTCACGAGGGTGGAGGGCGCACCCTGGGGGGGTAGGCGTGCCCCCCTACCTCGTGCCTTCCTGGTTGATGTCTTGACATAGGGTCCAAGTCCTCTGGATCACGTTCGTTCCGAAAATCACGTTCCTGAATCCGTTTGGACTCTGTTTGATATTCTTTTTCTGCGAAACTCTGAAATAGGCAAAAACAACAATTCTGGGTTGGGCCTCCGGTTAATAGGTTAGTCCCAAAAATAATATAAAAGTGTATAATAAAGCCCAATAATGTCCAAAACAGAATATAATATAGCATGGAACAATAAAAAATTATAGATACGTTGGAGACGTATCAAGCAGCCCCAAGCTTAATTCCTGCTCGTCCTCGAGTAGGTAAATGATAAAAACAGAATTTTTGATGTGGAATGCTACTTGGCATAATTTCAATGTAATTCTTCTTAATTGTGGTATGAATATTCAGATCCGAAAGATTCAAGATAAAAGTTCATATTGACATAAAAGTAATAATACTTCAAGCATACTAACTAAGCAATTATGTCCTCTCAAAATAACATGGACAAAGAAAGTTCATCCCTACAAAATCATATAGTTTGGTCATGCTCCATTTCCGTCACACAAGAATGCTCTCATCATGCACAACCCCGATGACAAGCCAAGCAATTGTTTCATACTTTAGTAATCTCAAACTTTTTCAACCTTCACGCAATACATGAGCGTGAGCCATGGATATAGCACTATGGGTGGAATAGAATATAATGATGGGGGTTATGTGGAGAAGACAAAAAAGGAGAAAGTCTCACATCAACGCGGCTAATCAATGAGCTATGGAGATGCCCATCGATTGATGTTAATGCAAGGAGTAGGGATTGCCATGCAACGGATGCACTAGAGCTATAAATGTATGAAAGCTCAAAAGAAACTAAGTGGGTGTGCATCCAACTTGCTTGCTCACGGAGACCTAGGGCATTTGAGGAAGCCCATTGTTGGAATATACAAGCCAAGTTCTATAATGAAAAATTCCCACTAGTATATGAAAGTGACAAAACAAGAGACTCTCTATCATGAAGATTATGGTGCTACTTTGAAGCACAAGTGTGGTAAAAGGATAGTAACATTGTCCCTTCTCTCTTTTTCTCTCTTTTTTTGGGCCTTCTTCTCTTTTTTATGGCCTTTCTCTTCTTTTTATTTTTATTTTTTTCTCACTTGGGACAATGCTCTAAAAATGATGATCATCACACTTCTATCTATTTACAACTCAATGATTACAACTCGATACTAGAACAAAGTATGACTCTATATGAATGCCTCCGGCGGTGTACCGGGATATGCAATGAATCAAGAGTGACATGTATGAAAGAATTATGAATGGTGGCTTTGCCACAAATACTATGTCAACTACATGATCATGCAAAGCAATATGACAATGATGAACGTGTCATGATAAACGAAATGGTGGAAAGTTGCGTGACAATATATCTCAGAATGTCTATGGAAATGCCATAATAGGTAGTTATGGTGGCTGTTTTGAGGAAGATATAAGGAGGTTTATGTGTGAAAGAACATATCATATCACAGGGTTTGGATGCACCAGCGAAGTTTGCACCAACTCTCAATGTGAGAAAGGGCAATGCACGGTACCGAAGAGGCTAGCAATGATGGAAGGGTAAGAGTGCGTATAATCCATGGAATCAACATTAGTCATAAAGAACTCACATACTTATTGCAAAAATCTACAAGTCATCAAAAACCAAGCACTACGCGCATGCTCCTAGGGGGAAAGATTGGTAGGAAAAGATCATCGCTCGTCCCCGACCACCACTCATAAGGAGGACAATCAAAGAACACCTCATGTTTCAAATTTGTTACATAACGTTTACCATACGTGCATGCTACGGGACTTGCAAACTTCAACACAAGTATTCTCAAATTCACAACTACTCAACTAGCACAACTTTAATATCACTACCTCCATATCTCAAAAAAATCATCAAACATCAAACTTCTCTTAGTATTCAACACACTCATAAGAAAGTTTTTACTAGTCTTGAATACCTAGCATACTAGGATTAAGAAAATTACCATGCTGTTTAAGACTCTCAAAATAATATAAGTGAAGCATGAGAGAACAATAGTTTCTATAAAACAAATCCACCACCGTGCTCTAAAAGATATAAGTGAAGCACTAGAGTAAAAACTATATAGCTCAAAAGATATAAGTGAAGCACATAGAGTATTCTAATCAATTCCGAATCATGTGTGTCTCTCTCAAAAGGTGTGTCCAGCAAAGATGATTGTGGTAAACTAACAAACAAAGACTCAAATAATACAAGACGCTCCAAGCAAAACACATATCATGTGGTGAATAAAAATATAGCTCCAAGTAAAGTTACTGATGGAAGTAGACGAAAGAGGTGATGCCTTCCAGGGCATCCCCAAGCTTTGCCTTTTTGGTGTCCTTAGATTATCTTGGGGTGCCTTGGGCATCCCAAAGCTTAGGCTCTTGCCACTCCTTGTTCCATAATCCATCAAATCTTGCTCCGTTAGCGAAAGAAAACAAAACACCACTTCAAGGTACTGTAATGAACTCATTCTTTATTTATATTGGTGTTAAACCTACTGTATTCCAACTTCTCTATGGTTTATAAATTATTTTATTAGCCATAGATTCATCAAAATAAGCAAACAACACACGAAAAACAGAATCTGTCAAAAACAGAACAGTTTGTAGTAATCTGTAACTAACGCAAACTTCTGGAACTCCAAAAATTCATCCAAAATGGGAAGACCTAGACAATTTGTTTATTGATCAGCAGCAATTGGAATCAATATTTTATCACGTTCTGGTGATTTTTAACAATTATTTTCGTGAACAGAAAGTTTCTGCAATTTTCAGAAAGATCAAATAACTATCATCCAAGAAGATCCTATAGGTTTAACTTGGCACAAACACTAACTAAAACACATCTAACCAGAGGCTAGATCAAAGATTTATTCCTAAACAGAAGCAAAAAGCAAAAAAAAAGCTAAAAATAAAATTGGGTTGCCTCCCAACAAGCGCTATCGTTTAACGCCCCTAGCTAGGCATAAAAGCAAGGATAGATCTAGGTATCGCCATCTTCGGTAGGCAATCCTTCTATGAGACATCTCTCATCCTTAGGAGTTTCTTTCTTTTTATTAATTATCAAACTTCTAGGCACATAACCGAAAAATTCGTTTGTAGCAAATGGTTCCTTAATGATAGCAAAAAGATTGGGATGAATACTTATAGATTTGAGATCCGCAGTTTCCTTACTAGAGGATTCACCCTTATTTTTAGGAACATACATAAGCTTGGCAATTTTAGTTGGATGACTTGGAGTATTCTTTACAGAAGAAAAAGTGGTTCCCAAGTTGGTAATGATACCCTCTAGTTTATCAATTCTAGTGGAATCCTGATTTATTCTTTCATTAACTATGGGTTCCTTCTCCTTAATATTTTTCAAAGTGACTCCTACCTTAGATCCATATTGGGTAATTTGGTTGTGGATCTTTTTATCCAAATTTTCAATTAACTCTACGGTAGCAACTTTATTTTCAATAATTTCAAGTCTTTGCATTGCATCCTCCAAAGTTAACATAGTTCCATTAACCAAAAGAGGTGGTGGGCCAAACAAATGTATCATAGCATTATAAGAATCAAAAGTATGGCTACCCAAGAAATTCCCTCCGGTAATGGTATCAAGGATATATCTGTACCAAGGAGTAGCGCCTACATAAAAATTGCGGAGAAGAACAGAAGTAGATTGCTTCCTGGTAGATCTATTTTGAGCATTGCAAATTCTATACCAAGCGTCTTTTAGATTTTCTCCCTCCCTTTGCTTAAAATTAAGAACTTCATTCTCGGGAGACAACGGAGAAGACAGAGGACTAACCATAACGACCAAGCAAGCGAAAAAAAGAGGCGAACAGAAAAGAGAGGGCGAATAAAACGGCAAGGGTGAAGTGGGGAGAGGAAAACGAGAGGCAAATGGCAAATAATGTAATGCGGGAGATAAGGGTTTGTGATGGGTACTTGGTATGTTGACTTTTGCGTAGACTCCCCGGCAACGGCGCCAGAAATCCTTCTTGCTACCTCTTGAGCACTGCGTTGGTTTTCCCTTGAAGAGGAAAGGGTGATGCAACAAAGTAGCGTAAGTATTTCCCTCAGTTTTTGAGAACCAAGGTATCAATCCAGTAGGAGGCCACGCACAAGTCCCTCACACCTACACAAAAAAATAAATCCTCGCAACCAACGCAATAAAGGGGTTGTCAATCCCTTCACGGTCACTTACGAGAGTGAGATCTGATAGATATGATAAGATAATATTTTTGGTATTTTTATGATAAAGATGCAAAGTAAAACAAAAGCAAAATAAAAGGCAATGGAAATAGCTTGTTGTTGGAAGATTAATATGATGGAAAATAGACCCGGGGGCCATAAGTTTCACTAGTGGCTTATTTCATGAGCATAAGTATTACGGTGGGTGAACAAATTACTGTTGAGCAATTGACGGAATTGAGCATAGTTATGAGAATATCTAGGTATGATCATGTATATAGGCATCACGTCCGAGACAAGTAGACCGACTCCTGCCTGCATCTACTACTATTACTCCACACATCGACCGCTATCCAGCATGCATCTAGAGTATTAAGTTCATAAGAACAGAGTAACGCTTTAAGCAAGATGACATGGTGTAGAGGGATAAACTCATGCAATATGATATAAACCCCATCTTGTTATCCTCGATGGCAACAATAGAATACGTGCCTTGCTGCCCCTACTGTCACTGGGAAAGGACACCGCAAGATTGAACCCAAAGCTAAGCACTTCTCCCATTGCAAGAAAGATCAATCTAGTAGGCCAAACCAAACTGATAATTCGAAGAGACTTGCAAAGATAACCAATCATGCATAACAGAATTCAGAGAAGATTCAAATATTGTTCATAGATAAACTTGATCATAAACCCACAATTCATCGGTCTCAACAAACACACCGCAAAAGAAGATTACATCGAATAGATCTCCACAAGAGAGGGGGAGACCATTGTATTGAGATCCAAAAAGAGAGAAGAAGCCATCTAGCTAATAACTATGGACCCGAAGGTCTGAGGTAAACTACTCACACATCATCGGAGAGGCTATGGTGTTGATGTAGAAGCCCTCCGTGATCGATGCCCCCTCCGGCGGAGCTCCGGAAAAGGCCCCAAGATGGGATCTCATGGGTACAGAAGGTTGCGGCGGTGGAATTAGGTTTTGGCTCCGTATCTGATAGTTTGGGGGTACGTAGGTATATATAGGAGGAAGAAGTACGTCGGTGGAGCAACATGGGGCCCACGAGGGTGGAGGGCGCCCCCCCTACCTCGTGCCTTCTTGGTTGATGTCTTGACGTAGGGTCCAAGTCCTCTGGATCACGTTCGTTCTGAAAATCATGTTCCCGAAGGTTTCATTCCGTTTGGACTCCGTTTGATATTCTTTTTCTATGAAACTCTGAAATAGGCAAAAAACAACAATTCTGGGCTGGGCCTCCGGTTAATAGGTTAGTCCCGAAAATAATATAAAAGTGTATAATAAAGTCCAATAATGTCCAAAACAGAATATAATATAGCATGGAACAATCAAAAATTATAGATACGTTGGAGACGTATCACCCTCCCACGCAAAGTACGGAGGCGACTGCTATGCTTGAGGAAGCAACCCCTAAGCAAGAGCAAGCAACTGCCTAGGAATCAAAAGGCAAGCCTCCGGCACTCCCCAACAAGCAAGCGTGATCTGCAAAGGGGAAAGAAATCTCATTCGATGATGTTAGGGACATCAACAAGCTGCTTGAGAAGTGTGTGAGCCCAGGTTTGGCGCCACCGCTCGCGAGGAGTAATTCTGCTGGCACCATACTGTAATACGGACATCAGCTGCCATCAATCTACCAGCAAACAAAGGAGCATGCGATTCAGGTGAAGAAGCACGATTGCTGCAAAGATCAAAGTCTGGGAGTGCTGTGTGGGAAGATTACTGTCCAGCTCCACCCTTCGATCTTGGGATAGATGAGCCAGCAGGAATAATAGGCGAGGAGGGCAAGGCAGTAGAGGATAAGGGGGTCGCAAATGCACCTGCCACCGGTGACATTGAGTGGGGAATTGACTGGGGCAATATGGATTTCGATGAAGTTGTCGAGGGGGCAGTGAAAAATGTTGTAGGTCAAAGTGCGGGGCACATGTCACCTGCCGGTTTCAGCACGCCAACCGAAGTTGCAAAAACTACCGCTGAGGGGGAATCATCGGGCAAAGGTGCAGCCAGCAGCTTGGAAGAGCCCGTTCCTGAGAAGCGCGAGAGGAGGATACTGAAAGCTCCACCATCACAGAGGTCACCATATGTGAATGTAGAGATGAGGAAGGATTTCACATGCAATGCAGAGACAAACAGAGTGTATGCACTGATTCTGTTGCTTGGAGGAGGAGGAGGGACGAGAAGGACGTCGCAGGGTGATGATACAACGTGTGTGTTTCTTCTAGTAGCCACTTTTTTCCTGCTTTTTTCTTTTTGCATGCAATGATCTCTCCTATTGTTATTTTTATCAACAGAGCCTTTCTTTTTGTTCTACATGCCGCAAACCATAAACTATCGTGGTTACTTTTGCACAATCAAGGAGCTTGCTCAATCAATGAGGAAGGCAGGATGGATGAAGACACATGTATTTGAGTTAGGGATTGAAGCAATCATGTACAACAGACAGGTGGGGTCCAAGAAAATAATCATGCCTGTTAGGTTTTCTGTAAGAGAAATGAAAACCCACAGTTTTTTCCTTTTTTTTTGTTTTTGGCACCGAAGTTGTTTCTTTATCATCTCATTCTACATTTCTTCATAGACTTGGCTTCAAAGGCTCGATCTCGATGTGAGGGAGCTGCATGACAGGTTCAAAGAATCAAACCGTTTGGATGAGCAAGACATGGTATGCTCCATGTGTTTTACTAGTTGTCTCCCTTTTAAAAACATTTTTTTTTCAGTTTTGTCTATAATCGTGTGTGTGTTTGTTGTCTAAATTTCTATGACATGTGACACATAATTAGGAATGCCTTAGGTGCATGTACCAATCCCTCCTGCTGTGCATGTACACACACCCCCTGCTGTGTACCTACTATAATAGCCCCCTCAAGATATGAGTGAGCAATATCTGTCAGTTGGCTTTTCTTTACATATAAGTTGCCTGTTTTAGTTTGCATTGTTGCCTAAAAAGTGCATGGTTATAGTGACATTTTTTTCGCACAGGTTGAAAACCAAGAGCATTGCCTGTGTTTTGTTGTTCAGAAGTCAGTCTTTTTTTCTTTATTTTTGGTTTTTACATATCCGTCGCACTTACTCAAGTAAAGTTGCCCCTACCAACTCAGGGTTGCCTGAAATCACATCAGAAAGTTGGTGTTATTTCTGTTTTTTCTTAGATTTTTTTAGAAGCTGATATCAGGAAATCATAGGAGTTGCTTGAAATCACATGATAAGTTGCTCATAAAAACCCACAGAGTTGCCTGATAAGCCATTTGCAGAAGCTTCATACACATGTCAGAAGTTTTTTGATGTTTTTAGTGTTTTGAGAGTTATGCCAGAAGTTGCCTAAAATTCTAGAGAGTTGCCTAAAAATCATATTAGACGTTGCTCCTAAAAACATATAGAGTTGCCCAAAAACATATCAGGAGTTGATGTCCTTTGTTATGCTGACATGGTTTCTTTCTTGAAGGTTATGATTCTTGTGCTTGAAAATTTAGACCCAGAGAACGCCGATGGTGCACACCACTACTGGCTACTCAACATCAATCTGAGGGACAAAAGGTTCAAAGTGTTTGACTCATGGAGGATGTTAAAGAAAAGCAAGATGTTGGATGATGTTGCAAGGGCTATTGTAGCTGCAGTTCGTGTGTTGTGGGACAAATACTATCCAAAACAAGCAAAGACAATGGACAAGTTCCCGCTTGTGGATATCGATGCACCAAAGCAGACTGTATCGTAAGGACTAACCCACATACATACATATCGTTGTTATAAGACGTAGTGTTTGCCTTTTTTTTGAAGTGCTTTCTTGACATTTGTTTTTTTCGCAGCGGTGACTGTAGCATATTCGCATTGATGAACGCGTTATTGTGGAATGGGACGTGGCTCCCGAACTAAGGACAAAGCGACATACCAAACATCAGGAAGAAGATGACCATCTCCATGCTGAAGTGTGACCTGAACAAGATTCCATGGCAGGAGATCCTCAAACCGGCCAACAAGTGAACAAATATCTAGGTACATTTTTTTCCTGATCAATGTGTTCCATTAGAGAATATCAAATGCGAATACTAATGTGTTCCATTAGAAAACTCACAAAAGTTTGTAAACCACCTATAACATGTTTGCATAAATCACAAGCGTCCATAGGATTTTGCAAGGTTACGAGTAAGGAATATAAGCACAAATGTCAAGCATCTACATCCACACAGTTTCCAATTTGTGAATTTAAAGCTAGGAAAACACATAAATTAAAACAAGTCCATGCAAATCATTTCATAGTTGCTTTTTTTGAAACTGGTAGTTGCTTGATTTCCCTTCTACATTTGCTCAGAAACCAGACCACAATTGCTTCATCTACCAAGACATTGTTGCTTTTTTTTCTTAATTCAGCTAGTTTTGCAAGCTTAGGGGTCATTATCTTCATGTGGTAACGATCACAACAGCTTCCCTAGGCATGTCGCAGTAGTGTGATCGATTGATTCACAAATGTTGCACTTGTTCTTTTTCTTAGGGTGTAGTTCCAGGGCTGATTTGAAGCGCGTGCTGCGGCCGCGCCCTTTTGTGACTGAACGAGGTGGATCCATAGGAGCAGGGGGGCAGAGGGCAGGAGGTTAGTTTGAAGCACTTGGGACATTAGGGTTTGATGCTTCCCTAGCACGATCTGCTTCTCGGGCTGCCTTTAGCCTCTTCTTCGTCAGTTTATTCAGCTTAGCAACCTCAGTATCTGCTGCATTCATGTGCCTCCTAACTGCAGCGGCTGCCTCATCACTAGTCATTGCCTTCTTGGCTAGCTTTGCAAAATCCATTGTCAGAGTCACTTGCCGAACTTGGTTCTTTGACTTAGCGGGCAAGTCCTGCGGAGGGCCCTCGTTAGTTGGTGGTGGTGCACTTGGCACTGCATCCTTCGTCCAGCGGCGCTTGATGTAGTGTTCAGGTATCTCATTAACGCCAAGGTGTGTGAAGATTTTCAATACATGGCAACAAAGCATGCCGTCCCTATGCCACTTGCAACATTCACAATCATAGATAGCTGGCTCTGGTCTCACTATGAGTAGGTACTTCCTTGAGCCATACCCTAGAACTTCTTCTGTATTGGGCTCAAGGTAATAGAAGTTGATTCCAGCGGGACGGACATCGTACTGGCCAATCATCTGAAACTCTGTTCTAAATTTCACATAGATGTCCCTAGTGTATGCTTTGTAGGCATGCCTCTCAATGGGGAAACGCGACCATCTTTGTGCTTCTAGATGCTCTGTCCGGTAGTCGTTCCCGCCCTCCCTCACGAGTATGTGTACCTGAATCTTCTCATATTGCTTGACGAAGTTGAGAATTGACTTGTGTGGGTTCACATAGCGCTTCAACACAGCATTGAACCCTTTGCTGCGTTGCGTTGACTGAAGGAAAGGGAAGAACCTGAATTTGAAGTAACACGACACCCATGTAGCCCGATCTTCATAGAGTTTCTCAAAGTGACCATGCATAAGACCTTCATATTTCAATTGAAATGCAGCCCATTTCCTTTCAAACTCAGCCGGGGTGAAACTGAAGTCAATGCATTCATTGAAGTCTTTTACCAAATCCGGGTCCCTAGCCAACACAGGGCCAAGCTTCTCTTGTGCTTTCTTCATTATATGCCAACGGCAGCAACGGTGAATCATTGCCGGGAACTTCCTCTTGATAGATTGTGCCATAGCAACATCTTGGTCCGTGATGATGTTGTCCGGAGCCAAACCATCCATTGCTTCTAGGAAAGCATCAAACAACCAGTCATAACTTGAGGCTAGTTCCTGCCGGACAAATCCACACCCAAGCATAATTGACTGCCCATGTGTGTTGATGCCAATGAAGGGGCAAACGGCATATTATACATGTTCGTGAGATAAGTTGCATCAAATGACACGCAATCATGATAAGCCTCCGCGCATGCTTTTCGTGCCGCACCATCCACCCAAAACAAGTTTTCTGTCCTGCCTTCCGCATCTGTCTTGCATTTAAAGAAGAATCCTGGGTCGTTTTCCATCACCTTGCAAAAGTAGTTTAGTGTTTCTTCAATGTCAATGTCTTTAGTTGGGGCATTGACCTTCGAACTGTGGTTATGGATGGCTTTAGCTGTGTACGGAACAATCAATTCCGAGCCGTAGTATGATGACATTAACATCATCATCTTTTCTGCAATAAAAAAACAGAAACTTGTGTTTTTCAGGACTAACTAACCACAATGCAGCGAGCAACATGTTTTTATAGAGAACATAAAGTAACAATTATGCATAAATAGAACAAGAACCAAGCCTGTATCCCACCAAGATTTTTTCTGCTGGGTGATGTCTTTTTATTTATTTATCAGAGTTGCATGGAAAATGAACATAGTTGCCTCAGTTTACTGTTCAAGTTGCCAGTTTTTCTCCCTGAATCAGGGTTGCCCATGAATCCTAAGCAGCTTATACTAGGATAGGAAAGAAATCCAAGTAGTTGAGGTAGGAATAGGCAACACCAAGGTTTTCTGTTTTGGGTCATGATTTTTTTAATTACCAGAGTTGCACAAAAAATGAACATAGTTGCATAAAAAATGAACATAGTTGGCTCAGTTCTATGGTAAAAAGATTTAATCCAATGTGAGTTGTACCTGCTGTCAAGTTGCAGTCGTTTAGGTGAGTCAGAAGATTTTTCTATTCCGGCGGGATGCCTTGGTGAGAACGGAGGTATTTCAAAAGCGATGGCTTGTCAATCAGTGGATAGTTGTGATCTGCAATAAAAGTGATAACCTCCCATCTGTCATCTTTAAGCTTCACCACCATCTTAGCACGGCATTTTGTTTGCTTCACAGTTTCTCGCTTCCTCTTCTTCTTGAAAGTGTGTTCCTCGGCATCCTCTTCAACATCTTGTTCAGGTGAACTCGGGCATGTAGTGTTTTTGCTTGACGAGGCAACATCCGGGATCCCAACCCTTTCTACTGGTTTGCGGAACTTGTTACAGCAGAACTGCTATTTTTCTAGCACGCCTGTGTAGGCCGACCTGTAAGACGTATTTGACTTGATTGAAAAGACCTCCATCAAAGCGTAGTGATTGTAGTGTTCCCTCGCATCCTCTAATGTGCCGAAGCGCATGCCAACATAAGGTTGTTGTGGCTGTGATCCAGCTTCTTCGTCTTCCAACTCATGTGCCTCATGAACTAAAGCATTAGCAGGAGCAACCATACGTGGGGGAGTGGCAACACGATTGTCCGGGACATGGGTAGTGTTAGAGCCAACGTTGGGGTCAGGAGACTCACCAACCTCCTCCTCCAAATGTTGATGCTCCTGCTCATTCCCTGCATGCAAGAAGGGTGCACCCAACTCGACTGAAATGTTGATGGACTCTACATCAAGCGGTGGTTCATTCAGATCAATCATCATGAACAATCAACCTGCAACAAACTGTGTGTTAGTCCACCACAAAAGCATGCATGACCTTTTTGAACAAACTAGTTGTAGAATATAAAGGAGCAACTATAAACACTTGTTTGGGCAACTATAAAGTTAAACAGAGGCAATTCCTATCTTCTTTTTTCTCAAAAGTTTCTTGTTTCTTCTTTTTTCTTATATGTTTTATGTTTCTACCAGTATGACACACATACATAGCAGCAAAGATTTGTTTTACATGACATGCGCTGATTCATTTGTGCCTTTTTTCAGCAGCAGATTACAACTTTTGATGATGGGAGACAATGTGCATATCTGACGGAGAGCTTACCAGGAGCAGGAGGCCTATCATTTGGTGTAGTTTATGTCTTTTATATTTTTTAGTGAGACCATATGGAATGCAGCAAAGTATCATAGTGTGGGATTGTTCGAACCTGTTTATGACGTGTCCTTTGTTTTGTGCGTTTGTCGTTTGTGTCTTTTTCGGCGAGAACCATACTGATATGGAAAAAGTTGTGTGTTAACACATGCAAGTTAATACTTTCTACCTCTGCTTATAACATGAGTTTTTATGTTCTTCATAGTTCATGCTTTAACGCACAGGGAAGTTGCATGTGTTTTAGTACTAGAGTTGCCATGTTCTCACATCTGGTAGAGGCAACTGTAGAATTTCTGAACAGGTACATATGCACAGCTCTTTTTTTACTAGAGTTGCTTCAAAAATGAACATAGTTGCTTCAGTTAACTGTTCGAGTTGTCAGGTTTCTTTCTTGATCAGGGTTGCTCATGAACCCCAAGCACCTTATACTTGGATAGGAAAGAAAGCCAAGCAGGTTTCAATGCATACAATATAGAGAAATTATGTTTTGGTGTGTGCAATGCACCTGCAAAAATGCGCAATGGTCCTGCATTTTGTTTCCCCCTAGAGTTTCCCTATTTTTGTACTGGTGTTGCTTTTTTTGTATCATAACAGTTGCTCAAGATGCATGCCATACATAGGGTTAGCTCAAAGGGGTCTACAAGTTGCTTTTTCACCAGATCGAAAGAACGAACTAAAAACTGGACTAGTTGATGTTCAAGCAGGGAAGGGCAGGGGTGTTTGAGTAGAGAGGAGAGAGGAGTCAGGTGGAGGTGGTGCTTACCTATTTTGGGGGGAGGTAGGTCTGTTTTTTTTCTCTCCAGATCCGACTTTTGGAGCAAGGAGGAGGAAGGAGGTGTTCTTGCGTCGGGTCTGTTCTTCAAGACGCCATAGATGGGGCAGATCTTGTTTAGAGGAAGAAAGGGAGGAGCAAGGAGGAAGAAGGGGACCCGTGCATGGGCTTGTCCTTCAAGGAAAAGGGAGGAGGGGGTTGCGTGAGGCGTCCGCAAGGGAGCATGGGCAGGGGTGCATGGAGGGGGTGGGGACTGAAGTTTTTTGGGCGACGACGGGTGAGACGAAGCGGGGCCTGATACGTCTCCAACGTATCTATAATTTTTGATTGTTCCATGCTATATTATATTCTGTTTTGGATGTTTAATGGGCTTTACTATACACTTATATATTATTTTTGGGACTAACCTATTAACCGGAGGCCCAACCCGAATTGCTGTTTTTTGCCTATTTCAGTGTTTCGAAGGAAAAGGATATCAAACGGAGTCCAAACGGAATGAAACCTTCGGGAACGTGATTTTCGGAACAAACGTGATCCAGAGGACTTGGAGTCTACGTAAAGCAATCAACGAGGAGAGCACGTGGCAGGGGGACGCGCCTACCCCCCCCCCCCCCCCCCGAGGCGTGAAGGAAATATGCCCTAGAGGCAATAATAAAGTTATTATTTATTTCCTTATATCATGATAAATGTTTATTCATGCTAGAATTGTATTAACCGGAAACATAATACATGTGTGAATACATAGACAAACAGAGTGTCACTAGTATGCCTCTACTTGACTAGCTCGTTGATCAAAGATGGTTATGTTTCCTAGCCATAGACATGAGTTGTCATTTGATTAACGGGATCACATCATTAGGAGAATGATGTGATTGATTTGACCCATTCCGTTAGCTTAGCACTTGATTGTTTAGTATGTTGCTATTGCTTTCTTCATGACTTATACATGTTCCTATGACTATGAGATTATGCAACTCCCGTTTACCGGAGGAACACTTTGTGTGCTACCAAACGTCACAACGTAACTGGATGATTATAAAGGTGCTCTACAGGTGTCTCTGAAGGTACTTGTTGGGTTGGCGTATTTCGAGATTAGGATTTGTCACTCCGATTGTCGGAGAGGTATCTCTGGGCCCACTCGGTAATGCACATCACTATAAGCCTTGCAAGCATTATAACTAATGAGTTAGTTGCGGGATGATGTATTACGGAACGAGTAAAGAGACTTGCCGGTAACGAGATTGAACTAGGTATTGAGATACTGATGATCGAATCTCGGGCAAGTAACATACCGATGACAAAGGGAACAACGTATGTTGTTATGTGGCCTGACCGATAAAGATCTTCGTAGAATATGTAGGAGCCAATATTAGCATCCAGGTCCCGCTATTAGTTATTGACCAGAGAGGTGTCTCGGTCATGTCTACATAGTTCTCGAACCCGTAGGGTCCGCACGCTTAACGTTCGTTGACGATATTGTACTATGAGTTATGTATGTTGGTGACCGAATGTTGTTCGGAGTTTTGGATGAGATCACGGATATGACGAGGAACTCCGGAATGGTCCAGAAGTAAAGATTGATATGTGGATAGTAGTGTTTGATCTCCGGAAAGGTTCCGGAATCCATCGGAAGGGGTTCCGGATGTTTCCCGAAATGTTTGGGCACGAGAACACTTTATATGGGCCAAAGGGGAAAGCCCACGAGGTTTTTGGAAAGCGCAAAAGGAAGTTTTGCGGAGTCCAGGGACCAGACGCCAGGGTCCCTGGCGTCTGGGTCCAGACGCCGGGAACCCTGGCGTCTGGGTCCAGACGCCGGGAACCCTGGCGTCTGGCCCTGGAATCCGAGAAGGACTCTTGCCTTTCGGGTGAAACCGACTTTGTGGAGGCTTTTACTCCAAGTTTTGACCCCAAGGCGCAACATATAAATAGAGGGGTAGGGCTAGCACCCAAGACAGATCAAGAAACACCAAGCCGTGTGCGGGCAACCCCGTCCCCTCTAGTTTATCCTCTGTCATAGTTTTCGTAGTGCTTAGGCGAAGCCCTGCGGAGATTGTTCTTCACCAACACCGTCACCACGCCGTCGTGCTGCCGGAACTCATCTACTACTTCGCCCCTCTTGCTGGATCGAGAAGGCGAGGACGTCACCGAGCCGAATGTGTGCAGAACTCGGAGGTGCCGTCCTTTCGGTACTTGGATCGGTCGGATCGTGAAGACGTACGACTACATCAACCGCGTTGATAAAACGCTTCCGCTTTCAGTCTACAAGGGTACGTAGACAACACTCTCCCCTCTCGTTGCTATGCATCACCATGATCCTGTGTGTGCGTAGGATTTTTTTTTGAAATTACTACGTTCCCCAACAAGGCGCACCCTCCACCCTCGTGGGGCCCACGTTGCTCCACCGACGTACTTCTTCCTCCTATATATACCTACATACCCCCAAACCATCAGATATGGAGCGAAAACCCTATTTCCACCACCGCAACCTTCTGTACCTGTGAGATCCCATCTTGGGGCCTTTTCGGGCGTTCCGTCGGAGGGGCATTGATCACGGAGGGCTTCTACATCAACACCATAGCCTCTCTGATGATGTGTGAGTAGTTTACCTCAGACCTTCGGGTCCATAGTTATTAGCTAGATGGCTTTTTCTCTCTCTTTGGATCTCAATACAATGTTCTCCTCGATCTTCTTGGAGATCTATTCGATGTAATCTTCTTTTGCAGTGTGTTTGTCGAGATCCGATGAATTGTAGGTTTATGATCAAGATTATCTATGAACAATATTTGAATCTCCTCTGAATTCTTTTATGTATGATTGGTTATCTTTGCAAGTCTCTTTGAATTATCAGTTTGGTTTGGCCTACTAGATTGATCTTTCTTGCAATGGGAAAAGTGCTTAGCTTTGGGTTCAATCTTGCGGTGTCCTTTCCCAGTGACAGCAGGGGCAGCAAGGCACGTATTGTAATTATTGCCATCGAGGATAAAAAGATGGGGTTTATATCATATTGCATGAGTTTATCCCTCTACATCATGTCATCTTACTTAAAGCATTACTCTGTTCTTATGAACTTAATACTCTAGATGCATGCTGGATAGCGGTCGATGTGTGGAGTAATAGTAGTAGATGCAGAATCGTTTCGGTCTACTTGTCACGGACGTGATGCCTATATACATGATCATACCTAGATATTCTCATAACTATGCTCAATTCTATCAATTGCTCGACAGTAATTCCTTTACCCACCGTAATACTTATGCTATCTTGAGACAAGCCACTAGTGAAACCTATGGCACCCGGGTCTATTTTCCATCATATTAATCTTCCAACACTTAGCTATTTCTATTGCCGTTTATTTTACTTTGCATCTTTATCATAAAAATACCAAAAATATTATCTTATCATATCTATCAGATCTCACTCTCGTAAGTGACCGTGAAGGGATTGACAACCCCTTTATCGCGTTGGTTGCGAGGTTCTTATTTGTTTGTGTAGGTGCATGGGACTTGTGCGTGATCTCCTACTGGATTGATACCTTGGTTATCAAAAACTGAGGGAAATACTTACGCTACTTTACTACATCACCCTTTCCTCTTCAACGGAAGACCAACGCAGTGCTCAAGAGGTAGCAAGAAGGATTTCTGCCGCCGTTGCCGGGGAGATTCAAGTCAAGTCAAGACATACCAAGTACCCATCACAAACTCTTTTCCCTTGCATTACATTATTTGCCATTTGCCTCTCGTTTTCCTCTCCCCCACTTCACCCTTGCCGTTTTATTCGCCCTCTCTTTTCCGTTCGCCTCTTTTTCACTTGCTTCTTGTTTGCTCGTGTGTTGGATTGCTTGCTTGTCACGATGGCTCAAGATAATACTAAACTGTGTGACTTTACCAATACCAACAACAATGATTTTCTTAGCACTCCGATTGCTCCTCTTACCGATGCTGAAACTTGTGAAATTAATGCTGCTTTGTTGAATTTTGTCATGAAATATCAATTCGCCGGCCTTCCTAGTGAAGATGCCGCTACCCATCTGAATAGCTTCGTTGATTTGTGTGATATGCAAAAGAAGAATGATGTGGACAATGATATTGTTAAATTGAAGCTATTTCCTTTTTCGCTTAGAGATTGTGCTAAAGTTTGGTTTTCGTCTATGCCTAAAAATAGTATTGATTCATGGAATAAGTGCAAAGATGCTTTTATCTCTAAGTATTTTCCTCCCGCTAAGATCATCTCTCTTAGAAACGATATCATGAATTTTAAGCAACTTGATCATGAACATGTTGCACAAGCTTGGGAGAGGATGAAATTAATGATACGTAATTGCCCTACACATGGTTTGAATCTTTGGATGATTATACAAATTTTTTATGCCGGATTGAATTTTGCTTCTAGAAATCTTTTAGATTCGGCCGCAGGAGGCACTTTTATGGAAATCACCTTAGGAGAAACTACTAAACTCCTAGATAATATTATGGTTAATTACTCTCAATGGCACACCGAAAGATCTACTAATAAAAAAGTGCATGCGATAGAAGAAATTAATGTTTTGAGTGGAAAGATTGATGAACTTACGAAATTATTTGCTACTAAAAGTGTTTCTTTCGATCCTAATGATATGCCTTTGTCTACTTTGATTGAGAATAATAATGAATCTATGGATGTGAATTTTGTTGGTAGGAATAATTTTGGTAACAACGCGTATAGAGGAAACTTTAATCCTAGGCCGTTCCCTGGTAATTCCTACAACAATTCTTATGGAAATTTTAATAATATGCCCTCTGAATTTGAGACTAGTGTTAAGGAGTTTATGAATTCACAAAAGAATTTCAATGCTTTGCTTGAAAAAAAATTGCTTAAGGTTGATGAATTGGCTAGGAACGTGGATAGAATTTCTCTTGATGTTGATTCTTTGAAACTTAGATCTATTCCACCTAAGCATGATATCAATGAGTCTCCCAAAGCCATGAGAATTTCCATTGATGAGTGCAAAGAAAGAACCGCTAGGATGCATGCTAAGAAAGATTGCTTTGTGAAAGCGTGTTCTTCTAGTTTCTATGAAAATAAAGATGAAGATCTAAAAGTTATTGATGTGTCTCCTATTAAATCTTTGTTTTGAAATATGAATCTTGATAATAATGGGACTGGAGATGAGTCACCTTTACCTAGGAGGCGTCCCAAAAATTCGGGGTTTTTAGATCTTGATGCAAAAATTGGTAAAAGTGGGATTGAAGAGATTAAAACTTTAGATATTAATGAACCCACTATTTTGGATTTCAAAGAATTTAATTATGATAATTGCTCTTTGATAGATTGTATTTCCTTGTTGCAATCCGTGCTAAATTTTCCTCATGCTTATAGCCAAAATAAAGCTTTTACCAAACATATCGTTGATGCTTTAATGCAATCTTATGAAGAAAAACTTGAGTTGGAAGTTTCTATCCCTAGAAAACTTTATGATGAGTGGGAACCTACTATTAAAATTAAAATAAAAGATCATGAATGCTATGCTTTGTGTGATTTGGGTGCTAGTGTTTCCACGATTCCAAAAACTTTGTGTGATTTGTTAGGTTTCCGCGAATTTCATGATTGCTCTTTAAACTTGCACCTTGCGGATTCCACTATTAAGAAACCTATGGGAAGAATTAATGATGTTCTTATTTTTGCAAATAGGAACTATGTTCCCGTAGATTTTATTGTTCTTGATATAGATTGCAATCCTTCATGTCCTATTATTCTTGGTAGACCTTTCCTTAGAACGATTGGTGCAATTATTGATACGAAGGAAGGGAATATTAGATTCCAATTTACGTTAAGGAAAGGCATGGAACACTTCCCTAGAAAGAAAATAAAATTACCTTATGAATCTATTATGAGAGCTACTTATGGATTGCCCACCAAAGATGGCAATACCTAGATCTATCCTTGCTTCTTTGCCTAGCTAGGGGCGTTAAACGATAGCGCTTGTTGGGAGGCAACCCAATTTTATTTTAGATGTTTTGCTTTTTGATTCTGTTTAGGAATAAATATTTGATCTAGCCTCTGGTTAGATTTTTTTATGTTTTAATTAGTGTTTGTGCCAAGTTAAACCTATAGGATCTTCTTGGATGATAGTTATTTGATCTTGCTGAAAATTCCAGAAACTTTCTGTTCACGAAAACAATTGTTTAAAATCACCAGAACGTGATAAAATACTGATTCCAATTGCAGTAGATCAATAAACAAATTTTCTAGGTCTTCCTATTTTGGTAGATTTTTCTGAGTTCCAGAAGTTTGCGTTAGTTACAGATTACTATAGACTGTTCTGTTTTTTGACAGATTCTGTTTTTCGTGTGTTGTTTGCTTATTTTGATGAATCTATGGCTAGTAAAAGAGTTTATAAACCATAGAAAAGTTGGAATACAGTAGGTTTAACACCAATATAAATAAATAATGAGTTCAATACAGTACCTTGAAGTGGTGTTTTGTTTTCTTTCGCTAACGGAGCTCACGAGATTTTCTGTTGAGTTTTGTGTTGTGAAGTTTGCAAGTTTTGGGTAAAAGATTTGATGGATTATGGAACAAGGAGTGGCAAGAGCCTAAGCTTGGGGATGCCCATGGCACCCCAAGATAATCTAAGGACACCAAAAAGCCAAAGCTTGGGGATGCCCCGGAAGGCATCCCCTCTTTCGTCTTCGTCCATCGGTAACTTTACTTGGAGCTATATTTTTATTCACCACATCATATGTGTTTTGCTTGGAGCGTCGTGTATGATTTGAGTCTTTGCTTTTTAGTTTACCACAATCATCCTTGCTGTACACACCTTTTGAGAGAGACACACATGATTCGGAATTTATTAGAATACTCTATGTGCTTCACTTATATCTTTTGAGCTATATAGTTTTTGCTCTAGTGCTTCACTTATATCTTTTAGAGCACGGTGGTGGATTTGTTTTATAGAAACTATTGTTCTCTCATGCTTCACCTATATTATTTTGTGAATCCTACAAAACAGCATGGTAATTTGCTTTAATTATGATAGGCATCCGAGATTAGTAAATTTTTTCTTATGAGTGTGTTGAATACTATGAGAAGTTTGATGCTTGATAATTGTTTTGAGATATGAAGATGGTGATATTAGAGTCATGCTAGTTGATTAGTTGTGAATTTGAGAAATACTTGTGTTAAAGTTTGTGATTCCCGTAGCATGCACGTATGGTGAACCGTTATGTGATGAAGTCGGAGCATGATTTATTTATTGATTGTCTTCCTTATGAGTGGCGGTCGGGGACGAGCGATGGTCTTTTCCTACCAATCTATCCCCCTAGGAGCATGCGCGTAATACTTTGCTTTGATAACTTGTAGATTTTTGCAACAAGTATATGAGTTCTTTATGACTAATGTTGAGTCCATGGATTATACGCACTCTTCTTCCTTCCACCATTGCTAGCCTCTCTAATACCACGCACTTTTCGCCGGTATCATACACCCACCATATACCTTCCTCAAAACACAAAACAGCCACCATACCTACCTATTATGGCATTTCCATAGCCATTCCGAGATATATTGCCATGCAACTTTCCACCGTTTCGTTTATTATGACACGCTCCATCATTGTCATATTGCTTTGCATGATCATGTAGTTGACATCGTATTTGTGGCAAAGCCACCGTTCATAATTCTTTCATACATGTCACTCATGAGTCATTGCACATCCCGGTACACCGCCGGAGGCATTCATATAGAGTTATATTTTGTTCTAAGTATCGAGTTGTAATTCTTGAGTTGTAAGTAAATAAAAGTGTGATGATCATCATTATTAGAGCATTGTCCCAGTGAGGAAAGGATGATGGAGACTATGATTCCCCCACAAGTCGGGATGAGACTCCGGACGAAAAAAAGAGGCCATAAAAAAGGAGAAAAGGCCCAAAAAAAAAATGAGAGAAAAGAGAGAAGTGACAATGCTACTATCCTTTTACCACACTTGTGATTTAAAGTAGCACCATGATCTTCATGATAGAGAGTCTCCTATGATATCACTTTCATATACTAGTGGGAATTTTTTATTATAGAACTTGGCTTGTATATTCCAATGATGGGCTTCCTCAAAATGCCCTAGGTCTTCGTGAGCAAGCGAGTTGGATGCACACCCACTTAGTTTATTTTGTTGAGATTTCATATACTTATAGCTCTAGTGCATCCGTTGTATGGCAATCCCTACTCACTCACATTGATATCTATTAATGGGCATCTCCATAGCCCGTTGATACGCCTAGTTGATGTGAGACTATCTTCTCCTTTTTTGTCTTCTCCACAACCACCCTTCTATTCCACATATAGTGCTATGTCCATGGCTCGCGCTCATGTATTGCGTGAAGATTGAAAAAGTTTGAGAACACCAAAAGTATGAAACAATTGCTTGGCTTGTCATCGGGGTTGTGCATGATTTAAATATTTTGTGTGGTGAAGATAGAGCTTAGCCAGACTATATGATTTTGTAGGGATAACTTTCTTTGGCCATGTTATTTTGAGAAGACATAATTGCTTAGTTAGTATGCTTGAAGTATTATTATTTTTATGTCAATATTAAACTTTTGTCTTGAATCTTTCGGATCTGACTATTCATACCACAAATAAGAGAATTACATTGAAAATTATGCTAAGTAGCATTCCACATCAAAAATTCTGTTTTTATCATTTACCTACTCAAGGACGAGCAGGAATTAAGCTTGCGGATGCTTGATACGTCTCCAACGTATCTATAATTTTTGATTGTTCCATGCTATATTATATTCTGTTTTGGATGTTTAATGGGCTTTAGTATACACTTTTATATTATTTTTGGGACTAACCTATTAACCGGAGGCCCAGCCCGAATTGCTGTTTTTAGCCTATTTCAGTGTTTCGAAGGAAAAGGATAACAAACGGAGTCCAAACGGAATGAAACCTTCGGGAACATGATTTTCGGAACAAACATGATCCAGAGGACTTGGAGTCTACGTAAAGCAATCAACGAGGAGAGCACGAGGCAGGGGGACGCGCCTACCCCCCAGGCGCGCCCTCCACCCTCATGGGGCCCACGTTGCTCCACCGACGTACTTCTTCCTCCTATATATACCTACGTACCCCCAAACCATCAGATACGGAGCAAAAACCCTATTTCCACCACCGCAACCTTCTGTACCCGTGAGATCCCATCTTGGGGCCTTTTCCGGCGCTCCGCCGGAGGGGGCATTGATCATGGAGGGCTTCTACATCAACACCATAGCCTCTCCGATGATGTGTGAGTAGTTTACCTCAGATCTTCGGGTCCATAGTTATTAGCTAGATGGCTTTTTCTCTCTCTTTGGATCTCAATACAATGTTCTCCTCGATCTTCTTGGAGATCTATTCGATGTAATCTTCTTTTGCGGTGTGTTTGTCGAGATCCGATGAATTGTGGGTTTATGATCAAGATTATCTATGAACAATATTTGAATCTCCTCTGAATTCTTTTATGTATTATTGGTTATCTTTGCAAGTCTCTTCGAATTATCAGTTTGGTTTGGCCTACTAGATTGATCTTTCTTGCAATGAGAGAAGTGCTTAGCTTTGGGTTCAATCTTGCGGTGTCCTTTCCCAGTGACAGCTGGGGCAGCAAGGCACGTATTGTATTGTTGCCATCGAGGATAAAAGGATGGGTTTTATATCATATTGCATGTGTTTATCCCTCTACATCATGTCATCTTACTTAAAGCATTACTCTGTTCTTATGAACTTAATACTCTAGATGCATGCTGGGTAGCGATCGATGTGTGGAGTAATAGTAGTAGGTGCAGAATCGTTTCGGTCTACTTGTCACGGACGTGATGCCTATATACATGATCATACCTAGATATTCTCATAACTATGCTCAATTCTATCAATTGCTCGACAGTAATTCGTTTACCTACCGTAATACTTATGCTATCTTGAGAGAAGCCACTAGTGAAACCTATGGCCCCCGGGTCTATTTTCCATCATATTAATCTTCCAACACTTAGCTATTTCTGTTGCCGTTTATTTTACTTTGCATCTTTATCATAAAAATACCAAAAATATTATCTTACCATATCTATCAGATCTCACTCTCGTAAGTGACCGTGAAGGGATTGACAACCCCTTTATCGCGTTGGTTGCGAGGTTCTTATTTGTTTGTGTAGGTGCGTGGGACTTGTGCGTGATCTCCTACTGGATTGATACCTTGGTTCTCAAAAACTGAGGGAAATATTTACGCTACTTTACTGCATCACCCTTTCCTCTTCAAGGGAAAACCAACGCAGTGCTCAAGAGGTAGCAGGGCCCAGGGGGGGCAGGTGTGATCGGGGCGCGCGTGCGATCCACCCGTGATTCGCGCGGGCTTCGATAGGTCTATTTCCCGCGCGCGGGGGCTCCTTCCTTTTATGGCTGTCTGGTCGCGCGCGCGGGCCGCTCCTTCCTTTTTTGGGAGAGCGCCCGGTGCTGCGATCGGGCACCCGTGCGCCAGCGAGCCAGGTCCATTTTTCAATCCTCTGTTTTACACATGCATTTTTATCATTTTTTTTGTTTTTTACCATTCCTGCATTTTTAAAAAAATTTGTGAAGCAATGGAGGCTTGGATCTACAAGTTTACGTGCCCTCTCCCCCTAACCCTCCCTTTTCTCCACACTGGGCCTCTCGAATTTTCACCGTGAACCAATCACCTCATCCTATTAATCAAATCCGTGATTTTTTTCCTTAGGTGTGGGATTACTTGTGTGAAATAGGAAAACACGATGTATTCCTATTCTCTACTTTTTTTATCACACAACAATCTTTATGCCTAATCTCATGCACGAATCACGAGGAAGCAACCAACAGTATTCCTATTCTATGTTTTCAATCCTCTGTTTTACACATGCATTTTGTTTAATCATTTTTTTGTTTTCTTCCTTTCCTGCATTTTAAAAAAAAAGTGAACTAATGGAGGCTTGGATCTACAAATTTACGTGCCCTTCCCCTAACCCTCTCTTTTCTCCACATTGGGCCGCTCAGATTTTCACCGTGAACCAATCACCTCATCATGTTAATCAGATCAGCGATTTTTTTTCCGTAGGTGTGGGATTACTTGTGTGAAATAGGAAAACACGATGTATTCCTATTCTCTACTTTTTTTTATTAAACAACAAATCTTTATACCTAATCTCATGCACGAATCATGAGGAAGCAACCAACGGTGGATACATACTACCTCCGTCCTGATTTATTTGCCCCCTTGTATTTTGGGTCAATCTTTGACCTTTGATTTAACTTTAAAAAATAAGTCATATTTCACAAAGATAGTATCATTGAAAACTACTGTCGAATATGAATCCAACCATATAACTTTTGTGACAAACAACTTATATTGTGTTAGTCAAATCTATGGTCAAATTTGGACACAAAATACAAAGGGGACTAATAAACCCAGACGGAGGTACTACTTGCTTAGCTATAGCGCATATTAAAGGAAAAAACCTCTTTCAAGCAAACCGCTCCACTGCTAGGTGCTGTGTTAAGACAATTATCAGATAACATACCTCCCAATGAAACAGGTCAAGTTTAGAGTTCTGTAACAGGTGAAGTTCAATATTTTAAGGCGGGGTCCAATATGTTCTCTTGCATGAGGACAATAATTCTTGCCATTTCCGACATTGTGTCTCCCGAGATAGCTAGCTGGTCAAATTTGACGATCCACGCATAAAAAAAAAACACTCACCATGGCCCGCCACGGAGCAAGTTACAATTTGCAATCACTTATCTTAAGCCAATGCTTGGCGATAATTTTATCCGACCGGCCAGCTCCCTAGCCTTTCCGTCGACTCAATTCACAATCTGAAAACCATCCATCCAACATAAAAACCCCATGCAACATGTTTGTCGTGAGACAACATTTTTCATTCTAAACACGTGCATGTGGTATAAAAAAAATACTGTATGTGCCAACAAAAATTAACCCTTTGCAACAAATAATTGGAGAAATTGCAACATATGCAACAAGCAAATCATCGGAAGTAATGCATGCAATTAAATAACAACACAAAACACTTCTGGAGCATGAACCAAATCATTCGAACAGACAATCAGAATCCTCTGATTGCCGCCTGGAATCCTTGTATACTGGTGTTACGTGTAATTCGTTGCCAACGAACTGAAGAGACCAGGACTCCCGATAACAATATCATGATACAGTATGAGGCCAAAACCAAGATGCAAAATTAACTAGTAATTTAAACTAAAACAACGTCATTTATTTTCGAACGGAGGTAATAGTACAGTTTTTTTTTGCGGGGCAGGTAATAGTACAACTCGATGTAGTGACCTACACCGTCATACAAATCTCGATCCGAACAGCACAAATACTACTACGATAGAAAGAAACTATATACGAGCAGCTGATGTAGATCGTCGTAGGATTGCCTGGTGTTGGCGGTACGAAGTCTTGTGATCAGCAACACGTGTCGAGCAGACAGCAGCAGCAAATCGCAGCACAACTGCAGATGAAAACGGACCACGTCAGATTATATAGAAGAAATCAAAACAGAAAAAGCAGTGGGTAATCTTGACGATCGAGTGGCCGTACCATCCTTTCCAGAAGCCGTCGCCGCTGTCCTCCGGTTCCGGCGGCGGGGCCTGCTGCTGGTAGTAGTTGGCGGCAACAGGCGGCGGAGCGCCGTACGCCGGCGGCGGGTAGGCCTCCTGGCCCGGCTGCGGGTACGCGGTGCCCGGTGGCGGGTAGCTCATGGTCGACGCCGCGGTCGAAATCACAGAGAAACGCAAGACAGTGGCGATTGCTGTGCAGGTGCTCTCTGCTCTCGAGTTTGTGATGTTCTTCTACCGGAGCATGGCGACCCTTTATATAGTGATTGACACCACGAGCACGAGGGGTATACATTGCTTAGCCGCGTAAACCTAAGGCGGTTGCACACATATCCAAATTTCAAAGGGTCTCGCCGGTCCGGCGGTCACACGGATGCATCGATTCGCGCACGGCGGCGACGGCGGGTCTCATTTACTCCGGTAACGCGTTGTTGAAAGGCGTCACTCGGAAGGAGAGACATCGGTCCACATTTGCGTGTGTTCACGCACTCCACGCCTCCACCGAACGTCTGCTAGCTATAGCTGATTCCCATTTGGATGTGTGCTGGACTGGACTCGGTTCCATCGGGTTCTGCGCCGCCGTTTCGAACTGGTCCACCGTTGAGCCGAGAGGTTCCAAACGAATCGGGTTCCATAGCTGGCGAGGTTTGATTTATGTTTCGAGTTTGTAGAACTTTTCTCTGAAATTTCATACTACCTTGGTAGCGTGAGCTACACTACTTTTGTCCATCTGGGTTTACTAAGAGCAACTCCAAGGATCAACGCGCCGACCTAAACGGATGCGCGCTTTATCCGCTTTTCGTCTGTTTGGGTCGGCCGCCTGTTCGGCGTCCGCTTTGTTTTTGTTTTGAGTCGGCCGTACGGTCAACACGCGTGACCCATTTCATGTTCACATAAATTTAAAAGGCCCACGGCCATAAATCATATTTTAGTGGCCATGCCACCGCTCAAAGTTCATGCCAGCATCAATGCCAGTGGCCGGCATATAATGCCAGCCTCCAAAAAACTCATCACACAGTTCATATTGGCGCACTTGCCAGTGGCCGACACACGTGCCAGCACACAAAAACGGCGGGAATTCGACCACGCCATCTTGACCGTGGTCATGATAGCACACTTGTCGGCATACAAAAAAGGGATGGCGCTCTCCGGAATAGGTCACTCGTCGTCGAACTTGAGCATGTCAGCCTGCATCTTCTCGAATCATGGCCTCTTCTTCGGTGACACGGTGTTCAGGTCCACCTTCATGATCTCCACCCCCGTCATCATGCTAGCGAGCGCCATTTCTTTCACCTTGGTCTTGGCATTGGCGGCCTCGATCTCAAGCATCTTGGTTTGCTTCTCCGCCTCCATCTCAAGCATCTTGGCTTGCTTCTCCGCATCGGGCTCAAGCCTCCTCCTTTGGATCTCTATGAAGGCGTTCATTTGCTCTTCCTTGTCTTGTCGGCGCTTCTCCTCCCTTGTGTTCTTCTTGCTCATCATGCCCTCCACGGTTGCAAGCAAGGCAATGGACACCGTATCGCGCTTGTCCTCCTTCATGGAGTTGGTCTTCCCCTACGGACGTGGCTTTTCACCCTTCCCAAGCTCCTCCACGGCTTCCTTCCCCCCACGCGCCATGACGGCGGCATATTGCGCCTTAAACTTATCCTCCCCGTTGATGACCATCCAGCAATGGGAGAGGTTGAAGGACTTGCCCTCATGTTGGACCTTGAATGCCTCCAAAGCTTGGAATGCCTACAAATGAAGAGCATGCAAGCATATGGGCAAATGGACATGCAAGCATAACGAATACAAAGAGGGGCGCATGTATACCATATCCTTCATGCCGATGCCACTCACCGGCATGCCTTGATGCTCTCAAGGGTGGCATAAAACTTTTTGCACTCTTGTTGTATCACCCTCCATCGCTTTGAGAGGGACACCCACCCACGCTTGCTGTGCATTTGATACGGCGCAAACTTCTTGCGTTCATGGTACTCACGATGAACATGAAGCCAAAAGGTTGATGCCTTTTGTTCGACGTCGACCTTGGGGTCTTACCCAATGTCCCTCCAGCACTCGCAAAGGTGTTTGTCCTCGGACGACATGTATGCCTTCGCCCGCTTGCTCTTGCGCTTCGGCTTCGCACCGGCTTGGTTGGCGAGCTCGTTCTCGAACAAAGGCTCCCCGTCGATGTCCATTTCATCCTCTTCCTCGAGGCCGTAGTCCTCCGGGAACTCGTGGTCGAGTGGGAAGATGCCCAGGCTGACCTGATCTTGCATGAAGGCGTCGCCCAGGCCGACCTGATCTTGCATGAAGGCGTCGCCCAGGCCGACCTGATCTTGATCATAGGTGGCCGGCGTGAATGGCGCTTGGCCGTCTTGGCTTTGGGTCTCCTCGGGATCGTAGGCAGTCGCGGCGGCACCGCCAGCGGAGGCAGCGGCGGCCGCACCACCTTCGAAGATGATGTTCTCAATGATGAAATGGTTGGCCGTTTCATCGTCGCCGGCCGCCGGCATTCTGTCGAATAGGTTGCGGGTGTTGTTGGGGAACATAGCATGCAATTTCAAAAAAATTCCTACGATCACACAAGATCTATCTAGGAGATGCATAGCAACAAGAGGGGAGAGTGTGTCCACTTACCCTCGTAGACCGAAAGCGGAAGCGTTAGGTTAACGCGGTTGATGTAGTCGAACGTCTTCATGATCCAACCGATCCAAGTACCGAACGTACAGCACCTCCGTGTTCAGCACACGTTCAACTCGATGACGTCCCTCGAACTCTTGATCCAGCAAAGGGTCGAGGGAGAGTTCCGTCAGCACGATAGCGTGGTGACGGTGTTGGTGATGTGATCCGTGCAGGGCTTCGCCTAAGCACTACGACGCTATGACCGGAGGAGTAAACTGTGGAGGGGCACCGCACACGGCTAAGAGAACAATTGATGTGTCTCCAAGGGGTGCCCTTCCCATGTATATAAAGGAGGGAGAGGGAGGAGGCCGGCCCTAGGGGGCGCGCCATAAGGGGGGAGTCCTATTAGGTCCCCCGGTCCTAGTAGGATTCGGCCCCCCTTCTTTTCCTTCTCATGGAGGGGGAAAGGGGGAAAGGAGAGGGAGTAGGAGAAGGAAAGGGGGGTGGCGCCCCCTTCCCTAGTCCAATTTGGCTTTCTCCCTTCTGGGGGCGCACCAGCCCCTTGTGGGCTGGTTAGCCTACCTCCTATGGCCCATATCTTTCCCCAGGGGGTACCGGTAACCCCTCCGGTACTCTGGTATGTACCCGGTACACTCCAGAACCCTTCCGGTGTCCGAATACTACCTTCCAATATATCAATCTTTACCTCTCGACCATTTCGAGACTCCTCATCATGTCCGTGATCTCATCTGGGACTCCGAACAAACTTTGGTCACCAAAACACATAACTCATAATACAAATCATCATCGAACGTTAAGTGTGCGGACCCTACGGGTTCGAGAACTATGTAGACATGACCGAGACACATCTCCGATCAATAACCAATAGCGGAACCTGGATGCTCATATTGGTTCCTACATATTCTACGAAGATCTTTATCGGTCAAACCGCAATAACAACATACGTTATTCCCTTTGTCATCGGTATGTTACTTGCCCGAGATTCGATAGTCGGTATCATCATACCTAGTTCAATCTCGTTACCGGCAAGTCTCTTTACTCGTTCCGTAATGCATCATCCCGCAACTAACTCATTAGTCACATTGCTTGCTAGGCTTATAGTGATGTGCATTACCGAGAGGGCCCAGAGATACCTCTCCGATACACGGAGTGACAAATCCTAATCTTGATCTATGCCAACCCAACAAACACCTTCGGAGACACCCGTAGAGCATCTTTATAATCACCCAGTTACGTTGTGACGTTTGATAGCACAGAAGGTGTTCCTCCGGTATTCGGGAGTTGCATTATCTCATAGTAGAGGAATATGTATAAGTCATGAAGAAAGCAATAGCAATAAAACTTAATGATCATTATGCTAAGCTAACGGATGGGTCTTGTCCATGACATCATTCTCCTAATGATGTGACCCCGTTCATCAAATGACAACACATGTCTATGGTTAGGAAATTTAACCATCTTTGATTAACGAGCTAGTCTAGTAGAGGCTTACTAGGGACAAAGTGTTTTGTCTATGTATCCACACATGTATCAAGTTTCCGGTTAATACAATTCTAGCATGAATAATAAACATTTATCATGATATAAGGAAATATAAAATAAAAACTTTATTATTGCCTCTAGGCCATATTTCCTTCAGTCTCCCACTTGCACTAGAGTCAATAATCTGGTTCACATCTCCATGTGATTTAACACCAATAGTTCATATCACCATGTGATTAACACCCATAGTTCATATCACCATGTGACCAACACCCAAAGGGTTTACTAGAGTCAGTAATCTAGTTCACATCGCCATGTGATTAACACCCAAAGAGTACTAAGGTGTGATCATGTTTTGCTTGTGAAAGAAGTTTAGTCAACGGGTCTGTCACATTCAGAGCCGTATGTATTTTGCAAATTTTCTATGTCTACAATGCTCTGCATAGAGCTACTCTAGCTAATTGCTCCCACTTTCAATATGTATCCAGATTGAGACCCAGAGTCATCCGGATCGGTGTAAAAGCTTGCATCGAACTCTTTATGATGAACTCTTTATCACCTCCATAACCGAGAAATATTTCCTTAGTCCTCTAAGGATAATTTTGACCGCTGTCCAGTGATCTACTCCTGGATCACTATTGTACCCCTTTGCCAAACTCATGGCAAGGTACACAATAGTTCTAGTATACAACATGTCATACTTTATAGAACCTATGGCTGAGGCATAGGAAATGACTTTCATTCTCTCTCTACTACCGTGGTCGGGTTTTGAGTCTTACTCATCTTCATACCTTACAACTCAGGCAAGAACTCCTTTGACTGATCCATTTTGAACTCCTTCAAAATCTTATCAAGGTATGTACTCATCGAAAGTCTTATCAAGCGTCTTGATCTATCTTTATAGATCTTGATGCCCAATATGTAAGTAGCTTCACCGAGGTCTTTCTTTGAAAACCTCCTTTCAAACACTCCTCTATGCTTTCTTCAATATGCTTTGATCAACTCATCAAAGCATATATTCCAACTCCGAGATGCTTGCACCAGTCCATAGATGGATCGCTGGAGCTTGCACACTTTGTCAGCACCTTTAGGATTGACAAAACCTTCGGGTTGTATCATATACAAATCTTCTTTGAGAAATCCATTAAGGAATGCAGTTTTGATATCCATTTGCCAGATTTCATAAAATGCAGCAATTGCTAACATGATTCGGACAGACTTTAAGCATCGATACGAGTGAGAAAATCTCATCGTAGTCAACACCTTGAACTTGTCGAAAACCTTTTGCGACAATTCGAGCTTTGTAGATAGTACCACTACTATCAGCGTCCGTCTTCCTCTTGAAGATCCATTTATTCTCAATGGCTCGCCGATCATCGGGCAAGTCAATCAAAGTCCATACTTTGTTCTCATACATGGATCCTATCTCAGATTTCATGGCCTCAAGCCATTTATCGGAATCTGGGCTCATCATCACTTCCTCATAGTTCGTAGGTTCATCATGGTCTAGTAACATGACTTCCAGAACAGGATTACCGTACCACTCTGGTGCGGAACGTACTCTGGTTGACCTACGAGGTTCAGTAGTAACTTGATATGAAGTTTCATGATCATCATCATTAGCTTCCTCACTAATTGGTGTAGGCATCACTGGAACTGATTTCTGTGATGAACTACTTTCCAATTCGAGAGAAGGTACAATTGTTGGGGAACGCAGTATTTGAATTTTTTACCTACGATCACGCAAGATCTATCTAGGAGATGCATAGCAATGAGCGGGAGAGTGTGTCCACGTACCCTCGTAGACCGAAAGCGGAAGCGTTTTATCAACGCGGTTGATGTAGTCATACGTCTTCACGATCCGACCGATCCTAGCACCGAACATACGTCACCTTCATGTTCAGCACACGTTCAGCTCGATGACGTTCCTCGTACTCTTGATCCAGTTGAGGCCGAGGGAGAGTTTCGTAGGCACGACGGCATGGCGACAGTGATGATGAAGTTACTGGCGCAGGGCTTCGCCTAAGCACTACTCCACAAGGAGAAGGGGGGAAGGAGGAGGAGGAGAGAAGGAAAGGGGGGGCCACCCCCAACCCTAGTCCAAATAGGTTTGGGCTAGGGGGGGGGCGCCACTCCTTGGCCTGCCTCCTCTCTTCCACCACTAGGCCCATGAGGCCCAATAACTTCTCGGGGGGGGGGGGAGGTTCCGGTAACCCCCGGTGCTCCGAAACTTATCCGAAACGACCCGAACCATTCCGGTGTCCGAATGTAGCCTTCCAATATATGAATCTTTATGTCTCGACCATTTCGAGACTCCTCGTTATGTCTGTGATCTCATCCAGTTCTCCGAACAACCTTCGGTCATCAAATCACATAAACTCATAATACAAATCATCATCGAACGTTAAGCGTGCGGACCCTACGGGTTCAAGAACTATGTAGACATGACCGAGACACATCTCCAGTCAATAACCAATAACGGAACCTGGATGCTCATATTGTCTCCCACATATTCTACGAAGATCTTTATCGGTCAAACCGCATAAAAACATACGTTGTTCCCTTTGCCATCGGTATGTTACTTGCCCGAGATTCGATCGTCGGTATCATCATACCTAGTTCAATCTCGTTACCGGCAAGTCTCTTTACTCGTTCCGTAATGCATCATCTCTCAACTAACTCATTAGTCACATTGCTTGCAAGGCTTATAGCGATGAGCATTACCGAGAGGGCCCAGAGATACCTCTCCGACAATCGGAGTGATAAATCCTAATCTCGATCTATGCCAACTCAACAAACACCATTGGAGACACCTGTAGAGCATCTTTATAATCACCCAGTTACGTTGTGACGTTTGATAGCACACTAAGTGTTCCTCCGGTATTCGGGAGTTGTATAATATCATAGTCGTAGGAACATGTATAAGTCATGAAGGAAGCAATAGTAATAAACTAAACGATTATTGCTAAGCTAAGGGATGGGTCTTGTCCATCACATCATTTTCTAATGATGTGATCCCGTTCATCAAATGACAGCACATGTCTATGGCTAGGAAACTTAACCATCTTTGATTAACGAGCTAGTCTAGTAGATGCATACTAGGGACACTCTGTTTGTCTATGTATTCACACATGTACTAAGTTTCCGGTTAATACAATTCTAGCATGAATAATAAACATTTATCATGATATAAGGAAATATAAATAACAACTTTATTATTGCCTCTAGGGCATATTTCCTTCAGTGTCCCACTTGCACTAGAGTCAATAATCTAGATTACATAGTAATGATTCTAACACCCATGGAGTCTTGGTGTTGATCATGTTTTGCTCGTGAGAGAGGCTTAGTCAACGGGTCTGCAACATTCATATCCGTATGTATCTTGCAAATCTCTATGTCTCCCTCCTTGACTTGATCGCGGATGGAATTGAAGCGTCTCTTGATGTGCTTGGTTCTCTTGTGAAATCTGGATTCCTTTGCCAAGGCAATTGTACTAGTATTGTCACAAAAGATTTTCATTGGACCCTATGCACTAGGTATGACACCCAGATCGGATATGAACTCCTTCATTCACTGCTTCTGAAGCAGCTATGTACTCCGCTTCACACGTAGATCCTGCCACGATGCTCTGTTTGGAACCGCACCAACTTACAGCTCCACCATTCAATATAAATACGTATCCGGTTTGTGACTTAGAGTCATCCGGATCAGTGTCAAAGCTTGCATCGACGTAACCATTTACCACGAGCTCTTTGTCACCTCCGTAAACGAGAAACATATCCCTAGTCCTTTTCAGGTATTTCAGGATGTTCTTGACCACTGTCCAGTGATCACTTAGATTACTTTGGTACCTCCCTACTATACTTATAGCAAGGCACATATCAGGTCTGGTACACAGCATTGCATACATGATAAAACCTATGGCCGAGGCATAGGGAATGACTTTCATTTTCTCTTTATCTTCTGCAGTGGTCGGGCATTGAGTCTCACTCAACTTCACACCTTGTAACACAGGCAAGAACCCTTTCTTTGACTGATCCATTTTGAACTTCTTCAAAATCTTATCAAGGTATGTGCTTTGTGAAAGTCCAATTAAGCGTCTTGATCTATCTCTATAGATCTTGATGCCCAATATGTAAGCAGCTTCACCGAGGTCTTTCATGGAAAAACTCTTATTCAAGCATCCTTTTATGCTATCCAGAAATTCTATATCATTTCCAATCAACAATATGTCATCCACATATAATATTAGAAATGCTACTGAGCTCCCACTCACTTTGTTGTAAATACAGGTTTCTCCAAAAGTCTGTATAAAACCATATGCTTTGATCACACTATCAAAACGTTTATTCCAACTCCGAGAAGCTTGCACCAGTCCATAAATGGATCACTGGAGCTTGTACACTTTGTTAGCACCCTTTGGATCGACAAAACCTTCTGGTTGCATCATATACAACTCTTCTTCTAGAAATCCATTCAGGAATATAGTTTTGACGTCCATTTGCCAAATTTCATAATCATAAAATGCGGCAATTGCTAACATGATTTGGACAGACTTAAGCATCGCTACGGGTGAGAAAGTCTCATCGTAGTCAACTCCTTGAACTTGTCGAAAACCTTTTGCAACAAGTCGAGCTTTGTAGACAGTAACATTACCGTCAGCGTCGGTCTTCTTCTTGAAGATCCATTTATTTTCTATGGCTTGCCGATCATCGGGCAAGTCAACCAAAGTCCACACTTTGTTCTCATACATGGATCCCATCTCAGATTTCATGGCCTCTAGCCATTTCGCAGAATTTGGGCTCATCATCACTTCCTCATAGTTCGTACGTTCGTCATGGTCTAGTAACATGATGTCCAGAACAGGATTACCGTACCACTCTGGTGCGGATCTTACTCTAGTTGACCTACGAGGTTTGGTAGTAACTTGATCAAAAGCTTCATGATCATCATTGGCTTCCTCACTAATTGGTGTAGGAATCACTGGAACTGATTTCTGTGATGAACTACTTTCCAATGAGGGAGCAGGTACAATTACCTCATCAAGTTCTACTTTCCTCCCACTCACTTCTTTCGAGAGAAACTCCTTCTCTAGAAAGGATCCATTCTTAGCAACAAATATCTTGCCTTCGGATCTGTGATAGAAGGTGTACCCAACAGTCTCCTTTGGGTATCCTATGAAGACACATTTCTCCGATTTGGGTTCGAGCTTATCAGGTTGAAGCTTTTTCACATAAGCATCGCAGCCCCAAACTTCAAGAAACGACAACTTGGGTTTCTTGCCAAACCACAGTTCATATGGCGTCGTCTCAACGGATTTAGATGGTGCCCTATTTAACGTGAATGCAGCCGTCTCTAAAGCATAACCCCAAAACGATAGCGGTAAATCAGTAAGAGACATCATAGATCGCACCATATCTAATAAAGTGCGGTTACGACATTCAGACACACCATTACGCCGTGGTGTTCCGGGTGGCGTGAATTACAAAACTATTCCGCATTGTTTCAAATGAAGACCAAACTCGTAACTCAAATATTCACCTCCACGATCAGATCATAGAAACTTTATTTTCTTGTTACGATGATTTTCCACTTCACTCTGAAATTCTTTGAACTTTTCAAATGTTTTAACTTATGTTTCATCAAGTAGATATACCCATATCTACTCAAATCATCTGTGAAGGTCAGAAAATAACGATACCCGCCGCGAGCCTCAACACTCATCGGACCGCATACACCAGTATGTATTATTTCCAACAAGTCTGTTGCTCGCTCCATTGTTACGGAGAACGGAGTCTTAGTCATCTTGCCCATGAGGCATGGTTCGCAAGCATCAAGTGATTCATAATCAAGTGATTCCAAAAGCTTATCAGCATGGAGTTTCTTCATGCGCTTTACACCAATATGACCTAAACGGCAGTGTCACAAATAAGTTGCACTATCATTATTAAACTTATATCTTTTGGCTTCAATTCTATGAATATGTGTATTACTACTATCGAGATTCAACAAAAATAGACCACTCATCAAGGGTGCATGACCATAAAAGATATTACTCATATAAATAGAACAACCATTATTCTCTGATTTAAATGAATAACCGTCTCGCATCAAACAAGATCAAGATATAATGTTCATGCTTAACGCTGGCACCAAATAACAATTATTCAGGTCTAAAACTAATCTCGAAGGTAGATGTAGAGGTAGAGTGCCGACGGCGATCACATCGACTTTGGAACCATTTCCCACGCGCATTGTCACCTCGTCCTAAGCCAATCTTCGCTTAATCCGTAGCCCATGTTTCGAGTTGCAAATATGAGCAACAGAACCAGTATCAAATACCCAGGCGCTACTATGAGCATTAGTAAGGTACACATTAATAACATGTATATCAAATATACCTTTCACTTTGCCATCCTTCTTATCCGCCAAATACTTGGGGCAGTTCCGCTTCCAGTGACCAGTCCCTTTGCAGTAGAAGCACTCAGTCTCAGGCTTAGGTCCAGACTTGGGTTTCTTCACTTGAGCAGCAACTTGCTTGCCGTTCTTCTTGAAGTTCCCCTTCTTCCCTTTGCCCCTTTTCTTGAAACTAGTGGTCTTGTTAACCATCAACACTTGATGCTCCTTCTTGATTTCTACCTCCGCAGCCTTTAGTATCGCGAAGAGCTCTTGAATTGTCTTATCCATCCCTTGCATATTCTAGTTCATCACGAAGCTTTTGTAGCTTGGTGGCAGTGATTGAAGAACTCTGTCAATGACACTATCAACAGGAAGATTAACTCCCAGTTGAGTCAAGTGATTGTGGTACCCAGACATTCTGAGTATATGTTCACTCACAGAACTATTCTCCTCCATTTTGCAGATGTAGAACTTATTGGAGACTTCATATCTCTCAATCCGGGCATTTGCTTGAAATATTAACTTCAACTCCTGGAACATCTCATATGCTCCATGACGTTCAAAACGTCGTTGAAGTCCCGGTTCTAAGCCGTAAAGCATGGCACACTAAACTATCGAGTAGTCATCAGCTTTGCTCTGCCAGGCGTTCACAACGTCTGGTGTTGCTCCTGCAGCGGGTCTTGCACCTAGCGGTACTTCCAGGACATAATTCTTCTATGCAGCAATGAGGATAATCCTCCAGTTACGGACCCAGTCCGTGTAGTTGCTACCATCATCTTTCAACCTAGCTTTCTCTAGGAACGCATTAAAATTCAAAGGAACAGTAGCACGGGCCATTTATCTACAACAACATAGACATGCAAAATACTATCAGGTAGTAAGTTCATGATAAATTAAAGTTCAATTAATCATATTACTTAAGAACTACCACTTAGATAGACATCCCTCTAGTCATCTTAGTGATCACGTGATCCATATCAACTAAACCACGTCCGATCATCACGTGAGATGGAGTAGTTTTCAATGGTGAACATCACTATGTTGATCATATCTACTATATGATTCATGCTCGACCTTTCGGTCTCAGTGTTCCGAGGCCATATCTGCATATGCTAGGCTCGTCAAGTTTAACCCGAGTATTCTGCGTGTGCAAAACTGTCTTGCACCCGTTGTATGTGAACTTAGAGCTTATCACACCCGATCATCACGTGGTGTCTCGGCACGACGAACTGTAGCAACGGTGCATACTCAGGGAGAACACTTGTACCTTGAAATTTAGTGAGAGATCATCTTATAATGCTACCACCGAACTAAGCAAAATAAGATGCATAAAAGATAAACATCACATGCAATCAAAATAAGTGATATGATATGGCATCATCATCTTGTGCCTTTGATCTCCATCTCCAAAGCACCGTCATGATCACCATCGTCACCGGCTTGACAGCTTGATCTCCATCGAAGCATCGTTGACATCTCGCCAACTATTGCTTCTACGACTATCGCGACCGCTTAGTGATAAAGTAAAGCAGTTACATGGCGATTGAATTTCATACAATAAAGCGACAACCATATGGCTCCTGCCAGTTGCCGATAACTATTACAAAACATGATCATCTCATACAACAATTTATATATCATCACGTCTTGACCATATCACATCACAGCAAGCCCTACAAAAACAAGTTGGACGTCCTCTACTTTGTTGTTGCAAGTTTTACGTGGCCGCTACGAGCTTCTAGCAAGAACCGTTCTTACCTACGCATCAAAACCACAACAATTTTTCGTCAAGTGTGCTGTTTTAACCTTCAACAAGGACCGGGTGTAGTCAAACTCGATTCAACTAAAGTTGGAGAAACAGACACCCACTAGCCACCTGTGTGCGAAGCACGGCGGTAGAACCAGTCTCATGAACGTGGTCATGTAATGTCGGTCTGGGCCGCTTCATCCAACAATACCGCCGAATCAAAGTATGACATGCTGGTAAGCAGTATGACTATTATCGCCCACAACTCTTTGTGTTCTACTCGTACATAGACCTGGCTAGGATGCCACTGTTGGGGAACGCAGTATTTCAAAAATTTTAACTACGATCACGCAAGATCTATCTAGGAGATGCATAGCAACGAGCAGGAGAGTGTGTCCATGTACCCTCGTGGACCAAAAGCGGAAGCGTTTTATCAACACGGTTGATGTAGTCGTACGTCTTCACGATCCGACCGATCCTAGCACCTAACGTACGACACCTCCGTGTTCAGCACACGTTTAGCTCGATGACGTCCCTCGTACTCTTGATCCAGTTGAGGCCGAGGGAGAGTTTCATCGGCACGACGGCGTGGCGACGATGATGATGAAGTTACCGGCGCAGGGCTTCGCCTAAGCACTACGACGATATGATCGAGGTGTGTTTCTGTGGAGGGGGGAACCGCACACGGCTAAAAGATCAACTTGTGTGTTCTAGGGTGCCCCCTTCCCCATGTATATAAAGGAGGGAGGGAGGAGGAGGCCGGCCAAGGGTGGCATGCCCAAGGGGGGGGGGAGTCCTACTCCAAGTAGGATTCACCCCGCCTTTCCTATTCCCCCAAGGAGAAGGGGGGAAGGAGGAGGAGGAGAGAAGGAAAGGGGGGGGGGGGCGCCCCCCAACCCTAGTCCAATTCGGTTTGGGCTAGGGGGGCGCGCGCCACTCCTTGGCATGCCTCCTCTCTTCCACCACTAGGCCCATGAGGCCCAATAGCTTCCGGGGGGGTTGGGGTTCCGGTAACCCCCGGTACTCTGAAACTTATCCGAAACGACCCAAACCATTCCGGTTGTCGAATGTAGCCTTCCAATATATGAATCTTTATGTCTCTACCATTTCAAGACTCCTCGTTACGTCTGTGATCTCATCCGGGACTCCGAACAACCTTCGGTCATCAAATCACATAAACTCATAATACAAATCGTCATCGAACGTTAAGCGTGCGGACCCTACGGGTTCGAGAACTATGTAGACATGACCAAGACACATCTCCGGTCAATAACTGATACGTCTCCAACGTATCTATAATTTTAGATTGTTCCATGCTATTATATTATCTGTTTTGGATGTTTAATAGGCTTTAATATGCTCTTTTCTATTATTTTCGGGACTAACCTATTAACTGAAGGCCCAGTGCCAGTTTCTGTTCTTTTTTTTTTGCCTATTTTAGTGTTTTGCAGAAAAGGAATATCAAACGGAATCCAAACGGAATGAAACCTTCGCGATGATCTTTCTTGGAACAAACGCAATCCAGAAGACTTGGAGTTGAAGTCTGGAACTCCGCGAGGCGGCCACGAGGCAGGAGGGCGCGCCCCCACCCTCGTGGGCCCCACGGAGCTCCACCGACGTACTTCTTTCGCATATATATACTCTTATACCCTAAAAACATCAGGGGAGCCATGAAACCACTTTTCCACCGCAACCTTCTGTACCTGTGAAATCCCATCTTGGGGCCTTTTTCGGTGATCTGCCGGAGGGGGAATCGATCACGGAGGGCTTCTACATCAACACAATAGCCTCTCCGATGATGTGTGAGTAGTTTACCACAGACCTTCGGGTCCATAGTTATTAGCTAGATGGCTTCTTCTCTCTCTTTGGTTCTCAATACAAAGTTTTCCTCGATGTTCTTGGAGATCTATTCGAGGTAATACTTTTTGCGGTGTGTTTGCCGAGATCCGATGAATTGTGGATTATGATCAAGATTATCTATGAATATTATTTGATTCTTCTCTGAATTCTTATATGCATGATTTGATATCTTTGCAAGTCTCTTTGAATTATCGGTTCAGTTTGGCCTACCAGATTGATCTTTCTTGCAATGGGAGAAGTGCTTAGCTTTGGGTTCAATCTTGCGTTGTCCTTTCCCAGTGACAGTAGGGGCAACAAGGCACGTATTGTATTGTTGCCATCGAGGATAAAAAGATGGGGCTTATATCATATTGCTTGAGTTCATCCCTCTAGATCATGTCATCTTGCCTAATGCGTTACTCTGACCTTATGAACTTAATACTCTAGATGCATGCTGGATAGCGGTCGATGTGTGGAGTAATTGTAGTAGATGCAGAATCGTTTCGGTCTACTTGACACGGACATGATGCCTATATTCATGATCATGCCTAGATATTCTCATAACTATGCGCTTTTGTAGCGACCAGACCTCAAACAGTCTGATCTCTGTGCATCAGTGTCATCCCTGGATCGGTAATGCTGACACGCACAGTACTTGAGGATTTATAACAGAGTAGCAATCACACACTTATTACATCGAATGTCTCAAAAGAGAACTTATTACAATAAATATGGCTTAAGGCCATCTAATACGATAACAACGGAAGGCTTGGAAGATAAAGTGAGTCCATCAACTCCAACGGCATCATTGAGTGAAAGACCACGACGTATGGCTCCTTACTCGTCGTCTGAAAAGTCTGCAACATGATATGTTGCAGCCCGAAACGGGTCAGCAAATGGAATATGCTAGCAATGTAACACAAGAGAGTATTGAACAGAATAATGCTATCACTACATGCATATATGGCTGGTGGAGGCTGTATGGTTAATATGTTTTGCGAAAAGCCAATTTTTCCCTACGACAAAGGAATAAATTTTATTTAACTACCATGGTGGTTGTTAAACATTGAGAAGGTTCACCCAACTCAATCCCAATTAAGCATCATCATTAAACCCAATCAAAATTATATTAAGAGTGATGAGATCCACATGATAATCCAAGAACTAGATACTCAAGATGTCCATAACCGGGGACATGGCTAACCATGATTAGTTTGTACACTCTGCAGAGGTTTGCGCACTTTTCCCCACAAGACTCGATCTCCTCCGTTGGATTTCTCGCACTACATAATGTTTGAGAAACGGATGACCGAGACACAGTCTTTCCGAAGAGGTCCCCTCAACCGATAGATAGGCCTGTACACCTACAATCCCCTACATATGCTAGCCCATCATGGAAAGGTTTCCCACAACTTACTCAACTATGCCAGAGCCCATAATGGCATGTGGCTGCACACGGCAGTTTCTAGCATGAATAATCTTATGATCCCTTTGAGCCTGGGTAGCAGTCTATAGGAGAATCACACGATACCCCGGGATTTCCAAAAATACAGGCAACACTAGGTTCCCCAGGTGCCTCAATCCACCCAGATGTGTATTAAAGTAGCCACCTTAAGTTAACCATTAATTAACAATACTCACATCTTTCATGGATACACTCACCCAATCCACGTCTACAAGCATAGCATAGCAATAAGCGACGTAGAAGTAACTCCCACAGGTTTGACAATAACAGGTGAATAGGTACTACCTCATCTACTTCCCAAACCCACAATTTAATCAGATCCTAACCATGCAATTGTTGAGGATTGATCTAATGCAATAAAACTGGGTAGTAAAGAGGTATGATCAAAGTGTTACTTGCCTTGCTGATGATCCGTGAAACCTAGAGACTCGTAGTAGCACGCTTCGCACTCCGGGTACTCTATCACAAACAAAACAAGCATACAATAAGCAATCAAGCAAAGATGCACGGGTAAAACTCAAATAAGAAGATCTAACCAGAAAGTTCAACTTAAGAACTCCGGTTTGCAAAAAGAATCAAATGAAACGAAGCTACGAAACTCAAACTGCGAAAGATACAAGCTTCGAATTACTAATCTGGACTAAAGTCAAATTTTACACTAGCGAAAACTTGTTTAAGTTGATTAAACAGAAAGAGGGCTTTGAGATGAAGATCTAGGCGCTTGAATCGCCTGATTCCGATAAACGAGCGAAAAGATAAACTAAAACGAAAATTGGATCAGAAATCACGATTGAAAATAATCACGAAAAATCCGAGAAAAAGAAAAACCGACGAACAGGCTAATGAACGAACGTTCGCTGTCTGCGGCTAAACGGTGAAAATCGTTCGTTAAAACGAACGAACGAACGGGCGTTCGCTAAATAAAATAAACCGACGGAAAACCGATCTAACGAATTAAACAGGAAAAAAGCCAAGGTTTAACCGAAGAAAACCGACCGGTCAAATGGTGGTCAACGGCGACGAGATCCGGCGGGCGGCGGCGGAAGGCGGCGACGGCAGTGCGGCGGCACGAGCGGCGGCGATGGCTAGGGTTTGGGCGGCGGGGCGCGGCTGGTGGGCTGCGGGGCTGGGGCGTCGGCAGCTTATAAAGCCCCCCGGGCGGAGTCCCGGTCGGGTACGGCTCGGAGTCGGTTTCCTTTATTTTTTTAAATATTCTGATGTGCAGAAGAAGAAAGAAAAGAAATATTAAACGGACTCCAAAAATCCCGAAATAAATTTTCCCCGTCCTCTACAAATATGCCGGACAAGGTGAACATTTATTTGGGCCTATAATGCTATTTTGAAAAACGCATATTTTTCCTATGCAAATAAAATAGCGATAAAACTCCGAATAAAATTCAAATATTTTTCCTCCAATATTTCATTTATTTTGGAGAAGTCATATTATCTCCTCTCATATATTTAATATGAAATATTTTTGGAGGGAAAATAATAAAACAAATGATCCTCGTTTCGATATTTGATAAAAATTTCAAATACGAAAACGGTGAAATCCCCAACTCTCTCCGAGGGTCCTTGAGTTGCTTGGAATTTCGAGGATCGAGCCAAAATGCAATAAAATATGATATGTAATGATGTCCTAATGTATAACATTCCAAATTGAAAATTTGGGATGTTACAAACCTACCCCCCTTAAGATGAATCTCGCCCTCGAGATTCGGGTTGGCTAGAAAATAGGTGAGGGTGATCCTTCCGTAGGTCTTCCTCTCGTTCCCAGGTGGCTTCATCTTCGGTATGGTAGCTCCACTGAACCTTGCAAAACTTGATAACTTTGCTGCGTGTAACTCGGCTGGCAAACTCGAGAATCTTGACTGGCTTCTCCTCGTAGGTCAAATCGGTATCCAACTGAATCGCTTCCAGTGGCACTGTATCTCTCAGAGGAATATCAGCCATCTCTGCGTGGCACTTCTTCAACTGAGAAACGTGGAACACATCGTGAACTCCTGACAATCCTTCGGGCAATTCCAACTTGTAAGCAACTTCTCCCATACGTTCCAAAACTTTGTATGGTCCCACAAAATGTGGTGCTAACTTTCCCTTAACTCCAAAGAGCTTAACTCCTCGTAGAGGTGATACTCGCAGATACGCTCTGTCTCCGACTTCGTAAACTGTCTCCTTGCGTTTAGAATCCGCATAACTCTTCTGCCTGGACTGGGCTACCTTGAGTCTATCGCGAATCAGCTTAACCTTCTCTTCAGATTCCTTAATCAAATCTGGTCCAAACAACTGACGGTCTCCAACTTCATCCCACAACAACGGTGTCCTGCACCTCCTTCCGTACAATGCTTCGAAAGGGGCCATCTTCAAACTGGCTTGATAGCTGTTGTTGTAAGAGAACTCCGCGTAGGGCAAGTTGTCATCCCAACTAGATCCGTAATCTAGTGCACAAGCTCTCAACATGTCCTCCAAAATCTGATTACTCTCTCAGTTTGTCCATCTGTCTGCGGGTGAAAAGCTGTACTGAACTCTAGCCTGGTTCCCAAAGTTTCATGCAACTGATTCCAAAACTTTGAGGTAAACTGGGTTCCTCTATCTGATACAATGGTCCTCGGAACTCCATGCAAACATACGACCCTGGTCATGTATATCTTTGCCAACTTAGCACTGGTGTAAGTGGTCTTCACGGGGATGAAATGAGCTACTTTCGTCAAACGATCGACTACAAACGATATCGAGTCATAGCCTGAACGAGTCCTGGGCAATCCTGTGATAAAATCCATGCCTAGCTTGTCCCACTTCCATTCGGGTATCGGCAATGGTTGTAGCAATCCTGCTGGCTTCTGATGCTCTGCCTTCACTCTCTGACATACATCACAAACTGCTACATACTCCACAATATCCTTCTTCATTCCGGTCCACCAGAAACTATCCTTCAAATACAGGTACATTTTATTGTTTACTGGGTGAATCGAATATGGCGAATCATGGGCCTCCTGCAAAATCAGCTTCCTGATCTCCTGATCAGTTGGCACATATACGCGGTCCTCAAACCATAAGGTATCGTGCTCATCCTCACAAAATCCTTGGCTTTTCCCTTGCTCATCCTTTCCTTTATCTCGGCAATCTTCTTGTCCGTCTTCTGAGCTTCTCTGATCTTATCCATCAAAGTAGACCGAATCTCCAATGCTGCTACATAGCCTCTCGGAACTATCTCCAAACATAGCTCGCGAAGATCCTCTGCTAACTCCTTGGGTAACTCTCCGGTCATGAGTGTATTGACATGACTCTTGCGGCTCAACGCATCGGCTACTACGTTAGCCTTTCCGGGATGATAATGCAACTTCATATCATAATCCTCAATGAGTTCCAACCATCTCCTCTGCCTGAGATTCAACTCCTTCTGCGTGAAGATATACTTCAAACTCTTGTGATCCGTGTATACCTCACAATGGTTTCCGATGAGAAAATGTCTCCAAGTCTTCAACGCATGCACTACGGCTGCTAACTCCAAATCATGCGTAGCATAATTTAACTCATGGGGTTTAAGCTGTTGTGAGGCTTATGAAACAACTCTTCCCTCCTGCATAAGTACGACTCCAAGTCCTCGACGAGAAGCGTCGCAATACACTTCATAATCCTTGCGTTGATCTGGCAGAATCAACACTGGTGATGTAACCAAGTGTTTCTTCAACTCCTGAAAACTAGACTCACATTCCTCAGTCCATTTGAACTTGGTGTCCTTCTTTAACAACTCCGTCATAGGCTTTGCAATCTTCGAGAAATTCTCAATGAACCTCGGTAGTATCCTGCGAGTCCAAGAAAACTCCGGATCTCTCCAACTGACGTGGGTGCCTCCCAATTTGTCACAGTGACAACTTTGGTGGGGTCTACCGCTATTCCTTCTCCGGATATAACATGTCCAAGAAATCCAACTTCCTTCAACCAAAACTCACACTTGCTGAACTTGGCGTATAACTGATGTTCTCTGAGCTTTCCAAGTACTAAACGCAAATGCTCTTTATGCTCCTCTTCATTCTTCGAGTAGACCAGAATATCATCAATGAACACCACAACGAACTTATCCAAAAACTCCATAAACACCTTGTTCATCATGTTCATAAAGTAGGCAGGTGCGTTAGTCAGGCCAAATGACATAATGATATACTCATATAGCCCATACCTCGTGGTAAAAGCTGTCTTAGGTATATCCTGCTCTCAAATCTTCAGCTTGTGGTACCCTGATCGCAGATCGATCTTGGAAAACACCTTAGCTCCTTGTAGCTGATCAAACAAATCATTGATCATCGGTAGTGGGTACTTGTTCTTGATCGTCACCTCATTCAATCCTCGATAATCAACAACCATCCTCAATGATCCATCCTTCTTCTCCACTAGAAGCAGTGGGGATCCCCAAGGTGACGAACTTGGGCGAATATAACCTTTATCCAGTAACTCCTTAATCTGCTTCTTAATTTCCTCCAAATCCTTTCCGGGCATTCTGTACGGTCTCTTAGATATTGGCCCTGTGCCTGGCAAAAGCTCAATCAAAAACTCAATGTCTCTATCCGGTGGCATGCCTGGCAACTCTTCTGGAAATACATCCGGGAAATCCTTCACCACTGGTACTTCCTCCTGTACAACTCCTGATAAGGAATTTACTTGAGTCCTATTCGGCACATGCCAGGATACATACTTGATCCTTCTTCCTTCTGGGGTGGTGAGCAAAATCGACTTACTAGCTCAATCGATGTTTCCTCCATACATCGATAGCCAATCCATACCTAGAATCACATCCAAACCTTGCGACTCCAAAATTATTAGATCTGAGGGGAAAACATGCCTACCTATGGTCAATGGCATCTAAAAACATCCTTGGCTTGCCATATACTCTGCTCCTGGCGAGCTCACTAACATAGGTGTACTAAGAACTTTGGTGGGCAGTTTATACTTATCCACAAATCCCCTTGATATGTATGAATGCGATGCACCAGTATCAAAAAGAACGACTGCAGTAAATGACTTAACCAAAAACTTACCTATTACTGCATCTGGCTGGGCTTCAACCTCCTCCACGTTAACGTGGTTCACTTGTCCCCTGTTGAATGGGTTGGGCTTCTTCCCAGAGCTTCCATTGCCGTTACCAATCTTAGCTTCAGGACATTCATTGGCGTAATGTCCAGTCTTCTGGCACTTGTAGCAAGTAACATGGCTTAGATCTTTCTTGGCGGGCGTTGCTGGGTTGGAACGGTTCTGGCCGTTGCTTCCTCCATTACCATTCCCATTCTTGGAGCCACTATGGTTGTGCGAACTTCCTCCAGTGTGACCTCCATGGTTATGCTGAAGGGGTCCTCCCGAGTTCGGGGTAAAGCGGGTTCTTTGCCGAGCTCCAGAATTATACTTCCCTTGTCCATACTTCCTCTTGCGGTTGTCAATCTGCTGCTGCTTCCCTTCAATCATGAGAGCTCTATCTACCAACTCCTGGTAGTTATTGAAATTTGCCACCATCAACTGCATGCTCAGCTCATCATTCAGTCCTTCCAGAAACTTCTCCTGCTTAGCTGCATCTGTAGCGACGTCATTTGGGGCATAACGTGATAGCTTACTAAAATCATCCACATACTGGCCAACTGTGCGTCCTCCTTGGCATAAGTTGCGAAACTCACGCTTCTTCATGGCCATAGCTCCTGTTGATACATGGGTAGTGCGAAAAGCCTGCTGGAACTGGTCCCATGTAACAGTGTCGATGGGGTAAGTGGCTGTGAAATTCTCCCACCATGATGCTGCGGGTCCATGTGCGGCAAAACGCACTCTCTCCGCATATGTGCATCCTGCAGTGGTCAACTCCCTTCCAATCTTGCGGAGCCAATCATCTGCAACTATCGGCTCGGTGCTACTGGAGAACACCGGCGGATTCAGCCTTAGAAAATGGGCTAAGTAATCAACAGGTGCTGGTGGTGGGTTGTTGTTGTTGTTGTTGTTGTTGTTGTTGTTGTTGTTGTTGTTGTTGTTGTTCCCCTGATTCTGATTCTGGACTAGTGCCTGCATCAATGCATTCTGCTGCTGGATCAACTGAGTGAGCTCAGGTGGGAAAGCAAATCCATTGTTGCGTCTCGGAGGCATCTGCTGGGTTTAGAAAAGATGAGAAAACAGAGTAAAGTGAGGTCTAGGGGGAAAACACTACCCATATGCACATGAGGCAAACACAATCATATCACTCAATCAATCAAGCAAGGGCATACAATCAGTCTAAAACTATCGTTACAAAAGTGCTCGGACTACTACTATATACATGGTGGAATACTACTACTGATATGGTGGTCGGCTAGAAAAATTGATCGGTCGAAGACTCCATGATATCCGCTCCAGCTTCATCAACAAAGTCATCATCTCTATCGTCGGGGTCCGAGTCGGTGTCATCAATGATGATGTAGTTCTCCGGGCAAGTGGAATCGTCGTCTTCTCCTCCTGGCGCGGGATCTCCCATGAATACTCCGATCTTCTTTATCAGGTTGTCATTCTTCTCCAATAGTGTTGCGATTTCCTCCTCATATCCATCACGTGTAGACTTGAGTTCTTCTTCCAGTTCCGCGATCTTGGTCATCGCCTTCTTCAAATCTGTCATGCCTGCGCACATCTGGTTCTCCTGGCGTCGAATGTGATGGTTTAACTCCTGGATGAAAGCTGCAATGGATCTATCCTCCCTGGTGCTGATCATCACCCATTGCTCATCTCGGCGCCCACAAATCTGGTAGATAGTGTCCTAGAGATCCTTGTGGTAAACTTCTCCAATGCGACCCATGGCGATGTGGGCTGCCATGCTCTTGCCTAGACTCCAGGTTGGGGCATCAAAGGAAAACTCTATGGGCTCCGTGACTGGCGTGAATGTCCTTCCTGGAACTTGAACTTGAATCATCCAGTGCTCCTCTTCTGGTAAAGTGGCGTTGTAAGTCCCGGTGAAGCTTGGTATTCCAATGCTCAGGTATCTAGTGACTTCCTTCAAGTGTCGTCCAAAGGGGGTGTCTTCATCCGGTTGTGCAAACTTGTTCCTTGCGTCCGCCATCCTAAAGAGTAGAAAATGGAGAGGAGTCAGAAATGAGAAGAGAGTAGTGATCTAGGGCTTTAGCTTAGTGGTCGTGTCGTACAGTCAGCGTGTGCTCTGATACCATCTTGTAGCGACCAGACCTCAAACAGTCTAATCTCTGTGCATCAGTGTCATCCCTAGATTGGTAATGCTGACACACACAGTACTTGAGGATTTATAACAGAGTAGCAATCACACACTTATTACATCGAATGTCTCAAAAGAGAACTTATTACAATAAATATGGCTTAAGGCCATCTAATACGATAACATCGGAAGGCTTAGAAGATAAAGTGAGTCCATCAACTCCAACGACATCACTGAGTGAAAGACCACGACCTATGGCTCCTTACTCGTCGTCTGAAAAGTCTGCAACATGATACGTTGCAGCCTAAAACGGGTCAGCACATGGAATATGCTGGCAATGTAACACAAGAGAGTATTGAACAGAATAATGCTATCACTACATGCAGATATGGCTGGTGGAGGCTGTATGGTTAATATGTTTTGCGAAAAGCCAATTTTTCCCTACAACAAAGGAATAAATTTTATTTAACTATCATGGTGGTTGTTAAACATTGAGAAGGTACACCCAACTCAATTCCAATTTAGCATCATCATTAAACCCAATCAAAATTATATTAAGAGTGATGAGATCCACATGATAATCCAAGAACTAGATACTCAAGATGTCCATAACCGGGGACACGGCTAACCATGATTAGTTTGTACACTCAGCAGAGGTTTGCGCACTTTTCCCCACAAGACTCGATCTCCTCCGTTGGATTTCTCGCACTACATAATGTTTGGGAAACAGATGACCGAGACACAGTCTTTCCAAAGAGGTCCCCTTAACCGATAGATATGCCTGTACACCTACAATCCCCTACATCTGCTCGCCCATCATGGAAAGGTTTCCCACAACTTACTCAACTATGCCAGAGCCCATAATAACATGTGGCTGCACATGGAAGTTTCTAGCATGAATAATCTTATGATCCCTTTGAGCCTGGGTGGCAGTCCATAGGAGAATCACACGGTACCCCGGGATTTCCAAAAACACAGGCAACACTGGGTTCCCCAGGTGCCTCAATCCACCCAGATGTGTATTAAAATAGCCACCTTAAGTTAACCATTAATTAACAATACTCACATCTTTCATGGATACACTCACCCAATCCACGTCTACAAGCATAGCATAACAATAAGCAACGTAGAAGTAACTCCCATAGGTTTGACAATAACAGGTGAATAGGTACTACCTCATCTACTTCCCAAACCCACAATTTAATCAGATCCTAACCATGCAATTGTTGAGGATTGATCTAATGCAATAAAACTGGGTAGTAAAGAGGTATGATCAAAGTGTTACTTGCCTTGCTGATGATCCATGAAACCTAGAGACTCGTAGTAGCACGCTTCGCACTCCGGGTACTCTATCGCAAACAAAACAAGCATACAATAAGCAATCAAGCAAAGATGCACGGGTAAAACTCAAATAAGAAGATCTAACCAGAAAGTTCAACTTAAGAACTCCGGTTTGCAAAAAGAATCAAATCAAACGAAGCTACGAAACTCAAACTGCGACAGAAACAAGCTTCGAATTACTAATCTGGACTAAAGTCAAATTTTACAGTAGCAAAAACTTGTTTAAGTTGATTAAACAGAAAGAGGGCTTCGAGACGAAGATCTAGGCGCTTGAATCGCCTGATTCCGATAAACGAGCGAAAAGATAAACTAAAACGAAAATCGGATCAGAAATCGCGATCGAAAATAATCACGAAAAATCCGAGAAAAAGAAAAACTGACGAACATGCTAACGAACGAACGTTCGCTGTCTGCGGCTAAACGGTGAAAATCGTTCGTTAAAACAAACGAACGAACGGGCGTTCGCTAAATAAAATAAACCGACGGAAAACCGATCTAACGAATTAAACAGGAAAAAAGCCAAGGTTTAACCGAAGAAAACCGACCGGTCAAATGGTGGTCAACGGCGACGAGATCCGGCGGGCGGCGGCGGCGGTTCCGGCGACGGAGGGCGGCGGCGCGGCGGGTGGCGGTGCGGCGGGCGGCGGCTACGGTTTGGGCGGCGGGGCGCGGCTGGTGGGCTGCGAGGCTGGGGCCTCAGCGGCTTATAAAGCCCCCCGGGCGGAGTCCCGATCGGGTACGGCCCGGAGTCGGTTTCCTTTTTTTAATATTCCGACGTGCAAAAAAAGAAAGAAAAGAAATACTAAACTGACTCCAAAAATCCCAAAATAAATTTTCCCCGTCCTCTAAAAATATGCCGGACAAGGTGAACATTTATTTGGGCCTATAATGCAAATAAAATAGCGATAAAACTCCGAATAAAATTCAAATATTTGATTTTAATATATTTCCTCAAATATTTCATTTATTTTGGAGAAGTCATATTATCTCCTTTCATATATTTAATATGAAATATTTTCGGAGGGAAAAATAATAAAACAAATCATCCTTGTTTCGATATTTGATAAAAATTTCAAATACGAAAACGGTGAAATCCCCAACTCTCTCCGAGGGTCCTTGAGTTGCTTGGAATTTTGAGGATCGAGCCAAAATGCAATAAAATATGATATGCAATGATGTCCTAATGTATAACATTCTAAATTGAAAATTTGGGATGTTACAACTTTTCTATCAATTGCTCGGCAGTAATTTGTTCACCCACCGTAATATATGCTATCATGAGAGAAGCCACTAGTGAAACCTATGGCCCTCGGTCTAGTTTACATCATATAAGTTTCCGATCTACAATTCTAGTTTCCTATTTATTTTATTTTGCAATCTTTACTTTTCAATCTATACAACAAAAATACCAAAAATATTTACTTTACTATCTTTATTAGATCTCACTCTTGCGAGTGGCTGTGAAGGGATTGACAACCCCTGTATCGCGTTGGTTGCAAGGTTCTTGATTGTTTGTGCAGGTACTAGGTGACTTGCGTGTTATCTCCTACTAGATTGATACCTTGGTTCTCAAAAACTGAGGGAAATACTTACGCTACTTTGCTGCATCACCCTTTCCTCTTCAAGAGAAAACCAACGCATGCTCAAGAGGTAGCAAGAAGGATTTCTGGCGCCATTGCCGGGGAGATCTACGCTCAAGTCAAGACATACCAAGTACCCATCATAAACTCTTCTCCCTCGCATTACATTATTTGCCATTCGCTTCTCTTTTCCTCTCCCCCACTTCTAAAACGATTTTCGAAAACCTTTGCCTTTGCTTTTCTATCGCCATGGCCGAACCAAACGGGGCTAAGGGATTTCTCCCGGGTTTTAATACTTCGGATAGTCCCTCTGTCCTTTCTAAGCTCATAAAATTGATGCTATGGAGAGACCTACCGGATTATCAATGAAAGTTTTAATAATTTTTATGAAGATGACCCCGGAATTTTTCGTTATTTGCTTGATTAATCTTTGAAAGGTTCTTGGGATAGGCTATTAAGGATCCGAGCCAGCTATGTGCCCCAATATCAAATTGAGATTTACTTCAAAAGTTTTTATGTTGGCTTACCTTCTTCTTTCAAACAAGTTTTGGATTCTATTTTTGAAGAAGGTTTTCTTGAGGGGGATGCCATCGATACCTATGAAAAGATGAAAGCTATATTTGGGCACCCCATGAGTGAAAAGGTTGAATCTACCTCTCTTTTGTGTTTTTATCAGAATGAAATTATCAAAGAGATGAAGGCTAGTTTAGATGCAAATTTTCGTAGCGTGCTTAATATTTCTTCTACCATTAATGGCCACGTACTCTCACAAAATAGAAAGATAAGTGCTTTAGATAAGAAATTTTCTCTTTATCACCAAAAGGGAGAAGATGGTAATACTTAGATCTATTCTTGTTTTTATGCCTAGCTAGGGGCGTTAAACGATAGCGCTTGTTGGGAGGCAACCCAATTTTAGTTTTGTTCCTTGCTTTTTGTTCCTGTTTAGTAATAAATAATTCATCTAGACTCTGTTTAGATGTGGTTTTATGTTTTAATTAGTGTTTGTGCCAAGTAGAACCTTTGGGAAGATATGGGTTAAGTCTTTGCAATCTTGCTGTAAAAAACAGAAAATTTTGCGCTCACGAGATTAGATGCCATTTTTTACTGGAGAGTGATTTTAGGTTGATTATTTTTTAAGATGATTAATAGACAAATTCCTCACGTCCACCAATTTATTTCAGAATTTTTCGAGTTCTATAAGTATTCGTTTGATACAGATTGCTACAGACTGTTCTGTTTTGATAGATTCTGTTTTTCGTGTGTTGTTTGCTTATTTTGATGAATCTATGAGTAGTATCGGGGGGTATGAACCATAGAGAAGTTGGAATACAGTAGGTTTAACACCAATATAGATAAATAATGAGTTCATTACAGTACCTTAAAGTGGTGGTTTGTTTTCTTATACTAACAGAGCTCATGAGATTTTCTGTTTAAGTGTTGTGTTGTGAAGTTTTCAAGTTTTGAGTAAAGATATGATGGATTTTGGAATAAGGAGTGGCAAGAGCCTAAGCTTGGGGATGCCCAAGGCACCCCAAGGTAAAATTCAAGGACAACCAAAAGCCTAAGGTTGGGGATGCCCCGGAAGGCATCCCCTCTTTCGTCTTCGTCTATCGGTAAGTTTACTTGAGGCTATATTTTTATTCACCACATGATATGTGTTTTGCTTGGATAGTCTTGTATGATTTGAGTCTTTGCTTTTTAGTTTACCACAATCATCCTTGCTGTACACACCTTTTGGAGAGACATGCATGAACCAGAATTTGTTAGAACACTCTATGTGCTTCACTTATATCTTTTGAGCTAGATAATTTTGCTCTAGTGCTTCACTTATATCTTTTTAGAGCACGCTGGTGGTTTTATTTTATATTAATTATTGATCTCTCATGCTTAAATTATATTATTTTGAGAGTCTTTTAGAACAACATGGTAATTTGCCTTGGCTATAAAATTAGTCCTAATATGATGATCATTCAAGATGGGTATAATAAAAACTTTCATATAGAGTGCATTGAATACTATGAGAAGTTTGATACTTGATGATTGTTTTGAGATATGAAGGTGGTGATATTAGAGTCATGCTAGTTGAGTATTTGTGAATTTGAGAAATACTTGTGTTGAGGTTTGCAAGTCCCGTAGCATGCACGTATGGTAACTGTTGTGTAACAAATTTGGAGCATGAGGTGTTTCTTTGATTGTCCTCCTTATGAGTGGCGGTCGGGGACGAGCGATGGTCTTTTCCTACCAATCTATCCCCTGAGGAGCATGCACGTAGTGCTTGGTTTTGATGACTTGTAGATTTTTGCAATAAGTATGTGAGTTCTTTATGACTAATGTTGAGTCCATGGATTATACGCACTCTCATCCTTCCACCATTGCTAGCCTCTCTAGCACCACGCAACTTTCGCCGGTACCATAAACCCACCATATACCTTCCTCAAAACAGCCACTATACCTACCTATTATGGCATTTCCATAGCCATTCCGAGATATATTGCCATGCAACTTTCCACCGTTCCGTTTATTATGAAACGCTTCATCATTGTCATATTGCCTTGCATGATCATGTAGTTGACATCGTATTTGTGGCAAGGCCGCCATTCATAATTTTTCATACATGTCACTCTTGATTCATTGCCCATCCCGGTACACCGCCGGAGGCACTCATATAGAGTCATATTTTGTTCTAGTATCGAGTTGTAATTTTTGAGTTGTAAGTAAATAGAAGTGTGATGATCATCATTATTAGAGCATTGTCCCGTGTGAGGAAAAAAAGAAAAAGAGAAAGGCCAAATAAAAAAGAGAAGGCCCAAAAAAAGAGAGAGAAATGCCAAATAAAAAAGAGAAGGCCCAAAAAAATGAGAGAAAAAGAGAGAAGGGGCAATGTTACTATCCTTTTTCCACACTTGTGCTTCAAAGTAGCACCATGATCTTCATGATAGAGAATCTCTTATTTTGTCACTTTCATT